>NW_020174438.1:5715246-5768681 GCF_003031525.2 Neophocaena asiaeorientalis asiaeorientalis
CCTCTCCCTTCCCCCTCCCCTTTCCCCTCCCCTTTCCCCTCCCTCTCCCTCCCCAAGTGGAGACTTTCTTCTTAATCTAGTGAGAAGGTTTGAAAGATTTACAAAGTGAATGGCTCCATCACCTTGTGATTTCATGCCATTTAATTCTGTGTAATATGATGTTGAGTTCCTGCCGTTCAATTCCTTACCACATTTTGAGAAGCACTACTGTGGGCGGTGGAGCCACTAAAAGAATTTGAGCGCTGGAGCAATATGGTTAAATTTGCTAGCAAGATCACTTTGGCTGAATTGCAGAGTAGATTTGAAGAAAGTAAAACTGGGGACAAGGAGATGGTTTTTAGGAGATTATTGCAGTAAGTCCAGCAATCAGTAATAAAGTCTGGGTCAGAGTGGCAGGGGAATGGAGGAGGTGCATATATGACATTAAGAAGGTAGCAGTTGCAGCTTGGTGACAGATTGGACGAGAGTAAGAAGGAGAATGAAAAGTCAGGGATGACTTGGAGAAACGTGGGTAACATTGTGGAAAAAGTACAGGAGGGAATGTGTTTTATTAGAGGTGGAGTGGGAAATGACGAGTTCAGTTTTAGTCATTCCTTTTTCTTAAGTTTTTTTAACATAAATCTTCTTGCCACTTTATAGATTTGTCTGATTGTTTCTTTGGGGTGTTATTTAGGTTCTTCCTCTTTCCCCTGTATTTTCTGTAAACTGCAAATTAGATATAGAGGCTTGATTGATTTAGGTTAAGCATTTTGGGGGAAAAAACTATAAATGGTGCAGCAGATCAGAGGCATGTAATGTCTGGTTTCCTCACTATTATTGATGCTAAATTTGGTCACTACTTAAGGTAGGGGAAGCCAAATTTCTTCATTGTGAAATTATAGCTTTTATTTTATAACTAGCAGATAATCTGTGGGTGACCTTTGGCACTACTCCCCATCAATCTTCAACTTAAGTGGTTATTCATTTTTTGAACTTTTTATTATGGAAAATGTCAAACATACACAAAAGTAGAGAAGATAGAAGATGAATCCCCATATATCCATCATCCAGCTTCAGCTGTCATCAACACTTGGACTAGCTTCTTTTTTCTCTGTCCTTGTCCACTACCCCTCCTTTTTCTCCTGTGGATTTTTGCAAGTGATTTCCAGGCATCATACCATTTCATCCATAAATGCTTCAGAATGTACCTGTAAAAGACCTTTCAGACATGTTGAGACATATTGATTTTTTTTTTAATTTATTTTTTTATTATTTATTTTTGGCTGTGTTGGGTCTTTGTTGCTGCACACGGGCTCTCTCTAGCTGCGGCGAACGAGGGCTACTCTTTGTTGCGGTGCATGGGCTTTTCATTGTGGTGCCTTCTCTTGTTGAGGAGCACGGGCTCTAAGTGCGTGGGCTTCAGTAGTTGTGGCACATGGGCTCAGTAGTTGTGGCTCGTGGGCTCTAGAGTGCAGGCTCAGTAGTTGTGGCGCACGGGCTTAGCTGCCCCGCAGCATGTGGGGCCTTCCCAGACCAGGGCTCGAAGCCGTGTCCCCTGCATTGGCAGGCGGATTCTTAACCACTGCGCCACCAGGGAAGTCCCAACATACTGATTCCTAACCAGCAATTTTTAGTGGCCCTCAAGAAAGAACAGAGATTACTGATGATTGAATTGATCCAGAGTTAGGCTTTCATTTGGTCCTTTGTATCCATGGGTTCTGCCTTCATGGATTCAACCAACCACAGATGGAAAATATTAGGGAAAAAACTTCCAGAAAGTTTCAAAAAGCAAAACTTGAATTTGCCACACACATTTGCTATGTAAACAGACAACTGTTTACATAACATTCACATTGTATTTACAACTATTTACATATCACTTACATAGTATTAGGTATAAGTAATCTAGAGATGATTTAAAGTACATGAGAGGGTATGCATAGGTTATATGCAAGTACTACGCCATGTAAGAGACTTGAGCATCCGTGGATTTTGGTATCTGTGGTGGGTCCCTCTCGTCCCAAGGGACGACTGTACAGTGAAAGGAGACCGGGGCCCGGGATTTGAGGGTGTGATGGATCATGGATTCTTGCCTGGAAGGACAGAAAGATGGGCTGATATAAGCTAGGAAAAAGAAGGAGGGCTCAAGGGATGAGTGACCTGACCAAGGTCAAAGAGCAGCTGTTGGATAGTAAAAAGACCAAGAGGTAGGCAGGAAGGGAAATTGTGGTCAGGGAGTAGGATTTTAGAGGACAAGATTGAGATGTGTTGTCTCAGGCAATGACAAGGTCCAAGATTTGTCCATAGGCATGGGTGACAAAAGTAAACTTGAAGTCAGGGAGTCAGTTGTGAGACGGGTTTTGAGTGGGTCCATTCACATAGGTATTGAAGTTGCCAGGGTGAAGGAAGGGCCGTCAGGGAGAGCTGGTGTGTGTTAGGGTAGGAGATGGTGCGTACATCTGTGAAGAGTTGGAAGATGGGGGGTAGTTGCTTTACGGCAGAGCAGCAGCACTATGGAATAGATTGGAAGCACAGTCGGTGGTGGCAGAAGGCAAGGTGGGAAAAAAAGCACAACATTTTTTTATTCCAATTGTGGTAAATTTTTTTAATTTTTATTGGAGTATAGTTGCTTTACAATGTGGTGTTGGTTTCTACTGTACAGCAAAGTGAATCAGTTATATGTATACATACATCCACTCTTTTTTAGACTGCCTTCCCATTTAGGTCACCACAGATCACTGAGTAGAATTCCCTGTGCTATACAGCAGGTTCTCATTAGTTACCTATTTTATACATAGTACTGTATATATGTCAATCCCAATCTCCCAATTCATCCCACCCCCCGCTTTCCCCCCTCGGTAACCATAAGTTTGTTCTCTACATCTGTGACTCTATTTCTGCTTTGCAAATAAGTTCATCTGTACCATTTTCCTAGATTCCACATATAAGCGATATTATATGATATTGCAAAGCATCATTTTAAGAAGCTTTTAAGCCTGTGTACTCTAGTAGAGATTGCTGTCCACTGGTTGAGGTGGGGGAAAACTAATGGGGTAGGGGATTAAAAATGAACAGGGACAGGGCTTCCCTGGTGGCGCAGTGGTTGAGAGTCCACCTGCCGATGCAGGGGACACGGGTTCGTGCCCCGGTCCGGGAAGATCCCACATGCCGCGGAGCGGCTGGGCCCGTGAGCCATGGCCGCTGAGCCTGCGCGTCCGGAGCCTGTGCTCCGCAACGGGCGAGGCCACAACAGTGAGAGGCCCCCGAACCGCCAAAAAAAAAAAGAACAGGGACAGAGTTGTGATATGTGGGCGGGGGTTGAAGCAGGACGCCTCCAGAGAAGACATACTTAATCACCTAAGCGCTGGTATTAGGGAGATGGCCTAGTGAGTCCCTGCTCACTGTTTTATCCCTAAGGGATCCCTTTGTGAAGTAGTCCCTGGTGCCATTTGATTGAGTGTTATTTTGTTAGCCAGTCTCTGTGAAGATTTGTGTTGCATTCTTTACATTTTGTTTATAGACTTTGGGTGGGGGCAGGTAGAGTGGGTGCCTGTCCCTGGATGAAGCACTGGTCCAGAGAACTCCTGGCATTTTCTTGCTGCTGGTGACCACTAGCCTCTTAAACTTCTAAAAAGCCATTCATGCCTGAGGACTAGAGTGTCCCCTTTTCTGACTTTGGCTATTCTGATCCTTGTCTCTGAAATACCAGGGAAGGCATATATATATATCTCCCCTGGGGTGTGGCCATCAAACTTATAGGAAAGAAGCGTATCGTGAGTTTCAGAGTTTTGAAGAACTTTGAGCTAAAGTTGTGGACTTGTGGGTGAGTCAGAAATGAAAACTCGAAACAATGATTCCTCCTCCCAAAGATAGTACCTCTTGAAATAGTGCTTTTAGGAAGGTCATCATGGAAGGAGAGGAGATTAAGGGGAATTGGGAGAAAAGAGGGCCTAGCTGACTTAATACCAGCATCTTCTTGATTCCGAAGCAAGTGGAGTCTGTGCCCAGGGGAGGCTACAACTGGGATGATTTCTCACTATCTTGCCAAACACCTATGTTTAAGGGAGTGTCTGGACCACACGCATTTATGGTTTAATGAGTTTTAATGTTGAGAGAAATGTTTTCCTGTTGGGCTGTACTTGGAGCTCATTTCCTGCCGACTGCTGGTGTGCACGCGTATGTGCGTGTAAGCAGAGACGTCAGCCCAGCTTTCTGCATCTTCTCCTGGAGGATAATGATAGTTATTTACATTTGAATAATAACTTACAGTATATAAAATATTTTCACATACTCTCTTTCATTGGTTTTATATTCCTTCACAAGAGGAATTGAGGTGGCTGGCTACAGAAGGCATAATAAAAACAGCACCTGACTACTTTCCATGGGATAGTGGAAGGAACAGGAACTTTAGTCAGACCTCGTCTGAATTCTGGCTTTTCCTTTTACCAGCTATATGACCTTGGGCTTTAGTTTTCTTAGAATTGATAAAATAGAATTGATAACATTTACCTCCTAGGATTGTTTTGGAGCGTTAAATTAATTAACACAGTTAACACATGGGGACAGTGCTTGGCACACAGTGGGTGACTGATAAAGGGAGATTTCTATAACATGGAAACAGATCATCAACATCAAAGAAGAGCATACAAGTGTCCTAGTCTTGTTAATTAAGATTGTTGCTATGAATGGCCTTTGACTTTGAGTCCTTTGGCAGTCTGAGAAAATGACCTTCTGACACCTTACCACTAAGAAAGGGGAAACATACCATTTTCTCAAGGTGGACAAAGTCTTATATATTAGTGGAGTTTTTTATATGGCTATCTTTGTTGGAGATATTGAATGATACAATAGACAGTAGTCCTTACTATTTTTTAAATCAAGAGTCATGTTTTCATTTTTTTCTTGTTTTTACAACCACAGGATACTTCCTTACCATTTTTACAACAAATGCTTATGTGATTTCAATTTCCAGTAGTTCTCATATAGTGATTGCTGGTAAAATACAAATGTGTTACATGAAATTGCAACTCAGTGAAAACCACCCTATAAGGAGCTGAGCTAATGGTGTATCTATGTAGCTTTCCAGTGATCTGATAGAAAAATGGAGCTTAAAATACTCAGGATATTCATCATGCCCCATTAGATGGTCTTTAAATATCACTTTTTAAAGTTGGGATTTTCTAAGAGTTGGACAGCAATCAATTCAAGGCCCTGAGTTCTATATTCTTCGCTTATTTCCAAATAAAAGCAGATCCATGGACTTTGGAAAACAGATGGAAGGGTTGACTTCCTACATGACAGAGCCACGCAACTTGTACTCTTGCCTGTATTAAAACATTATTTTGTTCAATCTTTACAGTAGCCCTGGGGTAGAAGGGGACTGACCAAACGTTTAATTCCCTCTGAAATACCAGGTATCGGGCTTTTCCTCCAATTACAAATGGGAGGCTGACTCAGTGTTGAGAGATCAGGTGAACAGGCCCATTGCCTTCCTCCCTTCTCTTCTCCATCTCTTGGGTCATAAATGCTAGGCAGGGATTGTCCTTTGCTTTATCTCTGTGACTGTTTCTGATCTGGAAATGACTGTCATCACTTCTAGATAACACCAGTCCTGGGCAGTTGCTGAATGAAGCTCACATCACAACAAATCATGGGATTATAGTGACAAGGGAGAGATTCTAGGTGGGAGTGGGTGACTTTTCCAGAAGATGAAAAACAACAACAGGGCAGACAGGTGACTGCCTTCAACATGCAGGAAGTACCCCTAGCTCTGTGTCATCCTTGTTGGTCAGAGGTAGAAAGAGGAGAAATTGAGCCACAGAAGAATTTGCCTGTGTGTTCTTTTTTTTTTAATTTATTTATTTTTGCCTGCATTGATGTTCGTTGCTGCGCGTGGGCTTTCTCTAGTTGTGGTGCATGGGCTTCTCATTGCGGTGGCTTCTCTTGCTACAGAGCACAGGCTCTAAGGTTCTAGGGCGCCCGGGCTTCAATAGTTGTGGCATGTGGGCTCCGTAGTTGTGGCGCATGGGCTTAGTTGCTCTATGGCATGTGGGATCTTCCTGGACCAGGGTTCAAACCCGAGTCCCCTGCATTGGCAGGCGGGTTCTTAACCACTGCGCCACCAGGGAAGTCCCATGCCTGTGTGTTATTTTATACTCTTGTACTTTTTCCTCTTTGCAGCAGTGATCCTGGAAAACAGGAAAAACTGCTATGATTACAGTCAATTTTTTATTTTTTAATTTTTATTTATTTATTTATGGTACGTGGGCCTCTCACTATTGTGGCCTCTCCCGTTGCGGAGCACAGGCTCCGGATGCGCAGGCTCAGCGGCCATGGCTCATGGGCCCAGCCGCTCCACGGCATGTGGAATCTTCCCGGACCAGGGCACGAACCCGTGTTCCCTGCATCGGCAGGCGGACTCTCAACCCCTGTGCCACCAGGGAAGCCCCAATTTTTTATTTTATTAATTTTTTTATTGAAGTATAGTTGATTTACAATGTTGTGTTAGTTTCTTCTCTGTATCTGTGAGTCTGTTTCTGTTTTGTAGATATATTGATTTGTGTCATATTTTAGATTTTACATATAAGTGATATCACACAGTATTTGTCTTTCTCTGAGTGACTTCACTTAGCATGATAATCTCTAGATCCATCCATGTTGCTGCAAATGGCATTATTTCATTCTTTTTTATGGCTGAATAATATTCCATTGTATATATACCACATCTTCTTTATCCATTCATCTGTCGATGGACATTTAGGTTGCTTCTGTGTCTTGTGTATTGTAAATACTGCTGTTGTGAACATTGGGGTGCATGTATCTTTTTGAATTATAGTTTTCTCTGGCCATATGCCCAGGAGCAGGATTGCGGGATCATATGGCAACTCTATTTTTAGTTTTCTAAGGAACCTCCATACTGTTCTCCATAGTGAGTGCACTAACTTACATTTCCACCAACAGTGTAGGAGGATTTCCTTTTCTCCGCACCCTTTCCAGCATTTGTAATTTGTAGACTTTTAAGTGATGGCCATTCTGACCGGTGTGAGGTAGTTTTTACATTGTAGTTTTACACAGTCAGTTTTTAATGTAAAGAAAAGCTGATGATGAATTTTCACTGGCATAGCGCAAATTAAGGATTTGGGGCCTGGGAGTAAAGCTTGGCTGCTATGGAAATGCAGGCAGCTGGCTCCTTGGATGAAACCCACAGTTAGTGAAAGCACAGAGTGGTTTCATTTCAGTGGATACTCTTGGAGTCTCAGATGTTGTACCTTCCTGTGCTTTCTTAACAACTACTTGACCCTCTGGGGGCTTATGTGATAGGGGGTACTGTACCCAGAAAGAAGATATACTTGCCAAGAGAACATCTATGTCAGTTTGTAGATGCTGTACAGCCTTGATTGGTTTTAGGTTTTAGATGTTTCACATTTGCCTAAATGCAAGACTGGCTTGTGATTACCACCTTGCTCACTAGCCCACTTTTCTCATTCCGTTCCTTGAGTCTCCTTTGCCTTTCTCACTAATTCTAGAGAAACAGAATTGCTGGTTGTGCAGACTAGACCAAGGTCACTGTGAGGCCATTGCTTCTGTTGCCCAGTCACCTTCCTCATCACAGATAATTCAGTCATGACTGGCATTTCCTTAAAGCTTCTGAGGGTGCGTGAGGAGTGTGGGTGCGGGGTGAGTTGAATAAAGGAAAGATAGTTTGGGCTGAAAAGTCCACTCTTCTGGAATCTGTTCTTATGACAGACGTTATACCCAGAAAGCTTAGCCAAGAGTCTTCTTTCCATCACTCAAGCTACACCAAAAGAAGCTGGTCTCCACGGCAGATTCAGAATCTGTGAAATGGAGGATAAATTATTATTAACATTTTGTGTGGAATTTGGGAACTGTGTAGTTCTCTCTGACCCACACTCTCTGCCCTTCAGTTACAAAGAGTTATCCCCAGCTGACCTCCTCCCTCTTGCTTTCTTCCTCTTGTTACTGAAGATTCTTACCCTGGGTGAAAACGTCTGAGCCCTGCTCTCCCAACCCTTTCATTTTTGTATAGAGCCTTTGTTACACTTCTGTCTGCAACGTCTCCCTCTTTTTCTGCTAACCTCTTGAATTATTCCAGGTAAAAACCCCCCTCCTATTGGCAGACCAGCTCCTCCTATTTCCTTTTCCTTTTTCTATTCCTTTGTGCAAAATTAACTAACTTTATTGATTTTTTAAAATAATAAAAGAAATGCATGCTCATTGCAGAATATTTGTACATAACAAAAAATATTAAGAAGAAAGTAAAAATCATGTGTCATCACTTTACCAGAGATAGCATAATTACTGTTAATTTTTTGGTATATATCCTTTTGAATCTTTTTTTCTTACATGTTCTAGATATGCTCTTTTCTTTTTCTTTCTTTTTTTTTTGGCTGTGTTGGGTCTTAGTTGCGGCATGCAGGATCTTTTACTGTGGCGCGCGGGCTTCTCTCTAGTTGTGGCATGCAGGTTTTCTCTCTAGTTGTGGTGTGTGGATTTTCTCTCTAGTTGTGGCGCACGGGCTCTGTAGTTTGTGGCTCAGTAGTTGTGGTGTTCAGGCTCAGTAATTGTGGTGTGTGGACTTAGTTGCCCCGCATGGCATGTGGGAGCTTAGTCCCCGACCAGGGATCAAACCCACATCCCCTGCATTGGAAGGCGGATTCTTTACCACTGGACCACCAGGGAAGTCCCCTAGATATGCTTTTTTTAAATACAAACATAGTATTGTTTTGTAACTTCCTTCTTTGACTAATATTCTTACATGGGTATCTTCCAGGACATATATAGAGCTACTTTGTAATGTTTAATGCTGCATAGAGAATTCCATTGTATGGATGAATCAATACTTACTTAATTAATCTCCTAACAGTGGACTTTGGGTTATTTGTATTATTTTGCTATTAAAAGCTATGTGGTAGTAAATATCTATCCCTAATTTTATGAGTATAACTTCAGGATAAATTTCTAGAAATGGAATTGCTGTATCAAATGGTATATAATATACACAAATTATTTAATAATATCTTTTAAATTTTAAGCAAAAGAAAAAAAGATATAATAAAAACCTGTGTACCCATCACCCAGATTTAATAAATATTAACATTTACCATATTTGCTTCAGATCTCTTATTTTAAAAAAAATTAATATGACAGATATGACTAAGCTTTCCTTGTCCTTTCCTTTCAGAAATTGATATGCATATCATCCCCATGCATATCTTATCCTCTCTATATATGTGTCCATAAGTAGTGTATTGTTGTGTGTTTTAAAATTTTATACACATGACACCATTCCTGCATGCAGCCTTTTGCAGCTTGGTTTGTTTCACTTAGTGTCAATTTTGAAAAGTCTGCATGTATAAAATCATTCAGTTTAATTGGTATATGATGTACCGTTGTATGATAGTGAGAGATGATTAAAGTCTTTCCACTTTTTGTGTGTTACAAACAATGCTGTGGTGAGCATCCTTATACAAGGAATGCAGAAGAGTTTGTGTACACCAGCCACCTGGAGTGGGTATGGGATTCTTCAGCTTTGTTAGGTCATACCAGATTGCTGTTGATAGTGATTGTAAGTATTTTGAGCAATGTATACAAGTTTTCATTTCCCTAAATTTTTGCTAACACTTGAAGATTCTACACTTCTCAGTATTTCCCCATCTGATGAATATGAAATAGCATCTCATTGCTTTAATTTGTGTTTTCCCGATTTCAGAGAGATTGAGCATTGTTTCATATTTTATTGATTATTTGGGTTTCCTTTTCTTTGAATTGTCTGTTCATATCTTTTATCTATTTTTCGGTTGGGTTATTTGTCTTTTTCCTATTGATTTTCTAAGTTCTTAACATGTTCTTATATTTAATCATTTGTCAGTTGTGTGCTTTGCAGTATTTTCTTCCTGGCTGTGGCTTGTCTTTTTTTTTTTTTTTTTTGGATTTTTTTTTTTTTTTTTTTTGCGGTACGCGGGCCTCTCACTGCCGTGGCCTCTCCCGTTGCGGAGCACAGGCTCCGGACGCGCAGGCTCAGCAGGCCCATGGGCCCAGCCGCTCCGCGGCATGCGGGATCCTCCCAGACCAGGGCACGAACCCGCGTCCCCTGCATCGGCAGGCGGACCCTCAAACACTGCGCCACCATGGAAGCCCCTGTGGCTTGTCTTTTAACTTTGTGTAGGGTATCATTGTGAGCGTGTAGTTTTCAGAGCTTACATATTCCTAAATTGTCCTCTAGAAAAGTTGTGCTGGTTTCCAGTACCTCCACCAGTGTCTGAGAGTGCTCCATTCACCACACCCTTCCTCACTCTGGGATTAGTTTTATCATTTGATTGCCTAATCTGATAGACAAAAAGTGGTATTGCCTCTTGTTTGCTACCTTCTCCTTGAGCATTCCTACCTGAAACCTGGCTTTTCCCCGAAGATCTCACTTCCCTTGGGACCCTCTCTAATGAAGCAACTTCCTCTTCTCCCCTGACTTTCACTCTACTCCCTGACCTTGCTTCCCGCCCTGCCTGACAACCTTTCCTATTTGAAGTAAGTCTCTCCCTTCACATATATCTCCTTTCCTCCTTCTTGATGCTGACTCTCCCTTGCCTTCCATGTTAGCTGCTTACAGCCTTCTTCGTAGGTCTCCTCTCTGGCCCAGGAGGACTTGGGACTTCATACCGAGAATCCTTCAGTGCTCTGGCCTCAAGATCCCTCAGTCTTTTCAACTCTAAAGACTTTATCCTCATTCCACTTAAGGTACTCATAGCTTTGGCCTCATCACTTGGAGCTATTCCACTTTCAGGATGCTAAACTCTGAAATTCTGTTCCCTCCCCAAGCCCCTGAATGATTACAACCCCTGACTCTTTCATGGCTCCCTCTGGACGTTTGGTTCTCCAGCCTTGCCCTGCCCTCAGGACTGCCCACTTATTGTCCCATTCGCCTGAACCTCAAAGACAAGAATTCCAGGCATATACTTGATTACTTGAGTTCCCTCCCTCTCTTATCCTAAATATAATCTTCAGTCCTGGTAGACCACAAAAACAGACTTTTCTGCTGTAGCCCCTAGATTTCTGAGTATGGCTTCATCTTGCAGAAGCACAGTTCCTGACCCATTATTCCTTTCTCAGAAAATTTCCTTGATTTCCCAGAGAAAAGATAGATCCTTAATTTGTTTCTCAAAGGCCTCTAAGATCTGACATTTCTCTGTCTTTTCAGCTCTCCTTCTCCCTGGTCTACTTCCAGATAAACTCCCATCAGACTGAACATCTTACTGTCCTTCTTATGTTTTCTACTTTCCTACCTCTAAGACTTCGCTTATATAGTTACATCTGCCCAGGATTTCCCCTCTATTCTTTTGCCATTTGATCTTCCAGGACCAGTGCAAGGGCCGTCCTCTCTATGAACCCTTCCTGCTTCTTCAGTTGGAAATAATCCCCCTCTAACCAAATCCACAGCCTTTTATCTCCCTAATGGCACCGAAAATAGTCTTCCTGGCATTTGTTATATTTATGTGTCTTTTGTATCCACCTTACTGGAATGTAAGCTCTTTGAGGATGGACCCATGCCTTTGGTATTTCGGTGTCCCAACCAGCACTAAGCACATTAGTTTACACATGGTTGGTGTTCAATATATATTAGTTGAATATACATATGATGGTAAGTGTGAATGGAAGGAGGAGAGACTGTTGCCCTGGCTAACTAGAGACTGTATTTAAATTTCATACCCCTTCTCCTGCTGTGGTGAGTGAAAAATCGGACTTAGCTTGACCTGACCCAGCAGAAGAATAGACCCAACTCCTGACCCGCTTTGCAGCTGTGGGAGCATGCAGGAGCCTAGAGTACCAGGAGTTCCCTCGGGGTGTTCTCAGGGCTAGGGAGCTGGGCCAGCTGCGCTCTGTGTACTCTAGGGGAGAGGATTTCACAGTCGTGCAGCAAAAGGAGGCACTGAGCATGCTCTTGGCAGAGGCAGGAGCAGAGGGACTACAGAGCATGGTGACCCTGAGGGGAGGGTTTTATTTTTGTCATCAGGCCACTCTCTTTCCTTCTTACCTCCCAGGGCTGCCATTCTTCCTGCCTTGGGACCTTGAGTCTAACTCTAAATCTTACAACAGCCTTTTGTGTCATTCTGTCCAACTACTGTTTGTCCTTTAAAACTTGTCTCATGTTTCCTCTCCCACAGAAATCCTGTCGTGAGCCCCTCCACTCCCACCCACTGTACTTTAGAGCACTTTTAGTCTGTATCTCACATTTGAATTATTTCCTATTGTGTCTTGTTTCCCTGAGTTAGCCTGTGAGCTCCTTGAGTGCAGTGCTAAAAACAAAGCCGTGATCAGTAGTTACTGTTGATTTTATTGAAGACCCTGATACTAGAACTTGGAAGATTATCAGTAGCAGAAGAACTGAAGATGGGAAAGGACATGAAGGTAAAACTTATAGCCTTGGGCTGCTTCTCTATAGAGTCTGGGTCTGGGGAGGCAATGCCTGTTCATCTTTACAGTCTCCTAGTGTATAAGGGAGGAGAGTGGGTTTCCTGAATTCTGGCATTTGAAGCTCTGCCTTCCAGCAGTAGTCAGCATCTAGGCAGGTGAGAGAACGAGGTGTTCAGAGTGTGGCCTCCAGGGAAGAAGGGGGAGGGCCAGTGGTTGGGGCCCCAAACAGCTGTGTTTGACTTGGGGTGACCTGGCTCCATGCCAGCTCCCCTAGTACGTGGGAGCTGTCAGCCCACATGGTCACTTGGAGCCCAAAGGATCCCTTACAGCCTCTTCCCTGAGCTGGAAGCAGGACAGGGAGCAGCAGGCCAGTTGGCCACTTGCCTTTTCTGCCTTAAAGTACTTTGTTTCTGTTGCTAACAACAGACATGGGTAGTGTAAATAAAACGCAGACACACAGACACACATATGTGGAGACTGAAAATTTGAGTTGGCAGGGGCAGGGGGAGGGGCTGAGATGGAAGGAGGCGGAAAATGTGTAGCTAAGTCTCTGAAGACGCTTAGTGTGCCCTGGGCCCGCCCTTCAGCCTTTGGCAACGGGCCGCCCTCAGGGTAGCTGAGTGGGGGCAGCCTGCACGGTCAAGTACGAGAGGATACTGTCTGGACGCCACGGGTTTCAAAGACTGGGTGCTTGTTACGGTTGGGTGCATAGCTTCGCTCAGGCACACACTCCTCTGAGCTAGGTGCTAGTGATCTGAGGGCTGACGGCAGCTTCTTCCTTCCGTGCTGCCTTTTCTGTAAGGCTTTCCTCACTGATCCCTTGTATCGCTCACATGTGGTGTACATTGGTCAGCAGCAGCTGTGGCCTTTCTGGCAGCCCTGACCTATCAGAGCCCCTTGAGGTCTGCACACCTAAACGCACGACTGGCGTTTTGGGTGAGCTCCTGAACGCTGTGAGCTTCCATTCCTTAGAATGGTTCCTGAGACCAATTCAGCCTTGCTAGGAAGGGTGATCTTTACTAGCAGGAGGCTGAATCGTTAACTGTAATAAGAAGTAATGGTTGAGTCTCACGTGGCATGAGCTTATTCAGAGACTTGAGGTTCAGATAGGTTGTGATGAGGAAGACTGTGAGTCTCCACTGCTGGAAATATAAATTGGGATGGGTTAGGTGTTCTCTCCTCCTTCCTCCCTGAGTCTAAAAGGTATCTAAGATTACTTCTGGAGGGCCTCTTCTGTTTCTGATTCAGGGGGAAAGAGCAACTGCGTTGATATGATATGACATGTAGAGTTATTACATCTGTTACTACAGGAGTTAAAGGACCGAGGTACATGTGAATAGGTTATCTATTTTTACAATTTAGAAGGTATGCAGAATTATTCCTGTAATAATAGCAATCTGACTCCTATCCCAGTAACCCTTCTTGAATAGGAGAGAGAGAAGTGAAGTTATTATTAGGGTCTGAGAATTGTCTACCACCCTGGAGAGGCCTAAGGGACTTGCCTCCCATGTGGCCTCCAATAGCTATGCAGTCACAGTGACACAAAGTCTGGGAACTCCTGAGGAAAGGGTTGGTTGTTTTCTTTCTTTTCCCGGGCTTAGGGTGGGGATGTGAAGCTGTGTATCTGGTCCTTAGGAGGGGTAGTTGGCTAGGGTTATTATTGAATGGAATTGGACCCAGCCGACCTCTGAAGCTGATAAACTCCAAAGCAGGGCAGGAGACAAGGTGGTCAGAGAGAACGACGATTCTTGTAATAGAATACATTCTAAACCACCAAGCCTAGGGGGCTTCGTAGAAAGGCTGAAAGAGAGGCAAGAAGACCTCATCCAACTGGGGCTTCATCTCCTGCCTCCACCTTTGCCCCCACAAGTGTCACAACAAGCTGCCTCTGAGGTCTGGTTGTTGACTCTCTTACTTGCACAGTTCAGGTGAGCAGGGAGGTTCTTTTTTTTTTTTAAAATAAATTTATTTATTTATTTATTTTTGGCTGCGTTGGGTCTTTGTTGCTGTGTGCGGGCTTTCCCTAGTTGCGGCGAGCGGGGGCTACTCTTCGTTGCAGTGCACAAGCTTCTCATTGCGGTGGCTTCTCTTGTTGCGAAGCATGGGCTCTAGGCGCGTGGGCTTCAGTAGTTGTGGCACGCGGGCCCAGTAGTTGTGGCTCGTGGGCTCTAGCACGCAGGTTCAGTAGTTGTGGCACACAGGCTTAGTTGCTCTGCGGCATGTGGGATCTTCCCGGACCAGGGCTCGAACCCGTGTCCCCTGCATTGGCAGGCGGATTCTTAACTGTTGTGTCACCAAGGTAGCCCCCAGGGAGGTTCTTGT
Organism: Neophocaena asiaeorientalis asiaeorientalis; assembly: GCF_003031525.2. NCBI lineage: Eukaryota > Metazoa > Chordata > Mammalia > Artiodactyla > Phocoenidae > Neophocaena > Neophocaena asiaeorientalis. Next base: position 5,729,974 of record NW_020174438.1, read on the forward strand.
TGAAGCCACTCCCACCAGTTAGGAGCATGGAGGACTGTGTTGTTTTCCTTACTGTGTCCTTAGTGAGTGGCGTAGTGCCTGGCACAGAGGAAGTGTTTGGTCATTGTTTGTGGATCTGATGGTTTCCCAACTTCAGTTTAAGAGGGACCTTAGACTGGGCCATGGAGCATGGATAGGATTTGGATAGCAGGGAGGAAAGGGAGTACTCCAGGCTGGAAATGGTTTGCACATAAAAAGATGGGCACAGAAATGGATATGTATGGAGCAGGGAGGCATCCTGCCTGGAGAGAGAAGTTCAGTGCATTTGTGTGTGTGTGTGTGTGTGTGTGTGTGTGTGTGTGTGTGTGTGTCTATGCAAGTCTGTGTGGCTTTGTGTGAAGGGGAATGGAGGATGGTAGGGGAATGGTGGTGGTAAGGTGAGGGATGGTGGAAGGAGGAGGAAGGAAGAAGAGGGAAGCCAGATTGGTTGGTAGCATTTGACAAGGTTCTGGAGGAACCGGAAGAATCTGGACTTGGCAGTTAAGGAGCCCAGAGGAATGACATGATGATATTGAGATTCGAGGATACTTAGTCTGTCATTTACGAGAAGGAGGACTAGAGATGGAAGAAGAAAGGAGAACTAGTAATGATAATAGTAACACTTCACATTTATTTACTGCCTCGATGGGCTGGCACTCGATAAAGAGCTCTATGTAATCAGAGACCATCGTAGTAAGCTTGATAAGAGGTGATTAGCTGGAGAAAAATTGCACGGAAGATGACATAGTTAGCTTCTTCATATTTGGCTATATTTGGCTCTTATTTGGTTAAATAAGAAATAGCTCCAAGGACATCTTCTTCCTGAGCTCTGCTTCCCAAAACGTGTCCTTGAAGCCGCTGGAGTTGGGGCTGTTATCTGGCTCGGCTGGGCTGCTGAGCTTTTGCATACTCCTTGCCAGGAACTAATGTCCTTGGGCCTCAGCTGGGGTGTGTCCCCAGTACAGCCATCTGGAAGGTCAGAGAAATTAGCCACTAGAATGTACCCATTAGTGCTTCGAGGGGTTACAACCTGTCAGTGGAATCTCAAGCCTGGGAACTGCTTCTCTCACAGGGCTTTTCAAAGTTGGAACAAGCTAACAGTTCTAGCACTGACTGCTCCCTTATTTGGACACTAAAATTTCAGGGTGAGATTAGCCTTCTCCTTTGTTTTAGGAGAGTTTTTAAGGACCTGATATCCTTGTGAGTGATTTTTAAAGAGATAATGTGACATCAGAGCCATACCTTTCTTCACCTGATTCTTTCCTTGGCCTCCAGCCCATCCACTTATGAGACCAGGATGGGGCCTCTGTCCGCTCACCTCAGTCTTGCTGGGGGAAAGTGAACAGCACATCATGGAGCCAAGAGTCAGGGTGGCTGAGGCTTGAGAACCTGGCTCCAGGGCTTGGGCGCAACTTCACGCCTGACCTGGGGGCTTATCTCTTGGCTTTGGGGAACTTGCTGTGCCCATTAACTTGGCGGATTTGTAGTTTATCAACCCAGCTTCATGTGGGGCCTGGTGGGGAGCACGGGGCAGGGAGGGTGTGGGAGCTGTTGGGGGTAGTGGTGCTGCTGAGGGGTACAGAGTCTTTTGTGGCAACTTGGAGAGCATACTTCTTCCCCTGCCCACCCTCTGCCAAGGATGGCTGATTGAACTGGGAGCCCAGCTCTGTCACCGTCTGCCTTTCCTTCTGGTTGACCCCTGTGAACCGCAGGAAAGTAGTTCAGCTTCTGGCAGTGACATTGGATCCTACTGGAGGAAGGGAAAGCAGGAAGGAGAACATGTTTCTGTCAACAAAGGGGAGCTTTCACTAGTTGGAACTCGCTGTAAGGTGGCTTTCAGCCCTTTGGGTGGTTACTGTGGGCTTAAAGTGTGATGCCATGTGTGGAAGAGGCTGTAAATCATAAAGACCACAGGGCCGTGGAGTGGAGGTAGGGCCTCCTACTGCAGTCGCCGAGAACCCCCAGTGAAGGCTGACTGAACTGAGGAACTGCTACTGCCCAGGAAGAAAGCATTTTTGGCAGTGGTAAGGCCTTTGCAGGCCTTATTGAATCTGCATGAGAATGCTGTCATCTCCACCTCATCGTTAAGGAAACTGAGGCCTAGAAAGCTCATCCACAGCTTCGTAGCTGGTAGAGGTAGAGTTGGAATTTATACCCAGTGCTTCTCTTTTCCCATTGTTCCTTACAGAGGAAACCATGACAAACCATTAATTTTAATCAACTTTCTATATTAGAAGAGTTATAGATTTACAGAAAAGTTGCAAAAATAGTACATAGAGTTCCTGTAGACCCTGCAAGCCATTCATTTTTTTCCTCTTCTTCTGGTCCATTTTATGAGGATTCATTGGGGGTGAGGTACAGATTTGGAGTAAGGACATTTTTTCCAAAGACTCCAACTTAGTGATTTTTCAGCTAGAGTTTTTGAAAGTCCATCAGAGTATATTATTTCTTCCCCAGTTCTACCCTGTCTCAGCCTGCCGGACTGGGCTAGACCTGGCTTTGCCATCTGGTTCCAGAGTCAAATGCCCTACTTTCTTGACTCTCTCCATAGAGTTGGATAGCGGCTGAGTTTCAGAGAGGTAGGGAAGACAGATAGCTGTGGAAAGGATCCTTACCAGCTTGGCTTCTGGGCCTTCTTCTGCCTGGCATGGATGTGATGGGGAGTGGGGGTCTTAATAGTTTTAGCTGGTGTCTCCTGGCCTGGAGCCAGAGCCCTCCCAAGGGACAGGGGGAACATCTGTGCAGTAAGGCCTGTTTGCTTGGATGCTCTCCTGAATCTGTCCTTGTACGGTGCAGAATGGTTTGTGGTGGTCACTGCTGTGGGCCCAGGCCTTGGTCTGCCAGCAGGCAGGCTGGCTGTGGGCAGAATAATATCCGTGGGCAGCTGGTGTGCTTTGCTTGGGCCCCAGGCACATTGTCCATTTAAGGGAAAGGGGTCTGCAATCTCCTTGGCTCTGGGTGTGAATGGGCTGGCCTGAAGTTTGCTCATGGCCTTTGCTGGGTGTGCTTTTTCAATGAGATCATTCCAGAATTACATTCCTATGAAATTATATTTCACTCAGGATGTGAAGCTGGATTTGTGTAAAAGCACTGGCACTAAAAGTCAGGGCTCAGAGTGGGGCAAAAATGAGAATTGGGATAAACAGATCTTTAGAAGGAGGGGAAGACAGAAGGAAAGAGAAAACAGTTGTTAAAGGATTTTGCATTTAAGATTGGGGCACTGTAAGCGTACCAGGGAGTTGAGATTGCCACTCAGACTACGGAAAGGCCGACGCGACGCTTGTCCCGGCTGCCTGCCACCCCCAGGCAGTATGCGTTCACCCACCTACATCTAATTTTTCTCTCTTCGCTTTTTCTGTCTCTCTCTGTCTCTGTTTCTATCTCTTTTTCTGTTTCCCTCTCTCTCTCTCTGTCTTCCTCTCTCTCTCTCTCTCTCTCTCTCTCACACACACACACACACACACACACACGAGGGCACACACATATAGCCCCTCCATGGTGGCAGTGTGAGATTATCATATTCTGTATGATTCTGCCTTGTAACCCTGTGTAAATGCTGTTCTCTTAGCTCTGAATGTCCTTCTCTCCCTTTGCCCAGAAAACTCAAGTCACTCTCTAAAACGCATTTCAAGCATTGCTGTTCTGAAATCTATTGTGCTGCCCTCAGAGTTATTTTCTGGCACCTCTGTGCTGTCACTCCCCTTGTGCACCCCACTCTTCCCGCACTTTTCATTTGCTGTATTTGGAGGGCAAGGTATATTCCCCTCAGTGCTTGGTAGAGAGTCGGGTTCTCGTTATTGATTATTGAAGGGAGGAACCAAGTGAATGAAAAGTCGGGTACTGCAGGCAGGGTGAGCCACAGAATGGTGGCTAACATAGCATACGTGACATCGGAGGCCAGGAGACTAGAGAGTCAGATTTGCAGAAAGGTGGTATATGTGTGTATGCGTATGCACCCAAAAGCATGGAGAAGTTTGTGGAGTGGTAAGATAGAGGGCCTGGTGAGTTCCAGATTCCATAGGCAAATTGCAGGGACTGGGTCTGGAGTCATTCAAGGTTAGATGGAACTGCCTCCTGAGTAATCCTTGCAAAGTTGCAGAAGGAGGGAGAGGAAAGAGCTTTAGGTTTTGAACTGGGGGTTCTGGGTGGTGGTGGTAATAGTACTCTTAAAAGTAACAACAACAGCAACAGTAATAACGTAGTCCTCACGGTGGACCAGACACCATTCCAAGCACCTTTCGTATTTCAGCCCTTTCATTCTTACAGTAAGCCCTATGAGTTTGCCGCTATTAATTGTTGACATATGAAGAACTGAGGTCGCACAGCTACAAAGTAGTTCTAGACCTGGTTCTGCACTTACTAGCTGAGTGACCTTGGGGCAAGACAGCCTCCCTGAGCCTGTCTTCTTTGTAAAAAGGAGAGAAAATACCTATTGCATTTAACTTCTGGGGTTTGTTTGGCAGACTCAAATGAGGTGGCATGTGAAAGTATTTTTGAAAAGTATAAAGCACGCTGAAGGACTTGGAGACAGCGTTGGGGAGGAAGGGTAACTTGCATAGGAATTGTGGTTGAGCTATTGGGCTCATACTTAACGTGCATGCCGCTCTGAGTGTGGGCCATAGTCGTACTTCACAGCGCACTGGGCTGGCTAGTGGCAGTATCTTTGGTTATATTTAGAATCTGGATTTGAGCTTCCATTAAAGAATCAAGAAACCAGTTCTTAATGGAGCTAAATATATATCTGAAATATCACTAGAGACAGATCTTGAGGGCTAACCAGGCCTTCCCTTCTAGCCAGGGAAGCAGTGGGGAAGCATGGTGGTAGGCGTTTGCAAGGGGGAGAATTATTCTGTTGAGCTCTTGGGAGCAGTGAGGCCACTGCAACGGGTGGCAGAGAGTTTGGCTCAGAGAGGTGGCCCATGTCAGCTGCCACAGCCCAGCTGCACAGCAGTGGACGGCAGGATTCTGTGGCCTGGTGGGTGTGACCCGTTTTTCCTCAGGTGAGAGATTTGTAGGGAGTTTGAGAAATTGCTTTAAATTGCTATTGCCTTGGTAATGGAGATTGTGTCCGGCAAAGCGGTCCATTTTTGTGGCATAATTTTGTGCCATCCCTTGTGCTTGGGGGTTGAGCTGTGCTGAGCCAGGCGGTGGATGAGGAAGACTGGTGTAGGGGACAGAGAGGACAGTGTATCTGTATATAGCCAAGGAAGAACAGTGTGGCCCCCTGAGGCCCGTCACTAACCAGTGTTCTCTGGGCCTCCTTAGAGCTGAGCAGCCTCTTCGGTGAGGTCTGAGCTCAGAGTGCCTTCCTCCAGCCTGATAGTTGCCTGGATTGGCCATGATGCCTGTGTGAATAATTATAGGTCACTGAACAGAACTGTAGTTAGCTACATCCCTCAAAAATGCCTAATTGTAGGCTACAAATGTGAAAATATACAAGAGCTTTAGACACATGTCATACCTCATTACAGAGAGCAACGGCATGAGCCAGATGTGACTTGGGTGGCTTTTAGTGTGTCGGGAGCTGCTTGGTGGGCATGCTGGCTGGCCCAGAAGAAGGCAGGAGGCATATTCCCTGTGCTTCACAGGGAGACTGGGGACTTAGGGAAGGGGAGAAAATCTGTGCTGTGACCATAGCTTGCTCTTCATATGTGCACTTACATGGCTAAACACCTGTGGTTACCATAGGTAGATTTGATTCCTCTTTGGGAATTGTCTTCAGCACCAGTTTACAAACCATGTTAGAAAATGTCACATTTGAGTCTCAGGATCTTTGGCATTTGTAAGTCTGATATTTTTGGATTTAACTATTTCTAACACTCCTGAAGGCCTGTGATGTGTAGTAGTTTGTAAATTGCTGACATCCAGGTTTGAAAAAATGGTGCAACGACTCACGGAAGCAGGGTGCCTTGTTGCCACTCTCTCAGTGCCCAATGTTGGCATACCTGCTGAGCTCTGTAGGCCTCCATTCAGAATTACCTGTGCACTTATGGGGCAGGTAAAATGGGTTAGGACAAGGATTCTTGTTTTTTTGTGGTACGCGGGCCTCTCACTGTTGTGGCCTCTCCCATTGCGGAGCACAGGCTCTGGACGCGCAGGCTCAGCGGCCATGGCTCACGGGCCCGGCAGCTCTGCGGCATGTGGGATCCTCCCAGACCGGGGCACAAACCCGTGTCCCTTGCATCGGCAGGTGGACTCCCAACCACTGCGCTACCAGGGAAGCCCAGGACAAGGATTCTTACAGTGAGTCTATGGAGGAACTTTGGGAGCTTGTGAACATCCTAAAAGGGTAGACAGAAGTTTATGTTCTTAGAAGTTTTCTATGGATGTTCTTGGGGTTTATTAGATACTCAGAGAGCTCTGTGAACTCATACATCTAAAAAGTGGAGATTTGGGACAGTGTCGGTATGCATCCCCTTTGATATCAGTATACAGTATGTTCCACAGTATACTTGACAGATACTGCTTATTCTGACCCAAGATGCTTTTCTCTCGTTTGCACCCTTTTTGCCACATGGCTCTGAATGAGTTAGCACCCTTGAAGGATGCAGATTTTCCTTCAGAGAAAATTCAGATAATGTTCCAAAGTCTCTGAGGGCAATTTCCAAACAGGAATTTCAGGAATGTTTTGAGAATGTATTGGAATAAACATTCAGGCCTCTAAGGACTACCCTGAAGAGGATAATGTCTGTGTGTATTGTGTCTCTGGTATATTGTATATCGTTATTGTTAAATCATCTGTTTCATTACCTTTAGTTGTACTCTTATGCCCTCAGAAGTTGGAACCAAGCCTGTATCCCTAGCACAGCCTAGAAGATTTTGGAATTATCTCCTTGAAAATTGTTCTGTAGTGACTATGTTGTCATTCAGATGGCCCCTAGAAGGATAATTGCCCTGAGGCTGTTGGGGAAATTTTAAGTTCCCTAGAGAAATGAGGGTATCTGAAATGCCTCATATTACCTAACTGGACTATACTTACTTATTGCTGGACTGAGGGAGCCCAGGTTCACACGAGAGCCTACTGTGTCTTGTCTAGGGTGCTTGGGAGGCTTTGATAAAACACCCAGTCTGGTTGGTCTGGTCTGGCCCAGCACAGGGCTGTCTCAGCATCAGGCCCCTCCCCAGTCGAGAAGGCAACCTTAGCTTGGTCTAGATTTCCAGGCTTGTGAATAACGGCAGCGGTGGTAGGTAGGGTTTATCTATGGCCTTTGGGGTCCTCTTTGCTCTCAGTTTAAAATATTTTAGTCATCTCTAAAAATCAAGGAGTCTCAATATTGGAAGGGACCTTACATGCCATCTGTGCTAATCTACAAAGCAGGGGGAGAGGGAAGACTAACCTTATCCGCTTCTTTCACCCTTGTATCCCCAGCATCTTAACTGAGGGAGTGGCATGTGGTAGGGATTCAAAACTACTTATTGAATGAGTAAGCACCAACTTCAGCAGACCATTGTCCTTGCTTCATTTGTTCATTTATTTCACAAATATTAATAAGCTCTTACTATGTGCCACTTATTCTAAATTCTGGGGTATACACTAAAGTGACCAAGACAGTCTTGTCCTCAAGAGCCTCGCCTGTAAGTAAGAAGTTAGGAATTAAAAAAAACTTATAGTCTCTAACTGGAATTTAAGAATAAAATGTTCTCTCTCATATTGGCCATTCTGGATCTTCTCATTGTCTGAGGTCTCTTTGGGGGACCATAAATAGCATATGTAGTCCCTTCTTCACATGGGAGCCTTTCAGAATTCTCAAGGCAATTATCCGCCTCCCCCATCCGCAGCCTTCTCTTCTCCAGGGTAAACACTCTCAGTTCCTGTAGTCATTTCTCCTGTGACATGCCTCTGAGTGCCCTCTCCATTCTGGTCACTGTCCTCAGGATGCAGTCCAAACAGAGCCTATCCCTTGGACAGTGTAGAGTCCAGAACCCAATGCAGTATCCCAAACATTAATTTCCAGGGAACATTCCAGCCTGGAGCCTTTCCTGCAGTTCAGCTTTTCTCTGCTTACCCTGGGCTCAGATGATGGATAATGGAAAGAGAAAGTCCTGAACTTGGCCAGACTGACAACATCTTCATATTTGGCTAATCCTGGAATTGAAAACTTTTGTGTCCTTTCTGCCGTAGCCCCGCTAACGCCATCCCTCTCCCCTTGGTGTAGATGAATCTACACGCAGCCTTGCCGCCAGTGGCTTGCTTGCCTTTCATTTTCTGAGTCACTGCCCTTCCTACCAGGGAAATTAGCATGAAAAAGCAAATTCCAGTTCTATAACCTTATTCAATTCCAGCCCTTTGTCACATTCTCTAACCCCACTCCCCACTGAAAATAACAAAAGTTGAGTCTTGTGACATCACAACAGTTGGCTATTGTATCAACAGCTGTGATGTCACCAACAGAGGATTATGACTTCAGGGAAGAATGGAGGGAGGGAGTATATAGGGCCAGAAACCCCTGGGGAACAAAGGCGTTATTTTCATGTAAATCTTCACCCAAAAAACCCAGTTGGCCTTTTAGTGGATGGGCTGTCAGTGGAAGCCGTCTCCCAGATTCCCATCCCTCCCTCCCTCAGTGGATTAATGGTTTGGTTTGTGGACTTTGCCCAAGTCTGAGTGTGTGTGGAAGTCCCCTGCTGGCTTCTGGGCTGGCTTGGGTTTTATTCATGAGGTCCATACTGAATAGAGCTTTTCAGGGAGGGAGTTCAGAGGGGAGCCCGGGAGCCTGGGGTACAGCTGAGGCAGATGTGCACAGCCTCTGGGCTGAGAGGGAGCTACCGTGCAGCCTCATCTCTTCAGGCAGAGGGGCAGCTCTTCTGTCAGCTGCAGTGAAAGCCTGGCTGTGCCGTCCTTAGGCCTGAGTGCTAGCTACCCGCCAGCTTCTGGGGCAGGGTCGGGCCTGCCCTGGGAGCTCCTCCTTGACTCCTTGACACAGAGACTTAAAAAAACACCTGCTACCAGAGGTTCCCAAACTTTCTCAGTTCGTGGGCCCTTAGTGTTTTAGTAATTTTTCACAGTGCCCAGAGGCCAAAAGAGATACCTTATTTCTATTTATTAAGTGTTTAGGTGTAAAAAATTTAGTAAGTGCTTCTCTCCTGATCACTGAGTAGCCATTTGAAAAATATATGTATATAAATTGAAAGGAAAAATATTTTTAGAGGAGGGTTGGGGGAATGGGTGAAATAGGTGAAGGGGATTAAGAGGTATAGACCTCTAGTTATATATTAAATAAGTCACGAGGATGTAATATTCAGCATAAGGAATATGGTCAATAATATTGTAATAACTTTGTATGGGGATGGGTGGTTACTAGACTTATCATGGTGATCATTTCATAATGTATGCAAGTATCAAATCACTATGTAGTACACCTGAAACTAACATAATATTGTACATCAATTTCAATTACAAACATTTTTTATTTCATTCTTAAAATAACCACAGTTACTAACTTATGGGATGTACTGGGCACTGCACAACATCTCGCATCTTGGAATCACATTGAATACTGCCATCCCCATTTCCTGTTCCACATTGCTTTTCACACGGTTATTGCTTTTTAATCACAGCAGCTGCTGAAAACCCAGCTTCACAAAGAGATGACATCATCGAAAAGAATGTAGTGCAATCTAACGTTAAAACTGTGAACTCACGGGGTGTCCAAACAAATGTTGGATATTGGCCTTGTTTCCCTCAAAAATTTAAAATATCGTCTAACACAACTTGTAAAACAACTATACCCCAATAAAAAAAGAAATTAATTTAAAAAATATATATCTTGCGGCACCCCTGTGAGTTCACTGCGGTGCTCTAGGGCACCTCAGCACACAGTTTGAGAACCACAGAAGCCAAGTAACACTTGCTTTATTTAAAGGAGGAAAAAGGCAAATTCTGTCCCCATCATAACCCTTAAAGAAGTTGGATAGATGGACAGACGGATGCCCCTTACCTTCAGTCTCAGCTCCAGCTGGACTGCATTGTTAGGGGAAGGCCTTTCTTTGACCAGGGTCCCCTAGATAGGGAAGAATGATAAGGAGAAAAGGCTTGAAGAACAGCAAGAGAGGAGCATCTCTTATGTTTATTTTTAATTGATTCAGGGCCCTCTGAACTAGATGGCTTAAAGAAAAATGGGATTTTAACACCAAGCATTTGGGGGCCAGGCATGAGACTACTGCCAATATCCGTTTCTAACTCTTTACAGACAGAGCTGGGCTGCAGGGGCACGCTTGGGTTGGAGGATGGCTTCCTGTCACAAGATATGACAGAGACTGGAGGACTTATGTGCTCTGGTGTCAATTAGAGGGCTCAGTGCCAACCTCTCTAGACTCTGGGGTCTGCCACTTACTGTGAAACCCTGAGCAAATTACTTAGCCTAAGCCTCAGTTTCCTTCTTTTTTAAAAATTAATTAATTTTTGGCCGCACTGGGTCTTCGTTGTTGCGTGCGGGCTTTTCTCTAGTTGCGGTGAGCGGGCTTTTCATTGCGGTGGCTTCTCTTGTTGCGGAGCACGGGCTTTAGGTGTGTGGGCTTCAGTAGCTGTGGCTCTGGGATCTTCCCAGACCAGGGCTTGAACCTCTGTCCCCTGCATTGGCAGGGGGATTCTTAACCATTGCGCCACCAGGGAAGTCCAAGCCTCAGTTTCTTCATCCGTAAAATAGAGATAATGACAGCTAGATTAAATGAGATAAATGCATACTTAGAACTAGCAGAGCCTGGCTGTGTATGTGTACTTTCTTCTACTCCCTTCCAAAACTGAGACTTTTATCCAAAGGGAAATTCAGCCCTAATGATCTGGCCAAGATCTGCAGTTTGAGAGTTACTCTACTTCTTGATAAGTTTCCTCTGTGTATCTGATGTTCCTAATCTGCTGAGTTCTGTAACCTGTGTACCCACTCCAAAGGTTCTGTTTTCACTCTCTAAGTGGCATTTTTTAATGAGCAGAGTTCTTATTTAGTGTATTCTGATTTATCAATGTTTTCCATTATGGTTATTGCCTTTTGTGTCCTGTTCTTGCTCTAAGATCTCCTTGGCTTTTGTTCATGGTTTTTCTTCTGCTTGCAGCAGTGTTCTTCTGCCTTCTTTATCTTCCACAAGTCCTGCAAGACTCAGTCCAGTGTTACTTCTTGTCTCCTCCAGAAGCCCTCCCCTACATCCGTCCTGTCCATCTGATTAGGTGTCTTTTCTCCTTGCTCTCAGAGCTCTGTGTTCATACATCTATCACAGCTCTTGTTACAGTGTGCCAGAATCTTTTCTTTACTTGTCTGTCTCAGGCAGGATGGGGAGCTGCTCAAGGGCAAGGACCAGAGTATAGCACAGTAGCATGGGGGCCTGGCTGGGAAGATGCCCTCAGAGGCTTCAAGTACGTAAACAAATAAAAGTCTTAGGTGCCACACCTGTCTCTCTCTACTTCTCTGACAGTATTCCCCCAACCTTTCTTGACCTGTGCCCTCTTTTGATGAGCGTGAGGATCCTCCAGGCAGATGGTAAAATGCTACCCGCAGAGACCGTACTCCAGATTGAGAGTTAACTGCATCACAGTGCTTCAGAGAGGGCTGATCAGTGGTGTCCCAAACAGTAGACACGAGGAAAGGAAGGTCCTCTGATTCATTAAGCCCCAGAGGAAGGATCTTTGCATTTTATAATAGGAAAATCATTGTAATCTCTGCAGAGAGCAACTTCAGTTGTTCTGGGGCTGCAGCCACCCCTGCCCTGAATCTTTTGGGTGTTCATAGGATGTGGCCCACTTTTCAATTTTCTGAGTGGGTGTGCTTGCTGAGGGTAGGTCAGACTCTGAACTGGGAAGGCTTGTGGGCTTGGAAGATGGGCCTGGACAGTGAAGCCCCCAGCCTGCTCACTCTGTCCAGGTAGAGCCACTCTGAAATGGTGGCAAATGTTTTTTCATTAAAACATTTTTCTTTTTTTTTTTTTTTTAAAAGATTTATTTATTATTTATTTAATTTATTTTTGGCCGCGGCACACGGGATCCTCGTTGAGGCATGCGGGCTCTTTTGTTGTGGTGTGCAGGCTTCTCTCTAGTTGTGGTGTGTGGGTTTTCTCTCTCTAGTTGTGGCACGTGGGTTCCAGAGTGCGTGGGCTCTGTAGTTTTGCGGCACGTGGTCTTTCTAGTTGAGGAGCGCAAGCTCAGTAGTTGTGGCGCATGGGCTTAGCTGCCCCGCGGTATGTGGGATCTTAGTTCCCTGACCAGGGATCGAACCTGCGTCCCCCGCATTGGAAGGCGGATTGTTAACCACTGCGCCACCAGGGAAGTCCCTAGTAGTAATTTCTTAACACTAAATTTTAGTGTGATCCAGGGAAGGCCTCACTAAGATGATGATGTCTGACCAAAGACCTGGGAGATGAGGGAGCAGGCTCTCTTGGGGGAGTATGTTCTAGTTACAGGGGACAGCAGGTATGGAGGCCCGGAGTTGGAATGTGCCTGGTGTATTTGAGGAAATAATAAGGAGATAGTGTGGCTGGTGGGGAAAACGTAAAGGGAAAGAGTAGTTGAAATGAGGTCAGAGATCTCATAGAGACCTAGATGATGAAGACCTTGTAGGTCATTGTGAAGATTTTGGCTCTTACTTTTAGTGATTGGGATCCATGTTAGGGTTTTGAGCAGAGTAGTGACAAGATCTGCCCTGTTGCTGGTGGTGGGTAAATGTGATGGTGGTAGTTTATTGAGGGTCTGTTCTGATTGTTTCTATTTTCTCAGTGAAATAGGAAACAGAGTAAGAGCTAAGAGAGTGAGGACAAGAGAAGAGGTCCTGAGGCTGAGAGTTGGGGGAAAGCCAGAGACTTCAAGTATGTTCCCTCTTGGTTCTGAGTATCCTCTGTTTTTTATACATGGCTTCTCATTGGTCTTCAAGTTCTCATTATAGAGGTAGAGTATTCTTCCTATACTACAGGAAGGAAAATGGAGGCATTGAGACTTGCCCAGTCCCTTTAGCCCTTACTATTTCCTAGTCCTCTTCTGAGAAAGTTGGCTTGTGGGTGGTGTGTTTTTCTGGAGCAGGGCAGGCATCTTGCCATCAGTCAGGTTGAGTTCACCTAGGCTGGAGAGCATGGGAAGGGTGAGAATGAGGTCAAGATGTAGGATTGGGAAAGGCTTCAGAAAGAAGTCAACATTTGAACCGGATATTTAAGAAAGAATGGTGGTGGAGGACTTGATGATGGAAGGAATTGGTTGAATAAAAGCTTGGAGGCATGAACGCTCCTGGCATGTGTAGGAAATGGCAGTTAGTCTGCTGTGACTGGCAGAGGGAAGGCACTGGTGTGAGATAGGTCTGCGGCCTTGGAATCATCATCATGTGTACAGGACCCACCAGGTTCTTCTTGCCAAGGGTGAAAGAGGGCAGGGATCTTTGTGGGGCAGGCCTCCGTTCTATGGACAGAGCGGGCTCCATCGTCCTGGCAGAGCTGGCTTAAGTCGCTCGCTGAGAGGCTGAGTTTCCAGACTGGCAGAAACAGCCATGTCTAGGTTTTTAAAACTGTCTTGGAAGCAACCAGATTTCCTTTGGCCTGGAATTGCCTAACAAGCCCTCACCCCATTTTAGGCTTTCAGGAAACATTTAAACCCAACTTCAAACCTCCACAGAATCTGTACTGAACTGGAGAAGGACCATCTGGCAGGAAAAGGGATTGAAAATGGTTGAGGTTGAAAACCCAAACTTAAAGCCCTCTTTGGGGAGGAGAGTTGGGAAAGAGGATGTGGGAGTGATAAGTGGACAGTCAGGAGATGGAAAGAGAGCTTAATTTTTTTCTGGTTGTTATTCAACAACAACAACAAAAATCATCTTTTTTGTGACTGGTTGAGACAGATTTCAGCCTCACAGGGACCTGTAAAAACCCCCAGCAATTCTTCTGATCTCCCAGCAAAACAAATCTTGGTTCCTCTCCACTTGACCAGGCTCATAATCCCCTCAACATTTTTGCTCAAAGGGCTTTCTGGACCTAGAGCCCCAGAGCTTGGGGCTGGAATGGAAAAGATCCAAGGTACCAGGTATGTAGAAGTGCCGACGGAGAATGGGGTCTGGCACTTTGGAGGGAATTAGGGGACAGACTTGAGAAAAACCTTCCTGGCTCCCTTTCTACAGCTTTTGATACCCACCCACCCAACCTCTGAGCCCACTTTCTCCCCTTTCCCTTGTGTAACCCCTTGATTTTAGGCACAACAGAACCAAAGACAAGGTTGTGGGCAGATAACCAGTGAGAAATGAGTCAGGAAAGGAAGCGGGGAAAAGAGGGGTGGGGGAGGAGAAAGCCAGTGTGGAGGTGAAGGCAGGTTTCCCAGGAGCAGCCTTTCTTCATGGGTGTGTTGGATGAGAACTGTTACCGCAGGAGGACCCTGGAAGATAATAGGGGCACTTGTGAGGAGATTGAAACTCCTGAGGTAGACAGGATTGGCTGAGGGCTGGGAGGAAAAGGCCTGCTGGTGACAGTCCAACTGGGTGGCACCTACAGCTGGAAACCTCCCTTTCATTGGATTTATTGCAGCCATGACTTTGGGGAACGGAAGAGTGCACCTTAAAGGATACGGCCAGTCCTAGAATTTCTAGGGCCCTTTGTCTTCCTGGCCTTTGACTCCTTGGGGGCCCTCTTTTGCCATCAGTTAGCAAACCAGTTAACGTTTATTTGCCTGTCTTTTACGTGCAGAAGTCTCTGCCAAGTACTGAGGATTGTTCAAAACATGGAGAGGAACTAGCTAGCCTGCCCTACAGCTTTCTCAGCCGCGTGGGGACAGAGCAGGCCAGGATGTCAGGGGACCTGTGGGATGGCTGAATTTCCTAGGAAGGCTGTGCAGGTGAGCCGCTACAGCAGAGCCTGAGCTGTCAGTCCAGGCAGAGCTATGAAAGGTAAATGAGGCGCCTCCCGCCTTGGCCCAGTCCAAGGACACCTGCAGGAGAAAAAGGGAGAATCAGACGCTCCCGCTTTTGAGAACTCTGGTTTGGATACTTAAAAGGAACTCTCTCTAATGATGACCCTCCCTGAAACTTGCGGTGCCAGTGCTGGTTGCTGAGACTCTTGGAGGAAGAAATGAGAGACGTAGGCCCTCCTCTGGGGGAGCTGCCAGTCTGATCCTTTTCTGCTCGGCCTGCCGCAGGGCCTAGATGACCAAGGGCAGCAGGAGGGAGTCAGTGAGGGGGTGAGGACAGTCTGGTAAGTGTTCCCTGGGCAGGGTGAGTAGCAGGTTGACTCCAGGGCAGTCAGACCACAGCTGTATGGAGCCGGACTGGGCTGAAGCCAGGTTCTCGGGGCACACAGAGTTCCGCTCCCTTTCTCACCTTCTTCTTCCCTCTGGGCTGCTTCCTAAGCTATTACTTCCGCACCAGAGATTGCTTAAGAGATCAGTGGAATGTCGACGTGGGCAGAAATTCTCTCATGTGCTTTAGAGTTTTCCTTTGCCAGCGGCGGGCGGGGGTTGGCTCCTGACTTCTTACCTAGACCAGACAAGTAGGGTGCTGGGCAGTGTTTGTGTTTCCTCTCAGTGGCGACCTTAACCCCAGCAGAACGGGAGGCTTCCCTCCAAACACTTGCATCTGTTCTTCAGTGCTCTCAGGGCTCAAATGTCTCCTCCTCAGGGGCGAGGCATACTGTCATGTCCGAAATTAGGCCTGCAGAAAAGTACCACACAGACGTTTAGAAATGTCACTTAATGAGGGGAAACAGTTTTTTGCTCTAAGATAGGAAGCTTAGAGGCTTCTTAGAGGCTGGGCACCCCTCAGAAGGAGCTCCCTTCAGAGACTGACCTCTAAGGGATCGCTTCTCAGACCTGGGCAGAGCATCTGTGGATTGGGTGATGAGACTGGATGGTAGGGAGAGGGAGCACTGAGGGAGCTGGAGAGACAACTGCAAGATGCAGGCTGGCCTGAGTGACAGCAGGGAGCCTTCCAGAGGGTCTTTCCTCCAGTGGCAGCGAGGGCAGTAGATGGAGGGTTTAGGCTCCTCCCTGCACTGCTCAAGCCCAGCCCTCCAGGAGGCTTTGTGTGGCTGCTCCCAGGGCGGTGCCCCCTACCCCTTCCTTGCCGGGACGTGGGACGCAGCACTCACCTGCTGACTGGGAGAGTCAGGCCACAGAGCTGAGCAAAGCTGGCCACCTGTAGGCGTTGGGTGGGGAGGGACAGTGGTGAATTGGAGAGAGCTTGCTGCGTCTAACTGGACTGCCAACTGCGGCCATATAGAAATGCAGACGCTGATGGCAGGTTTTCTAATTTTTCAAGAGAAGCCAGAATCTGAATTTTTATTTGCATTTCATTTATACTCACCCAATGTTTAAAACGTTTGATAACCAATTCAACTTTTTTTTAAAAAATGAAGGGAAAACCAAATGGAACATATTTTTGCTCTTGCAAACCACCAGTTAATGTCTTCGGGTATAAACTCTTTTTTCCCAGGAGTTTGGAAGTGAGGAAAGCGGTTGTTAGCTACCAGCGGTGGGTGGCAGGAAGAGCTGTTTTGAGATACAAGAACTCAGAGTACAACAAAGACTGAGGGAACTGTTTAGAGCAGACATTGATAATGCTCTCACTGGATCCTGTGACGTGCCTGCTCCTTTGTTGAGGGTCGGTGGGTCTGTGCAGGTGGAAGAAGCTGGGGGGGTGGGAGGAGGAAGAGGACCGAGTGTCCATCTTGTATTTGTTCACAGCTGGGCAGACTCTTGGGAGGATGGTCAGTAGTGACCCTTCATACCTTTACAAGTCCTCAGCACATTGTGGGACTCAAGTTTTCACACTTACAGGCGTATAACACTAGCCTGAAGTGCTTACTGAACATACAAATTCCTAGGCTCCGTTCAAGAGGGGGAGGTGGGACCTGGGACTCTGCATTTTTAACAAGCACCCCCATCAATGTTAAGAAAAGTAAGTGGACAGTGGAGTCAGAGCTGAGTCCACTGTCCTGCCCTATTCCTTCACTAGGTGAGTGATCTTGGGCCAATCATTTAATCTCTCTCAATCTCAATTTCCTGATTGGAAAATTGGGCCTGTATTATCACTACGTCATGGGATGGTGAGAGCTGAAATGCAAGATGATTGGAGGTCATGCAGAGTGCTGACTCAGAGCTGCGGCGGCGCTGGCGCAGGCCACCTGGGCTCAAATTTCTGCCTTGCCACTTTCTAGCGGTGTGACTTGGGACAAGCGATTTAACTGCTCTGTACCTTGGTTTCCTTGGTAACGTGTAAATAATAATAGTACCCACTTCGTAGGGTTGTCACAAGGATTAAATGATTTAATCCTTTAAAATGCTTATAACTTTAGCTATTATAATTTTATAAAGAATCTAGCAGCACCTTTGATAATAAACGTGCCTTTGCTTTTTTTTTTTTTCTTAAGTCCTCTTTACCATGGGTAACAAATAGGTGAAGGCTTACTTTCAAATGTCACCTCTCTATAAGGCCTTCATAGAGTCCACTTTTTCCTTCACTTTTCTCCCTTTACAGTTAGCTTTTCCAGGGCAGGGACTGTATCTGTCCATTTTCATATCCTAGTACCTTGCACAGTGCCTAGCATAGAGTAAATGGATTGGATGGCAGTGCCGGGGAGTCTGAAAAATGAATCTAGCTTGGGAATGGAGAGGGTGTCTTCCAAATACCTAGAGAAGCATGATCTGGAAGAAAAATGATTTATTAAGCTTCAGTGTGCCAGAATAATAATCGCGTGAGGTAGGTCATGTTATTATTATTGCTCTTATAGCGAGAATGTGGAGTCCTCAAAACTCACGTGTACGATGACCCTTGGCCAGCAGTTGCTAGAGGCAGGGTTGGGCTGACTCCAGGTTGGGTGTTCTTCCCACTGCACCTTGAGAACCTGGGACTGTGGTCTCTGTCTCGATGCAGAGTTTGTAGAGAAGTTCTAGTGGTACCTTATTATGTTCCTTTCTCTGGGTTGTAACTCTTCAGATAGTTGCCTGTAATTTGTGAGAGCTGAGGTTTTGAGCAATTCGTGACCGGTGGTAGATGCTGATTGAACAATTTCATTTTCCAAACATGTAGTTTTTGCCGTTGATGGGCCTGGGAGCTAGCAAAACACCTCTCATCCTCTTGGCTTCTCTGCTGTATTCCCGGTGGGTGTTTCTTTTCCTTGGGAGTGTCTCTCTCTTTGCAGCCAGACTAGCCAAGCAATCAGGCTGAAAGCACAGATGGGAGCCTGGGGCGGCGCTTAGGGCCTTGGGAGAAGCAGTGTCCCCCAGGAAGCCTGCCATGCAGAGTGCTCAAGTCTGCGCTTCAGGTGTAAAGGGTTAGCCTGGTCCTTAGTTCCTCAGGCCGCTGGATTATTCCCTGAACCTGGTAGACCTGGCTATAGAGAGCAGGTGGGAGGGAGCACAGTGAGTAAGCATCTCTGACTTAGTAGGCTCTCCTGGGGTTCTCAGCAGTGCCTGCCCAAGATGCCTCAACTCCTGGGCCACTGCTGAGAATAGCAGCTGTGTTCTCGCAGAAGTGTGACCAAGGGTCAATGCCGTGGGCCTGGTAGTTTTGACCCACTCACCTCTTGGTTGCATCTTCACAGGATTTTTCTTCTTGGCCCAAGCAAAAATCACAACTATCTACATTCTTCCTTCTGACTAAGTTGGTTCTGTGTTCTCATATTCAAGTATATGATTGCATTTCAGAGCATTTTAGATCAGAAATTCAGGGAAGGAAAGAATATATTTTTCCTCATGTTCTTTTAATATATTTCAGTTTCTGGTCTTTCCACAAATCTTCTCTCCTTTCCCTGGGGGCCTGCCCTGGAGCTGGTAGAGCATGTCCAGTGTTGTTATGATGGGTTCTGGTGATTATTGTGACCGTTGTTACCATGGGCACAGTTGAAAGCTAATGCTTAGCAAGTTGATTCCTTGTAGCACTGTGCTCCCTGAGGACCCTGAGAACTGGTCTGAGAAAGCTTCCAGAGGCTGCCTCTCCTTTCCCTTCTTTCTGTTTAACACACACAGCCATATGCCAGGCACTTAACTTGGCCCTTGGCTGGTGTAGGTAAAGAATCTCACCAGAGCCGGTGTGCACAGGTGCTCTGGTGGCAGGATGGACTCCCCTTCTTCCTTCTCCTCATACTAACATTATGCTATATACTTAAGTTTATAAAGATTTTTTCCTCAATAGGTAGGGAAGCCTTTTCTTTGTTTTTGTTTTAAATTTATTTATTGTATTTTTGGCTGCATTGGATCTTTGCGTGCGGTGAGCTGGAGCTACTCCTCGTTGAGGTGCGCGGGCTCCTCACTGTGGTGGCTTCTCGTTGTGGAGCACAGGCTGTAGGTGCACGGGTTTCATTAGTTGCAGCACACTGGCTCAGTAGTTGTGGCTCACGGGCTCTAGAGCGCAGACTCAGTAGTTGTGGTGCACAGGCTTAGTTGCTCTGCGGCATGTGGGATCTTCCTGGACCAGGGCTCGAACCCGTGTCCCTTGCATTGGCAGGCGGATTCTCAACACTGCGCCACCAGGGAAGCCCGGGAAGGCTTTTCATGAAGGATAAAAATGAGGCTCAGGGTTTGTTTCCTTTTTCTAAAAGCATCGTGGGGGATGTTTCATTGCTATTACCATTGCTAGCACCTACGGGCTGCTCCCTCCCTTCCAGCTCCCACTTCACTCACCACTACCATCACCAAAATGACAACCTTGAGAGATTGCATAAAAGTAAGGAAATTAGAAAGAGTGCCTTTCATGTTGAAATTAGGAAAGAATTATAAATGATATCAAGAATTAGGGTCTGGCTTATTTTTTATCATCGAAACCAATCACTTATTTGCACCAAGATAATAAGTAGATGGCCTCCAGGATTAAGGTCATTAGTGGCCATAAATAAGTATGTTTAACTTTCACATCCAAACATACTTCATTTTGGTCAGTGTGATGAGAATGCCAGTCAGAGTGAGAGAACTATTGTTCCTGAACTGTTCAGCGTCTGTGAAGGTGGTGTTGGCCCAGGACAGGGTGCACATTCACGTTAGAGACACTGTGAATTATTGTTGTCTCTCACATCTATTCTCCAAGGGACTTAAATTTTTTTAAAAGTTTTTTTTAACATCTAAATTGAGATATAATTCACGTACCATAAAATTCACTTATGTTATGTGTACAATTCATTTTTAAAATATATTCACAGTTATGCAACCATCACCACTGTTTACCTAATTTCAGAACTTTTTTTTCACTCCCCCAAAAGAAAACCCATACTCATTGCAGTCACTCCCCATTCTCCTACCCTCAACTCAACCCTAAGCAGCCATTAATTTATTTTCTGTCTCTGCAGATTTGCCTATTCTGTACATTTCATAAAAATGGCATGAGAGTTCATCCATGTTGTGGAATGTCTCCTTTTTATGTCTGAATAATATTCCATTTTATGGATATACGACACTTTGTTAATGCATTCGTCCACTGATGGACATTTGAGTTGTTTCCACTTTTTGGCTATTATGAACATTGGTATGAGTATTTGTGTGGACATGTTTTCATTTCTCTTGGCTGTATACCCAGGGGTGAATCATGCTGGGTCTTATGGTAACTCTATGTATCCCTTTTTGAGGAACTGCCAAAGTATTTTCCAAAGTGGCTGCACAATTTTACATTTCCACCAGCAGTGAATGAAGGTTTTCATTTCTCCACAGTCTCACTAGCACTTGTTTTTATCTTTTTGATTAGAGTCATCCTGGTGGTGTGAAGTAATACCTCACTGTGGTTTTGATTTGTATTTCCCGAATGACTAGTGATGTTGAACATTGTTTCATGTGCTTCTTAGCCAATTTTATATCTTTGGAGAAATGTCTGTTTAAATTCTTTGTCTACTTTTTTTTTAACATCTTTATTGGAGTATCATTGCTTTACAATGGTGTGTTAGTTTCTGTTTGTCTACTTTTAAATTAGATTATGTGTCTTTTTCTTATTGAGTTGGAAGAGTTCTTTATATATTCTAGATACAAGTTGCTTAGCAGATATATATGATTTGCAAATAATTCTCCCATTCTGTGGGAGTCTTTTTACTTTCTTGTGGTATTTTTTACAGCACAAAAGTTTTTTATTTAGTATAATACAGTTTATATCTTTTTTCTTTTGTTGCTTGTGTCATATGTAAGAAACTGTTGCCTAATCCAGTGTTACAAAGATTTACCTCTATGTTGTATTCCAGGCTTTGCTTTTGTCATTTTAACTCTTAAATTTAGGTCTATAATCCATTTTTACTTTTTTTTTGTATAGTATAAGGGTAAGGGTCCTACTTTATTCTTTTGTATATGAATGTCCAGTTGTCTGAAAAGACTATTCTGGGCTTTCCTGGTGGCTCAGTGGTTGAGAGTCCGCCTGCCAATGCAGGGGACACGGGTTCGTGCCCCGGTCTGGGAAGATCCCACATGCCGTGGAGTGGCTGGGCCCGTGAGCCATGGCCATTGAGCCTGCGTGTCCAAAGCCTGTGCTCCGCAATGGGAGAGGCCACAACAGTGAGAGGCCCACATACCGCAAAAAAAAAAAAAAAAAAAAAAGACTCTTCTTTCCCTCTTGAATTGTCTTAGCATCCTTGTTGAAAATCAATTAACCGTAAATGTATGGGTTTATTTCTCAACTCTCAGTTCTATTCTGTTGATTTCTATTTCTGTTCTTACGTCTGTGCACACTGTCTTGATTACCATGGCTTTGTAGTATGCTTTGAAATTGGTGAGTGCGAGTCCTCCAACTTTATTCTTCTTTTTCAAGATGGTTTTGACTGCTCTGGGTCCCTTGCACTGCCACAAAATTTTAGGATCAGCTTGTCAATTTCTGCAGTTGATGAGTATTCTGTTCAGTCTGTAGATCAATTCGGGGAATCTTGCCATCTTAACAACTTGGAGTTTTCCGATCATGAACATGGGATGCCTTTCTATTTATTTATATCTTCTTCAATTTCTTTCCGTGATGTTTTGTAGTTTGCAGTGCATAAGTCTTGCACTTCTTTTGTTAAGTTTATTCCTAAGTATTTTATTCTTTTTGCTGCTATTATTAATGGAATTTTTAAAATTTCATTTTCAGATTGTTCATTGCTAGTATATAGAAAGAAAATTGATTTTTTAAATATTACTTTGTATCCTGCAAACTTGCTTGACTTTATACGTTAGTTTAAGAGTGTTTTAGTGGAATTGTTATGATTTTCTACGTGGAGGATCATACCATCTGCAAATAGGAGACAATTTCCAGTCTGGATGTACCCTTAAGTTTTAACATTTTTCTTCCTTTTCTTATTTTAGCATAAAGTAATGTTACTATATTAGCTAGCTGTATATGGTACATGTACAGACATTTTTCACTTTGTAAATACTTAAATACCTTAAAGTATATTAATTTTATTTTAATGGGTGTTAAAAATATGATAACACATAACTGTGGTTTCTGGCTCAGATGTCACTTTATCAGGATGTTCTCCCCTGAACATCCTATTTTAAAAAACAAATCTTCTTCACTCTCCCTCTACCTTGCTTCATGTTTTCTTTCTACCACTTATCACTATACATACTATACACAAATGTACACTTATGTATCGCACACATGACTTGTGCCTGCTTATTGTCTGTTTGTTTCCCTCCACTAGGATGTAAGCTTCATGAGAGCAGAGACTTTGTTTCATTCTTTGCTGGATGGCAGTGCCTAGGACATGGGTGCTCACTCAGTAAATATTTGTCAATGATTAATTGTTTAGAACAAGATTAACTATTTTAAGAAAAGTAAGTCAGTTTCAAGTTGATTAAAGAAAAACATTGAATAAATGATTGTTCAGGAGGTATGCAAATATGGTAAAATTCATAAAGGCTGTATGGCATGCCAGAAGTTTGGGAAACTCTAACTTAAGAAATGAGAAGAAGCAGGATGGAAATGGAGTTTTTAAAATCATTTTCTGTGAAGTGATAAGTTATCTGTTAGCTCACAGACTCTTCCCCAACCCAGATCAGGGATCCCTTGAGGCTCTTAATCTGTAACACATGAAATTAAATATATGTGGGAAAGTGGTTCCTGCTAACCACTACAGAAACCCTGTTGGCAGTTTTGGAGGTCATCTGGAAATGTTTGAGGTGCTTTTCGCTGCCCATGGAAACTTGGCTTATAGGTCTTGTCTTCTTTGCAGGGCTCTGTGTTTGCAGAGAGCAGAAATGACCATGACTGCCAACAAGAATTCCAGTATCACCCACGGAGCTGGAGGCACTAAGGCCCCTCGAGGGACCCTGAGCAGGTGAGTCGGGGAGCACTGCTAAGGGAATGGGGCTCACTGGAAGATAACATCACAGGACACCTAGTGACCTGTGTCCTGGGTAGGATTCCTGCCAAATGTCAATGATTATCATCATGATTCTGACAGTCATAGAGGTGCATAATCTGGGCCAAACTTTAACTACTTACCAAATAGTGAGATCTCAGGGCATTTTCTTATGCCCTCTAACATTTTGGTTACTCATCTGTAAAATAATAATAGTACTTATCTCACAGAGTTTCTGTGAGGATTAAATGAGATAATATATGTCAGTGCTTAGCATAGTGCCTGGCAAAAAGCCACTCAGTAAATGTTAGCTTCCTCCCAGTGGTGGGGTAGAAGCTTCCAGAGCTGGCAGATAGCTGTACAACCCTTACCAGGGCTTCTCAGGTCTTGGCCAAGGCTGGATGCTGATGTCCTAGAAGAACCTCTTTTATTAAAGCCACGTACCCTTCATAGCCCCTCCTGCTGAATCTCAGTTGGGCAGATTTGGCCTTTGGAACCTCAGCCGCTAGAATGGATAGTGATGAGAAGGATGCTCATCTTACACTGGGATTGGGCTAGTTCCTTCCTGGAGGTCTGGGCTGTGCATTACCAGGCTGAGTCCAGTGGAGTGTGGCACACACTCGCGTCTGGCCAGAGGTAGTGGTAGATGTTTGGTTCACTCAGAGCTAATATCCAGGTATGGTTGGTAGAATGCGGCATAGGATGTGGCCCCTGGGGAGTGACTGGCGTGAATGAGGCAAGAGGAATTCTGTACACCATATGTGCAGCGTTTGGTCCCAGTGGAAATGGTCTGGATTGACTGTGCCAACCGAGCAGAAACTGGTAGATTCTGACTTGTTAGGTACATAAGAGCTTGGGGCTTAGACAAACAAATTGAATATCTACTCTGTGGCAGCAAGACCAGTGAGAACACCCCCTGCGCACGCACCCCGTCAAACCTGGACTAGAGTTGCTTGCATACTTGCTTCCCTGAACTGGGTGAGGCTGAGGATGGCAGGCACCAACAAACTCTTGGGTAAAGCAGATAGAAAAACTGACCTCTCCCAGGGCGTGTCGGTGGCCAAGGCAGAAACAGGTCTAGATCTCAGAGTCTTTTGTCTCCCATTATCTACTTTTCAGGAACCACTTTGCTGGGCTCCCCCCTCCCCCCCCGAGTCTGGTGGCATTTCTTACTCTGCAGTCTGACTCTGAGTTGGCAGATAGAGACTGGGAATTAAGGTTCCCAACTTTTTTATATGAGACTGTATGGGTGAAATAAGCATTTTACCATTTTATTCTTAAATTAAAAGAAATAGTATATTTAGAACCTGAATTAGAAATTACTGTACCCAGCAGCCCTCAGCTCCTTCAAGTATTCTTTTTTTATTCTAATTTCCGCTTTGTGGGGACCGGGATGGGAGATGCAGTGTTTACATAAAGTCACAAAGCAGAATCAGAACTGCTGACAGGCACCCTAGTTTCTATTTGGAGTATATACCTACATGTTTTATACATTTTTAGAAATTGCTCTTCCTTTAGCTTCCCAGCCTGCTTGCCATTATAACATGACGGATGGTATTTGTAAATATCTGATGTGCCTAAAAAAAGGCATTTTTCCCTGCCAAGTCTTCACTTCCCTTCCTTCCTGCCACCTTTCCGCTTCCCTCCCTCCTCTCCTGGGCTTTTGGCATGGAGTCACAGGCCTCTGTGGCTAGCTACAGTCTTCTCTCAGAGGCTACTGCTGGACTGTAGTTGTTATTATTTCAAAATTGTCATCTGGTGGTTTCTCTGGCTGCTTTCACCCCCAGCCAAATCTGGGACTGTTCTTAGGAAGTTGTCAGTGAACTCTGAGGGCTCTCATCCTAGGTGCTGGGCTCTTTGGTGGACAGAGAAACCACCAGATGACAATTTTGAAAAACAAAAAGGGGAAAAAGAGGGGGATGATCCATTCTCTTTTTTCAAGGCTTTTACAGTTTGGGTTGATGACCTTGGCACCCAGATTTCTTAGTCTGACCTTCCGATAGACATTTGCCTGTGACCTGGGGCCCTTTAATCATTGCCAGCCCAGGAGTTCCAGTGAGAAAAGACTCCCAGGTATGACCCGAACTTTGGTTGGAGAGTGCAGGGGTTCTAGGACCTTGGAAAGCTGGGCCTTTGAACCCTGGCTGCTTTGGGGACCTCCACATCATCCACATGGAGGCAGAGGAAGCTGATGATACTGAGAGGCATTTGCATCTAGCTTTGGGGGCAGGGGTACTTTGGGGCATGGAAAACTGGTGGGGATGGGCAAATGGGACCCTGTGGAACTGCCAAGATACGTATTTGCAAGGCCATATCCCTAATTTGAATAAGACTTCACCTGGTGCCACCACTAAGCTAGTTTGGGGTAAAGATCCTAGATTCCATTCCATTATTAGGTTCTTAGGAGTGTTTTGCTAGTTTATTCTCTTCCTTTTCCTTTATAGCCCATTCTTGATTTGGCAGGATATGCAGGAGGAGGAAATGTGAACCTCTCATTTTACCACCAAAGTTTTGTTCTTTGCTATATTTTGGTCTCCTGGAGCAGGCTTCCCTTTCTCTTTGTTAGTGAGGACAAAGGGTCACGTTGCTTCACCCTTAGCTGCTTCACCTCCCCACAGGCTGTTCCCACTCCAGCTCGTTAGATTTGGCTGCATCCATTTCTGGGGGTGGGAGGTGAGATTCTCAAAGCTCCTCTGAATTCCAGAGGTCAGGCTTTATGATGTTGGTGTTGATGACCTGGGTGGGACCAGAAGGAGCTTAGTGACTTGCTTGCTAAGAAATGGTCATGCTGGGCTTCCCTGGTGGCGCAGTGGTTAAGAATCCGCCTGCCAACGCAGGGGACACGGGTTCGATCCCTGATCTGGGAAGATCCCACATGCCGCAAAGCAACTAAGCCCGTGCGCCACAATTCCTGAGCCTGTGCTCTACAGCCCGCGAGCCACAACTACGGAAGCCCGCATGCCACAACTACTGAAGCCCGTGCACCTAGAGCCCGTGCTCCGCTACAAGAGAAGCCACCGCAATGAGAAGCCCACACACTTCAACCAAGAGTAGCCTCCGCTCACCGCAACTAGAGAAAGCCTGCATGCAGCAACGAAAAACCCAACGCAGCCAAAAAAAAAAAGAAATGGTCATGCTAATGGTTGCTAAGAAAGTGTTATGTTGAGAGCTAGTTCAGCCATCTAGATGGGGTAAACTTTGCCACTTGTTGCTCTCAGGAGATTTCACTTGTACTGTGAGACTTGGCAGGCAGCAGGGGCTGTTCTCAGAAGACTTGTCATGTCTGCTTATTTCCTCAACAGCTTCTTCACTGTGAAACTCCAGCATCTGGATCATTGTGACTTGCAAATATAGGCTGTCTGTATTGTGTTTTGGAAACCTTACCTCTGGATGTGTGTGTGGGAAACTTGGGTGCCTGTAAAAGTGTAGACTTCTTGGGATCAAGGACTTTGACTGCTTTCTGTTTCCTCTGAGCCTGGAACTGTGCCTGGTACCTAGAAGACTAACTGTTGGTTGACCAGTTGTCTAGATGGCTGGGAGCTCAGCCTCTTAGAACATAGGCTACTTGTACTATTTGACTCTTTATAGTATCTTCCATGATAGGTCTTGTTAACTTTGGATTCCCTTTCCATTCAGTCCATAGACTCTGAGAAAGGCAGAGCTGAAGAGGAGCCTTGGAGCTCATTTGGTCTCACCCACTTGTTTGACAGTTTGGCTAACAGACACAGAGAAGAGGAGGTACTCCCCAAGGATACAAAGCTAATGGGAGGAAGAACGCAAGCCTAGCTCTCCTGTTCCTTCTGTTATTTTATTGTACCTCTACATTCACCTCCCTATAAACATGACTGGGATTTCCCTGCTCAAAAACTACTGTCATCTATGATACAGTCAAACTTGGCTTGCTTTGTAAGGCTTCCATAAAAAACCCTGGTTTTTCTTTCTGTCTTAATCTTGCACGGCTCTCTAATGCAAACCTTACATTTCTGCCAGTCTGGATGCAGATGTTACTTCCCTCCCAGTCCTTTTCTTGACCACTCAGCTATGAAGGATTCCCCTCCCCTCTCTGTATTCACTCTTAGAGCCCTTGGTTTAGAGCCTCCACATGGCACTTGTAGTACCTCAGAAGGTGGATAAGTGGATTTTTCCCTGTGAGATTGCTATGGGACACTGGTTGTTAAGAGTCTTAGAGGCCTTATTATTTACAGAGGATCTTCAGGGCTCACCCTTAAGATCCTTAGAAGGCCTTTTGTCTGTCTGTGTGTAAGATTCTGTGAGGCAGTACTTTAAATCTTCCTTAGGTCTTGGCAAAGGATCTTTCAGTCCCACTCTATATTTTTTTAAAAAGATTTATTGAGGGATAATTAAAGTACCATAAATGCAATTTAAAGTTTTCAGTTTGAAACTAACACACCATTGTAAAGCAGTTATACTCCAATAAAGATGTTAAAACAAAACAAAACAAAAAACCAAAAGAATAAAGTTTTCAATTTGATGAGTTCATATACACACATACACACACCCACGGAGTGTAACTGTCACCACAATCTGGAAGCGGTTTTTTTTTTTTTTTTTCCGGTACGTGGGCCTCTCACTGTTGCGACTTCTCCCGTTGCGGAGCACACGCTCCGGACACGCAGGCTCAGCGGCCATGGCTCACGGGCCCAGCCGCTCCACGGCATGTGGGATCTTCCCAGACCGGGGCACGAACCCGTGTCCCCTGCATCGGCAGGCGGACTCTCAACCACTGCGCCACCAGGGAAGCCCTGGAAACCATTTTTTAATTTGAGAATTTTTTCTTGTCTAGAGAGACAGAGACTGAAACAAGTTTTATTTTCTAACTCAGAAAGCCCTTTCTCATTTATGTTTCCTTTAAATTTTGTTTGAAAACGGTTCCCTGTTTGGCTCATCTCTTTTTCCTTTCACTAGAGACAGCGAGGAGTCAGAGGGCACCTTGGGCACTCTGCCTGGAAATGTCTTTGGCTAGTTCATCTAATATATGAGATATACTTCCTATTTTCCATGTTACCACAGGTGACAGAGTTGCCAAACTTTTCAACATTATGAGGGTTCTCTTTCCTCTAGCTTCTAACGTTTTCCTTATATTTGCCTTAAGCACCCCCAACAACCATCACCCAGTCCCACGGTCAATGTTTTAGGATCTTGTGTCAATAGCATTCCACTTCTAGGTACCCAAATCTGTGTCAGGTATCTACCGTTACAAAACTACCCCAAATTTTATAGTGTGAAACGACCATTTGATTCTGCTCACAGACTCTGTAGTTTAGGATTTCAGACAGAGACCACAGGGATGGCTGCTCCCTGCTCATGATGTCTGGGACCTCAGCTGGAAAGACTTCAAGGCTTAGGGTGACTCAGTGGCTAGGGGCTGGTGTTTCCTGGAGGCGTCTTACCTCACATGTCTGGGGGTTGATGCTGGCTGTTGCTGGGACCCCAGCTGAGACTGTCCATCAGAACACCTACCTTCTCCACATGACCTGGGCTCTCTCACAGCCTGAGAGACAGGAAGTAGAAGCTGTTGGTTTCCTGAGGCCTGGGCCTGAAAAGTAGCACAGATTCAGTTCTACCATATTCTATTGGTCAAGCAATCACAGAGCCCAGATTCAAGAGAAGCGGTCATGTTGACAGCAGGCATGTCAAAGAATTTGGGGACCATGTTTTGAAACCATCACAAATGTCTTTAGCATGGTTTCCTGCAGCTGCCTTTCTCTCCCTCTTGGCTTTGCGTAGCACCTGGTTCTGCTTTATACAGCAGTTCCATTTTTGCTGGACCTAGGGCATTGGGGACGTTCCCATAAGGCGTCATTTTTTCACCTGTCTCAGAGAAGGCGTCTGTCTTATAAATGCTCTCTTTATGTTCATTGCCATTACTTCCTAGAGGACTTGGGGTTCCTTCCCAGAGAAGAGCTCACCAATTCTCCTTGTGCTTCCCTAGAAATCAGCTAGATGACAGGCAGGTAGATGTGCTTTCTGGAGGTGACAAGGTGACTCAGTTTCTGCTCTGACCCTAGCTACTGTTCTACTTACCCTGACAAGCTGTGATTGACTTTGAGTCTCTGTAGGTAGTGGTCCAGATGTAGCCCCACTTGGAGGATGAGGCTGTCCTGGACCCTATGGAGGGCTTCCAGCCATTTGGGAGCGAGACGGTCAAGTTGTGAGTGTCACCTTCTTTTTGACTTTTGTCCCAGAGTGGGGTGTCCGTTACTGAACTGAGCCCCTGCTCTGGCCTGAGGAATAAACTTCTGGACTTGCTGATAGGACTCAGGCAGACTTCCTCCCTTTTCTCCTTCTGGGTGCCTCAGAATATGGCCTTGGGGGAGTGCAGTGAGCATGCCATCTCCAGACTTGGGGCGGTCACATAGTGATGGGAAGATGCTGCTGCCCACTGAGCCACCAGGACCCGCTTTAGTTGAGCAGCCCTGGGATGGTGGTTGGCCAACTCCCAGGCAGTTTCATTAGGAAGCAGGTTAGACACCTACTCAGTAGGGACTAGGCTTGTTGGAAGCTGGGCCCTGTGTAACCTTAATCTGTGGACAGGCTCACTTCATGGAGCCCACAGCCCATCTTGGTGCCTCTGGGGCTGTTTCCTGGACTCCCAGGAGCCTTCTTCAACTGGCCCCAATTTGGTTTGCTTCCTGATAGTGACACTTCAGGAGCTCTGTGGCCAGAGCATGCTGAGCTCAGAACTGTCTTGTCATCAAGGACTAAAGACAGCCTTCCCTCCCAAAGAGTCCCTAGGTGACCTTGACAATATATGGGGTGTCCCTTGGCATGAATGCTTCCTGCTATGTTACTGGAGGATGGCCCAGGTCACTAACCCAAGGGTTAGGTTGTATTCTTGTGAAACAGCACTGGAGGGAAGGGCACGTGTTTTGCACTTTAACTCTCACTTTCTGTCTGTACGTGTGCACGTGCGTGAGCACACACACGTTGCCCTCTCTTTAAGTTTGTTTCTCATTCTACCTTAGTTCATGCCCTTTCTGTCCTACTCACTTGTCTTATACGTTTGTCTGTGTGTGTGCGTGTGCATGTGTGTGTGTGTGTGTGTGTGTTCGTGTGTGTGTGTGTGCTTATGCTCCTCTATTAAATTTCCTTTGCATTCTCCCCCGCCCCCTTTCTCTCTTTCTCCTTCTGTTTATCTTACTCCCTCTCTTGTAAATGTTGGATTTGGCCAGTCATGTGCTGCAGCGTTGGCATCCACGCCTTTGCTGAGGAGCAGAGCTGGCTGCCTGCTGACAAGGTGGTGGCACAAGGGCCCAGTTTCACAGTGTCTGCCTCCCCAGGGGCAAGCTCTGAGATTTTAGAATAAAGAGCAGTAAAGAGGTGATAAGAGCAGCATATTAAGTGTCTTAGCTGCTGTGTATTTACTTTTCTTTGATATTTCTCCTGTCTTCACGGAACTTTTAACGGTGTTCAAACATTTTTAAAATTTACATCATTTTAGTCACACAGCTAGTATGTGAGGATACTCAGAGCAAGTGTTTTCCTCCTGTTTTGTAGATAAAGAACCTGAGGGAACTTCCCTGGCGGTCCAGTCGTTAAGACTCCATGTCTCCAAGGCAGGGGGCACGGGTTTGATCCCTGGTCGGGGAACTAAGATCCCACAAGCCACATGGTGTGGTAAAAAATAAATGCATACATACATACATACATATGTACATACATACGTACATACATGTATTTAACCATTCTTTAAAAAAAAAAAAAAAAAAGAACCTGAGGCTCAGAGAATTCAGGTGACTTTGCTTATGAACCCATCCAGGAAGTGATGGAACCAGGACCAGAGCAGAACCCAGGTCTCTAGACTCTTGGTCTAGGGTGTGATTTTTGCCTTATGGGAGAGGGCTTTAGGGACTGACAGTCATGCTGGGCTGCACTAAGTGCTTTATGTACCTTTCTGTGTTGTTCTTCAGGTCATATGGCACAAAGAGAGAGGCAATGAAGTCTGTAAACAGTGCCCTGAGGAGTAATAAGGAGACCTAGGTTTTAATCGTTTATTTTTGTATTCATTCATTTAGTCACTCAGCACAGATGCATTAATTCCTACTAAATTCTAGATGCAGTACAAAGAGCAGGTTATATCAAGATTAATAAGACCCTGTCACCACCTTCAAGTACTTCACTCATAGTCTAGTAAGGGAGGCAGATGAGGAAAAATATAGTCAAGTAAAGTGTTATAAGTAGCGTAGTAGACATTTTTCCAGGCACAGTGGAGGCATCAAAAATCAGACATCTCCACCTGGGTGAGGGGGTAGGGTGAAGAGAGATCCCATAGAGGAGTTACAGAGACATGTAAGTGGACACAAGGCAGCACTGCAGGCAAAGGGAATGTTGAATGCATGAAGGCCTAAAGTTGTGAAAAGCAAGGAGTTTGATGTGACTAAGAGTGGGATGCAGATTTGTTTGAAGGAAAAGACAGTATGAAATGATAAAGGAAAAATAGGGACCACATCATGGGGGCCTTGTGATCCATGCCAATGAATTTGCATTTCATTCTGTATGTAGTGGGGAGTTTGAAGCATGATGAGTTTTGTATTTTTGAAAGATGTCAGGAGACGAGAGGATGGACTTGGAACTGGGTTAAGACGGAAGACAGAGAGAGAAGTTGAGAGCTTGTGTGAATGGTCCCGGTAGATAAGATCTGAATCAAGGCAGCAGCAGTAGCAGTGGGAATGGCACAGGAGGGACAGATCTGAGAGATATGAAGGACGTAGAATTGATAGGACTTAGGCATTGAGTAGATCATTGAGGTTGGGGAGGAAGCTGGATCCAGATGCTTGAAGGACAGGAAGAAAGAACATCTCTGGATCTTTTCCCTCTGTGGAATGAATTGGAAATATATGCAGGAGTCAAAGCTGCAGTGAAGGAAGCATAAAGCAACATAGGAATGAGATCGTGTGAGAAAACACTCAGCCTGGGTACATGGGAATGAGAGCAAATGGGGTTCTTCCGTCTAAGGCGTGCCTTGTAGATGGGCATTGGGTCCCCAGCCCTTCACTGCCTGCTCACTTTGCTCACTGCCTGCACTTATACTCTTGTCCTGCATTAACGGCTTTTCCCCTCTCTACTGGATTATTCCAGTCATCATTTAAGCATGCTCTAATAACTCTGAGCTCAAACCCACCAACAAAACGCTCTGTACCCCACATTCCCCTCGAACTGCCACCTCGTTGCCTTGTTCCCCCTTTAGGGAAACCCTTTGAAAGAGCTGTCTGAGCTCTTTATCTCCACTTTCTCTCTTCCATTTCTTGAATTCCTTCCAGTCAGCCTTCCCTCCCTACCTTGCCACCAGAACCTCTCTTCTCAAGGTCACAGTGACTACCTAAATCTAGGGATCACTCTGCAGTCTTCCCCTTGCTCAGTTGTTAGCAGATCTGGCTCAGCTGATCACTCCCTATTTCTCGAAGGTCTCAGGCTATCCCTCCTCGTGGTTTCCTTCCTTCCTCACTACGTGCTCTTCCAGTCAGTTTCCTTTGCTAGTTGTTCCTCCTCTACATAAGCCGGAAATGCTGGAGTGCCCCGGGGTTCATCCCTTGGACTTCTCTAGATAGGCTGACTCCCTTGATGGTTCGTCTAGCCATATAGTTTTACACAGTATCTATATACTACTGATGAATCCGAAATGGAAAGCTGTAACCTTGACTCCTTTCTACCAGGTGCTCAGGCCAGAAACTGTGATTCATCCTTGACTTCCCTTTGTCTCTCATACCTCTCATCCACTTCGTCAGCAACTCTGATTGGCACAGCCCTCAAGATAGATGTTGATAGATCTGTCGTTCTAATCCAAGCGGTTGTAACCTCTTGCCTGGATTGTTACAGTAGCCTTTAAGTAATCTCCCTGTGGCCACCCGTGCATCCCTACACTTCATTCTCTCATATGGAGTCAGAGCATGTCATTCTTCTGCTCGTATCCCTTCAAGAGCTTCCTTTCTCTCTCAGAGTAAAAGCCCAAGCCTCGTTGTTGGTCCACGGGATTCTCTGGTGCTCCTGACTGATCTCCAGCCCACTCCTCCTCTTCTTACTCCACGCTGGCCACACTGGCCCCTTTGTTGCCCCCAGAGTACAGTAAGTTTGCAGTTGCCTCGAGCCTCTGCCCTACTGCTGCTCTTGTCTGGAACATTCCCGCTGCATCCCATGTTCCCTGGCAGAGGGGTCTCCCCTGATCTGCTTCACTGTTAAGCTCTACCCCTTTACCCTGCTTTATTCTTCTTCACTGGCCCCACAACCATCTCACAGGGTTGGTTTCTTTATTGTCTGTTCACTCGAGACAACTAAAGCCATACCGTCTCCCTCCACCAGAATGTAACCTGTAGAGAGACTTCCCTGGTGGCACAGTGGTTAAGAATCCACCTGCCATTGCAGGGGACATGGGTTCAATCCCTGGCCTGGGAAGATCGCACATGCTGCGAAGCAACTAAGCCTGTGTGCCACAACTACTGAGCCTGTGCTCTAGAGCCCACACGTCACAACTACTGAGCCTGCGTGCTGCAACTACTGAAGCCCACGCATGCGCCTAGAGCCCGTGCTCCACAACAAGAGAAGCCACCGTAATGAGAAGCCCACGCACTGCAAACGGCCGCTGAGCCTGCACGTCCAGAGCCTGTGCTCCACAACGAGAGAGGCCACAACAGTGAGAAGCCCGCGTACCGCAAAAAATCAAATAAATAAAATAAAATGAAAGAGTAGCCCCTGCTTTCCACAACTAGAGAAAGCCTGCGTGCAGCAGTGAAGACCCAACGCAGCCAATAAATAAATAAATAATAATAAATTAAAAAAAAAAAAGAATGTAACCTGTAGAGAGAGACTGTCTATTTTTAGTCTCTGCCAGTCCTTAATGCCTAAAATAGTACCTGGTATATAGTTGGTGCTCAGTAAATACTGGTTGAATGGATGGAGAACCAAGGTGTGTCTTAAGCCTGGTACAGTTAGCACACTGTGGCCTGGGGAGTAGGTGGCTTCCTTTGTTCCCTTGTTCAGGGTTCAGGGAAGGGTGGCAAGGAGCTGTCCAAGAGCCCTGAAGAAGTGAAGCCGGAGACAGTCAGTGGCAGAATGGGAGACCAGACCCAAAAGAAGGCTTTGCTCAGGTGCTTGGCTTCCTAAGGCAGCCCGGGTCCCAGCACTGTCATTCTCTTGGCCGTAGCCTTTCCTTGTCCAACAGGGGGAGAATTGCTTTCACTTCCAACCTCAGTTTGAGGAACCGGGAAACAACTAGAGAGTGAAACTGAAGCCCAAGAGCGAGCACCCTCTCCCATCCATGCCAAGGACGTGCCACCTGTTGTGTAAACTCACTGTCACAAGGACACACGCATCCTGACTGCTAGCCCCCAGTGTGTTCCTCCTTAAGCCTCCCTGTTCTCTAGGTGACAGATTCTCCTGAGCCCTCCCTCAACCTGGGAGCAAGGACTGGTGGAAGCTGACTCTTGGGATTGCAGGACTAGCTTCATTTCTAGGGAGTGTTCAGGGGAGACTCCCAAAAGAGTGCCAGAGCCTCTAGTAGGGTGAGAGAGAGCCGGGGAGAGGGATGCAGTCCAAACATTCAGACCTTGGCAGCTGGTCTGTAGGGAAGTGGAGGAAGAGAGAGGCACGGGGATGGAAGGCCCAGGGCCCTGGTCCTGCACTGGGGTGGGGAGGGCCAGTTACACACAGTGCCTTTCCCACAACATCATTTTACTATTGCATTGTAGCAAACCACCCTAAGAATTAGTGGGCTAGAACAAGCTATGATTTCTTGTGTTTCTGTGCGTTCACTGGGAAGTTCCTCTACTGGCTTCCCCGGGCTCGCTCATGTAACTGGTTCAGTTGGGTCCAAGATGACCTCACCATGTGTCAGGCCCATGTGGTGGCTGGCTGTCGGCTGAGGGACTACAGTGATGCTGCGCATGGCCTCTCTTCCTCTGAAACATTAGACTGGCTTTCTTACGTGACAGTCTCGGGGCAGCGTTCCAAGCGCGTGAAGCGGAAACTGCAAGGCTTCTTGAGGCCTCAAGTTTGGAACTGAGACAACTTATTTTCCACCATGTTCTATTCATCAAAGCAAATCACAAGGTCAGCCTAGATTCAAGGGGCAGAAGAATAGACTCAACCTTTTGATAGCATGAGCTGCAAAGAATTTATGGCCATATTTAATTTACTCCTTTCCCCTCGCACCCCAAATGTTTAGAATCCAAGGACAGAGGTAAACTGTTCTGAAAAGTTTGCCAAGTGATTATTCTGATCGGGCAGCTCCTTGTTAATGCTAGTAATTATTAAGCTGAGATTGAGTACTGGTGTGAGCCGCTGAGCGCAACACTTGATGCGTATTGTCCCTGTTCCTTACAACGATCCTCTGAGATGTGTGTCCTTTTAACCTCCATTTTACAGATAAGGAAACTGAGGCTTAGAGGAAGTTATTTGCTCAAAATCATGTAACTTGTTAGTGGTTGTGCTAGAACTTAAACCCAGCAACTGTGATGTTCTTACCCTCTACTGAGAACAACTGGCCTAGATAACCTGGTGAAAAACTTACTACTAATAATTAACAGTAATAATGAGTTACAATGTATGACATCGTTTCATATCCATAGTCACATGTGCCCGTTACGACAACCCTGTGATACAGTTGGAACAATTCTGAGGAATTGAAACTGGCAGCTCAAAGGGAGTGTGTGGCTTTGCCCATGGTCACATTCCTGATAACAGGTAGCATCAGAAACATGTAGAGAGATGCCTTGAGTTCTACCCTGAGGTGAGCATCCGGAGCCCCATGAGGGCAGGGCCTTAATCTATGATCGTGGAGTGAGTGAACATTGCCTTCTCTGTGATGAACCAGTGGATGCCTGGGCTCCAGGTCAGCATAGGCAGGCCCGCTTTTCACCCCGAGTTGCTGGAGCACATTGGGCCTGGCCTGTGTGGGGTGGCTGGGCGAGGAGCGCTTGCAGCTCTGGGCCTCAGATCAGCAAAGATCCGAAGACCAGGACCTTTAGAGGAAAGGACCAGTCTCTTCTCTGTTTTATCCTTCACGAGAGGAGAAAAACTAAACCTCGGTTAAAGCAGACTAGGCATTGAGAGAATGTCTTAACTTGTGGGAATTTCTCCATGTTTGAACTACTGAGGGAAGTTACAGAATTATCCTTTCTGAAATCATTGGAAGCATGCTGGAATCAAACAGGCCAGAGGTTCTCACTGTTCTTCTGTCCCCCTCTGGGAGCCACCCAGAATTCTCACCTTGAGGGTTAAAGAGATATATCGCTAGGGGAGCATTTATCACAATGTCTGGAGAAATGAGGCATATGTAGTTTGAAAAGGCTTCCTAAAAGATTCTGCATCTCATTGGGTACTGGCCATCACCGACTAGAGTCCAAGCTTCATGAGGACATGAATTTTTGTCTCTTGTTTATTCTTGTATCTAGCATGTAGAACAGGGCCTGGCACATAGTAGGTGCTCACTAAGTATTTATTAAATGAATAAACACATGATAAGGTCATCCTCTATAAAAGGCATCTTCTCCCGCCTCCAACTGAGAATAACTGAAACGTAGAGTCCTTTGTGTAGCCCAGACACTTGTTGGCTTACAGGGCTGGACTGATGACCTTTTGCATCCATGGTTCTGTGAAAAAAGTGAGGGGCCTGGGCTTTTCTCGATTGTGAGTAGGTTGGGCTCTCCCCAGGCTCAAGCTTGGCTCGTTGCCCTACCACTGCCTACCCTAGGGAGTACCGAGGCTTACTCTTTTCACACCTCCTTGCCGAGCAGAGTGTCTTTGGTCATCGGCTTGGCTGGGCACCGAATTTCTCTCATCTGTGCCCATGTACACGTGGGAGGGCTCTTGTTTGACTTGCCCTTTTAAAAACAACTTAAGCATGTTGAGGTTTCCTGTTGATCGGGGGCAGCCAGAGGCTATGACCCAACAGGGAATTGCTGGCCAATCCCTGACTCACCCGAGCTGCAGTTTTCTGTGTGTGATGGAGCAGTGACTGCAGCCTGGCTCAGGGGCAGCTGGCTGCGTTCCGTGGATGGCGTGGCGCTCTGGAGCCTGCGAGGCTGGACCGCTTGGCTTTGAGGGCCACAGCATTAGGGTCAGGTAGGCCTTGGTAGCATGCAGTGTTGGCAAAGCCCCGCTGTCTTTGAACTAAAACGGTTTGGGAAAAATTCTGAAAGTTGACGTTGATGACCCTAGTAGACAACTAGAAAAGTGTGCTGAAGAGGACGTATGCCCATGGTTCTCTTCGGTAAGCTCACCTTTACCTTTTCTTGTCTTTATTTGTTCATCATTTACTGAGCACCTTCTAGACACTGAGTATGTGTCCCTCTACCTGGAAGAAATCATGGTCTAGTAGCGAAGACTAAAAGGTTCCCTGATACTTACAAATGCTACATTGGAGACAGGGCTGTGCTCAGTGCTGTAGGGATTTCTGCTGACCTATGTCTGGGGGCCAGGCAGTTCACAAAGATGACAGAGGCCACTGCTTCCTCTTTAGAGCAGCAATATAGTGTAGTCCTGGCTTCACCACGTACCAGCTAGAGACCTTGAATGAGATATTTAATCTTTGTATGCCTCAGTGTTTTTCATTTGCAAAATGAAGATAATAATAAAGTATAATAATATGACAGAGTTTTTGTGAAGATTCAGTGAGTAAATATAGGTAAAAACATTGATTTAGAACTGTTCCCGATAGTTGCTAAGACCAGGGTGTTGATTTGGAGCTGGGGAATGGCTGATGCTTGTTTGATGTGATGCCACTGCTGGAGGCTAGAGCTGCGAAGGAGCTGGTCTCCCCTCCCCGTTAGCCTTCTCATTGAGAGCGTGGGAAGGATTCTTTCTTCAAGGGCCCTCCTGATCCTTTTGAGACCTTCAAGAATCTGAGTTCTGATCAAGACCCAAGCTGAGGTGCGGTATCTTGCGTCTAGTAGCAGAAGCCTCGGGGGAGATGGGGCTTGTCAAGGAGATAGATCAAAGGGCTTGAGTGCATATTTGGGGCCACTTTGGGAAGTGGCATGCTGGGGATGCTTTGTAACAGTTCATGAGAGTTGATCATTAGTGTTTCTTCCCAAGTCCACATCCAATGAGGTCACATTGCTGGTTTGAAATCAGCCATAGTAGGAATATTTATGCTGTGGAAGTTGGCAGATGCTGCATATCTATGCTTTCTCGCCCAAGGAGCCGATTGTTGAACATTTAGCAGCACACCACGGATCTTACTGTTCTCTGATTGGCAGATGTGGACTTCGGGGATACCCTGGCCTGTCATAGAACTGGCTTCTGTTGCAGACAGTACTCAGGGTCTCTAGGGATGAATTGGGCAGAGAGGACCATTGAGTTTAGCCTGCTGTGGATAAGGGGCTGTTTCTTTCCTTGAGGACAGCCTTGGCAGGTCCGTTACTTGCATACAGTACTTTGAGCTTGCGAGTCCTATAGGAAAGGGATGCTGAGCTCTTTAAGAATGAAACAGTGTTGTCAGGCCACTCACTGCCATTTTCTCTTCTTCTTCTTTTTTTTTTTTTTTT
>NW_020174438.1:5768791-5807447 GCF_003031525.2 Neophocaena asiaeorientalis asiaeorientalis
TCCCTTTTTTTTTTTTTTTTTTTTTTTTTTTTTTTTCCTCTTAGGTCTCAGTCAGTCTCTCCACCTCCAGTTCTCTCCCCACCGAGGAGTCCCATCTACCCGCTCAGTGACAGTGAAACGTCAGCCTGCAGGTACCCAAGCCGCTGCAGTTCCCGGCTGCTCCTCAAGGACTGGCATCCCCGTGATCCTTCACCCCAAAATCCTCAAGCCCCCTCCCCAGACACTTCACCACCCATCTGTCCCCTCAAGGCCACCAGCTTCGGTTATTTGGACAGAAGCCCTTCAGTGTGCAAGAGAGAGGAGCAGAAGGAGAATGTCCAGGGGGCAGCCCAGGATGTAGAGGGAGTAGCTGCTTGCCTCCCCCTCGCCCAGAGCACTCCGTCCCTGGGGTCAGCAGCGGGCCCACGGAGCATCTTTCTGAACCGCACCGGCCCCCGTGCCCACAGCCTGGGCATCCGGGAGAAGATTTCAGCATGGGAGGGTCGCCAAGAGGCTTCGCCCAGGATGAGCGTTTGTGGAGAGAAGCGGGAGGGCTCTGGGGGCGAGTGGGTGGCCAGTGAGGGCTGCCCCAGTGTGGGCTGTCCCAGTGTGGTGCCGTCCCCCTGCAGCTCAGAAAAGACCTTCGACTTCAAGGGCCTCCGGAGGATGAGCAGGACCTTCTCCGAGTGTTCCTACCCTGAGACCGAGGAGGAGGGAGAGGCACTCCCTGTCCGGGACTCTTTCTACCGTCTGGAGAAACGGCCAGGCCGGAGTGAGCCCAGTGCCTTCCTCAGGGGGCACGGCAGCAGGAAGGAGAGCTCAGCGGTGCTGAGTCGGATCCAGAAAATTGAACAGGCCCTGAAGGAGCAGCCGGGTGGGGGGCTTCCCCAGCTCCCCAGCAGCTGCTACAGTGTAGACCGAGGGAGAAGGAAGACTGAGATCTTGGGCACCTTGGAGGAACCGACAGGGAGTGCGAGTGTGAGCGCTGGCAGCCGGGCAGGAGGAGTGGCTGGAGTTGGGGGGGAGGCGGGCTCACCCCCGGAGAGGGAAGGTAGTGGCTCCACTAAGCCGGGGACCCCTGGAAATAATAGCCCGACCTCCCAGCTGCTGCCATCGAAGAGCTCCCCTGATTCCGCTGTGAACCCTGTCCCCAAACCCAAGCGCACCTTTGAATATGAGGCTGACAAGAACCCCAAGAGTAAGCCAAGCAATGGTCTACCTCCTTCACCCACACCTGCTGCTCCACCCCCCCTGCCCTCCACCCCAGCCCCACCAGTCACCCGGAGACCCAAGAAGGACATGCGTGGTCACCGCAAGTCCCAGAGCAGGTAACGAATGCCCCTCCGGTGACATAGAGCTGGGCACAGCGGCTTTCTTGTCAGTGGAGGATGCAGAAGCAGACTCTAGTTGTGGGTCACAGTCAGTAGTGCTTTGTAAGTTCTGGAGCACCAAATAATGTTAGGTGAAGCATGAGCTAGGTGAGAAAGATTGATTGTTCTTCTGCTCTTGCAGGGTAAGGATACTTAAACGTGAGTGGGAGGGTGAAAGCGCTTCTTCCAAATGCTGTGTACTGAACGTGCTGGCTGGGTTTGGCCTTTGGAGTAGAGCCCTGATGGAACTTCCTCTGTGGGAAGGGTAGGGCCACCTTACTTTCAGATAGAATTGGCAGTCCCTTGAGGACTAGTAAGATCTTAGCCTCGTAACTACCTGAAATGCCAGCTAGAGATTTATTTCTTTGACTGAAGCATTATCTAAATATTGCATGTTACCATTAACACAGAAGTGTTGACACATTTAACATGATTTCCTCTTTCCTGAGGGCTTCTTGGCCATACAGGAACTCTGGGCTTATATGAAGAGGGGATCTTTGGATCCTGAGAGGGGAGACTGATGGAAAAAGGAGAGAGAGAACATTTCATCTGCTTCTTGGCCATGTCCAAGAAGGACCTGGTCACATTGGTTTCCTGGTCAGTCTCCTGACACGGGAGTACCCGGGCCACCTCCACAATTATAGTGACTTGGGAGCTAGAGCAGCTGGAGTTGGTGCAAGATGACAGGCATCTTGTTCTCTGAACTGGAGTAGGCTGGGAGCCAGCTTCCTTTGGAAGGCCTGTCCTCCTGCCCCTCACTGCCTTTCTCTTCTAACCCAGAGTCAGGTGGGCATTCAGGTTTGTTTGGCTTCTGGGGATTCTTCAATCTGACCCCATAGTTCAGGCTTCCATCCAGCATATCCCATCTCATGTAGAAACTTTCCTGCCATGTGCAGAGAGGAAGACATCACAAAGGTTCAGACTCATGAGCCAGAAGAGCCCTTGGCTAAAGGTAATCCCACGTTTTGGCCCACCTCAGCATGCTCACGGACTCTTTATGTCAAGCCTGCCAAGAGTGTTTGCTTTGTCTTTAGTCATCCGTTTCTAGAAATACCTGTCTAGAGCGTGCTGTGCACCAAGCCTTTGTGCTGGTCAAGGGGACACAGGGGCACATAAGACGTGGCTCTTCCATTCAAGGAGTTGGTGATCTGGTGCAGGAGATAGATGTATAAATAAATCATAGATGCTGTGCTGCGTGCCCTGATCCACGTCTGGCTGGGATGCTGCAGAAACCCAGAGGAAGAGGCATCTGAGTGGGGAGTGGGGGAAGCCTCTTCAGAGAGGGAGTTGCTGAGCTAAATTTTTTTTTTTTTAATATATTTATTTATTTATTTTTGGCTGCATTGGGTCTTCGTTGCTGTGCACAGGCTTCCTCTAGTTGCGGAGAGCGGGGCTACTCTTTGTTGCGGTGCGTGGGCTTCTCATTGCGGTGGCTTCTCTTGTTGCGGAGCACGGGCTCTAGGCTCACAGGCTTCAGTAGTTGTGGCACTTGGGCTCAGTAGTTCTTCGTTGCTGTGCACAGGCTTCCTCTAGTTGCGGAGAGCGGGGCTACTCTTTGTTGCGGTGCGTGGGCTTCTCATTGCGGTGTGTGGGCTTCTCATTGCGGTGGCTTCTCTTGTTGCGGAGCACGGGCTCTAGGCTCACAGGCTTCAGTAG
This sequence comes from Neophocaena asiaeorientalis asiaeorientalis, assembly GCF_003031525.2. Classification (NCBI taxonomy): domain Eukaryota; kingdom Metazoa; phylum Chordata; class Mammalia; order Artiodactyla; family Phocoenidae; genus Neophocaena; species Neophocaena asiaeorientalis. The sequence continues at coordinate 5,771,797 of NW_020174438.1, forward strand.
TTGTGGCACTTGGGCTCAGTAGTTGTGGCTCACGGGCTCTAGGGCACAGGCCCAGTAGTTGTGGTGCACAGGCTTCGTTGCTCCACGGCATGTGGGATCTTCCCAGACCAAGGCTCAAACCCGTGCTCCCTGCACTGGCAGGCGGATTCTCAACCACTGCGCCACTAGGGAAGCCCGCTGAGCTAAATTTAGAAGAGCAAGAAGCATTTAGCTAGGTGAAAAAAGGGGATGGGAGGAAGTTACATCAACCTGAAGGTTCTACACATACACACACATTACATTTATAATATATACACACACATATACCATATATGGTGGAGTCACTTCCAGTAAGAATTAACAGCAAATTTAAATCTGTGCTCTTGGAAAAAAAAAAAAAAAAACAGAAAAAGAAAAACAGTTCAAAAAGCACAGGCTGTTTTATTTGCCTTTCCACTCAGTGAGCATATTCCCCTGAGGAGCGTGAAATAGTAAGTTTGTATCTGTTGTGTCAGGTATGATTCTTGTATTTAATATACTTTTTTATTTAAGAAAAAAATACAAGCCATATATTTCTGCTATTCAACCAAAGAGAAAGAAATCTGTTTTTAACTGACTATATCAGTTATAATGAAAGACAGTGTGTTGATCCTCGACATGGAACCTTCCTGAGGGATTTTCAAGGATAATTTGGCTGAACGTGATTTGTGTCATTTGCTGATTTGAGAACTGCCTGCATAAGATGTTGACTCCACTGTATACATCAGTGAAAGCTTTTGCTCTCAGACCAGCAGTGGTCTGCGGGCCAACATTCAGGAACCACTGTGCTCAGCCATTGGGTATTTAGCTGGTTGAAAAGTCTGGGCCAGTGACAGATCTGGGAGTCATCGTGGTAGAAATGGTAGATATGGTGATGGTCGTCAATATTGGGACCCCAGAAAGTTCAGGGTGAGAAAGAGAGTCCTGAAGACAGGACTCTGAGACCATGGCATTGAAAAGGCACGCGGAAAAGGGGATCCCTCACAGGAGCTTGAGACGCAGTTGAAAACCAGCAGGGACCGTGTCACAGAGAGTAAGGAGGAGAGGGCCAACATGAGGTGTTTGGCTGTGTCAAGGGCTGCACAGTAGCTGGGCAAGCTGAGAACAAGATGTGGCCTTTAGGACACTTTTAGTCCTTGACTTGCACCCCAGGACTCTTGGGGTGTTGTTCGTTAAACGAGAGAGAAAGGACTGCAAAGGTCTGATGGTTCCCAAAGATGAGGGAGGTGTTAATGGGTGAGAGGAGGGATTCAGTCAGTGTACTTCCTTCTCTCCCTCCCTGGGAGGGACCTGCCTTGGAGAGGGAGAGGATGCAGCTGGGACCAAGCCTTAGATGTTGAAGGGAAGAACCTCCCTGATGAAGGGGAGGAGTAGAGGGTACTGTGGGCTCAGGGTGTCTGAAAAGCTAACCAGCTGTGGTTTTGAAGTTCTGCAGTAGCAGGGAAGGTTATTTGGGGATGGAAAGGAGCAGGTGACGAGCTGAAGGGAAGCTGGGTCATGGAAGTAGCTGCTGGCTGTAACTGCCCCCTCCTAGTTCTACCTCAGAAGTGGTGTGATTTGTTTTGAGGGCTCAGCGCCTTCTTGTTTCAACAAACCACCCACCACCAGCTGCTTCCCCAACCCCCAAATAGCCGTGAGCATCACCCATCCAATGTTGAGCCCTTGCTGCCTACTCAGTGCCAGAGACCTTGCTCGGATACAGGCATGATGTGAGACTCTTAAGAGCAGGTGAGGCACTCAGTTCCTCTGGTAATGGCAGATACTTCTCAAAAATGATGTTCTCCGGGGCTTGGAGGCCCAAGTCAAAAGCTCAGACCCTGGAGTCAGACGTCCTGGGCGAGTCTTACCTCTATCAGTTCATCTCCCTGAGCCTCTAGCTAATCAGTCTTAAAGTGGCACGATACCTGGTAGCAGCATTGTGAAGATTAATGGGCCAACACGTGTAGAGCATATGACACAGCATCCGACACATAACATCCCTTTCAGCTGTGGTAGTTGTTATTGGTATTATTTGCAGGCACCGGGGCTGGGGCCTTTCAGACCATCTGTCTCTTCATCTGGATGGCAAGTTTGGACCCATCTTGATGCTTTGCTCGGTAGCTGGTTTTGTGAGGAGGACCTCCGGTCTTTGCTCTTGCCCTCGGCCATTCCCCACCAGGGCAGCAGGAGTCGGGTTCCGCCGGAATGACTCAAACTCTTTGTTATCCACAGAAAATCCTTTGAGTTTGAGGATGCATCCAGTCTCCAGTCCCTGTACCCCTCTTCTCCCACTGAGAATGGTACTGAGAGCCAACCCAAGTTTGGATCCAAAAGCACTTTAGAAGAGAATGCCTATGAAGATATTGTGGGTAAGCAGGGGTAGAGTGGGGGGCTGGCTCGTCTGTGGTGCTGCAAAAGAATGGCTGCAGGAGGGGCACTTCCAGGTTCCACTTCATTCGCTATGGGCAGACCTGGCCCAGCTTCTGGAACTTCTTCAGGAAACGGGCATCAGAGAAAGCAGCTTAAAAGACTGAGCAGCTAAGAGATTAAAGCCTGGCCTTGAATGAATTGGAACCCAAAGGGCTTCTGGGACCACAAGAAGGGGGAAACCACATCATCCCTTCCTTTTGTTTTCGAAAGGCTTTGGAGTCCAACAGGTGCCCTTTCTTAACTGTGTATCCTTAGGCAAATCACTTAACTTTTTTGAAACCTTTTCTCTTATGAAATGGTGACGATGATATTTTGATGGTAACAACAACAATAGTAGTAATAACACGTCACAGGATTAAATGAGATAAAATATATACCAAAGTACCTAGCACAATGCCTGGTCCTTAACATGTATCTCTCCTACTCTTCCCTTAAAGTAAGTGGTGTCAAGAACTGTGAAAGTATCTGAGATTTCACTCTGCAAGCTAACAAGTCTAGCCTGCCCCAGTTCACAGACGCTGGCAGAGGACACAGACGCTTAGATCACAGACAAAGGACTTTGTCACTCATGGCACAGCAGGCCACGTGACCTTGATGTTCACATGGGTTCCCCTTGCTCCCCAGTCCCATGCGGCAGTGGGGAGGAGGTCCAGGTAGAGGCTGCACACGTGGTGGGTCTGCATCCCAGCTGAGGAACCTCAAGCTTGAGGAACCTCAAGCTTACGAAACCCCAAGCTTTTCAAGGGGCTGCTAGCAAACCTTTGCCCCATGAGGAGACTTATCCTTTTCATTCTGGTCAGCAAACAAATCTGCCTCTGCCCTGCAAGGAGACACTGTCTTCCAAGGCTGTTTGCTCTATAAACATCTTTGAAAAGATAGTCTGGAACCATTAATTCCTCTTGCTCAGAAGGTCAGAAATGTAGGACACTGTGAAGAACGGCCCTCCAACAACTGGGAGGATGTTGTGTTGGCAAACTTGTGTTTGAGCTACAGCAAAAAGCCAGTTGTCTAGGCTGGGTTGGGTTTATTTTTGGCTTTTATTTTAATTCTGGCCTCATTCTCTTCAGTGGGGGCTTCAGCTTTGTTCAAGTAAAGCGTGTGTCTCAGCGTAGGTCTCTGAAGAGAAAGGAAGGTCAGGTGCCCTTGCCCTTGACCGCTCCCGCCCTTGTCTCTGTCTCTGTGTTATCTCTGCCTTAGGCCGGGGTGGGGGACTGAAGGACATAGTCTTAGTGAGTGAACATGATACAGAGAGGAGTGGCCCTAGTGGAGAACCCTCCAGATAAGACTGTGGGATCTTCGGAAGAGAGGGTCCTCTATTCCCTCATTTAATTGGAGCCATCGGTTTCCCAGTTTTCTCCGTACAACTTGCTGGGCCAGGATTTCTGGGAAGCCAGCAGCAGTGCTCAGGTCCACACAGGCATTGCTTTCCCAGGATGGGAGTGTATAGCATGTAGCCGTCCGAAATTCGGTCATATCAGAAGGACTGTGGGAACGAGATTCCCCAGAACAGCAAACGGGTTTGGGGAGGGAGGCCTCTTCCTTTACTACTGGGAAAAAGCTTTGTATGCACGGTCGCCCAGAGCTGAGGTCCAGAGCTGTGGGGATCAGGGGCACAGCCCCATCTGCCTCCCAGCCCTGAGCAGGGTACAGGTCTGTTTCCTCTAGTTTGAGAGGAATTGTCACGTGTCGTTGCTGCCCAGGGCCCTTGGGAGCACCCGGTGTGGCTGCCGCAGGGGACAGGGCAGACTCCAGTTTTCAGCTGCCCCCCTGCTCAGGATCCAGGCGCTGCCAACGCTGGGGCCTCACTGGCCTCTCTTCTCTGAGGAGGCGTTGCAGCCGTTCTTTGCTGCCCGGGGATCTCATGCGGGGGAATGTTCTCGCATCAGCTGAGCTGGAATAGAGAAAAGGCTGCTTCAACCATTTCTCTCTGTCCAGAGGAATGGGGAGGCAAGTGTGTCTGAGCCTCACTCAGTGGAGGGGTCTTGCGGCCACTGCGAGATGTTGCTCAAGGAGGCAAGAAAATAGAGGAGCAGCTTGGGTGCTTCTCAGCTGGACGAGCCAGAAGCTAGGGGTGAGGGCTGGTATGAGGTGAGGTTGGGACTGGGGCATGTTCCTTAGCTGCTCCACTAGCTTCTGGGTCTTTGGAGCGTTGTGTAGAGAGTGGGGGAAGAGGGATGGGGAGGAGGGAGGAGGGAGGAGGGAGGAGGGAGGGCACCTGGGTGTTTTGCGTCGCCCTTGTGGTGTGAGGGTAGGGTGGGTTTCAGCGTCTCCGGTTGTTCAGTGCCCTGGGCACGTTTTCCTCCTTCAGTATCCCCATAGCAGCCCCGCCTGAACTTCTCGACCTGACCAGGGAGGCTAGAGGGAAATACAAGGGAGAATATCTCTCTTTCTCTCAGATTCTGGCTGACTTACCCTTTCTCCTTCCCTGGTGACAGGCCCAAGAATTTGGACCCACACCCGTAAAGGCTTTGGTGGGGGGCCCTTGTTGCTGAACTCTGAATGTCACTTTCACTTTTGCCTCCCACTGACCAGTGCCTGACTTCCTGGGAGCCTTCTCTGTCTTCTTGGCCCAGCCTGTGCTCTGCGAGGCTGAGGTGTTCGGGTTTGGACTATCCAGCTCTTTCTTGTGCTGCCTCCCTTGCCCAGGACCAGACGGAGCTTTGTTCTGGGGGTGTGATAATCGGGCTGTGGCGGGAGGTGGGCACGGGCCAGAGCTTCCGTGCTGAGTCTTTGTCTCGGGGACCAGCCCATTGGTCTGGAGTTCCGTGTCTGTAAGAGGCTGAGGGCCAGCTGGCCCAGAGACTAACACGTCTTCTCCGTGAGCCCTGGACCTGAACGAGGGGCCCTGGGGAGTGCGCTAGCCTCCTGCCCATACCAGGCATGACACCTTGGGAACTGGGGTGAAATACTCCAAAACAGGCTGAGGTTATCTTGCTAATTTGCACTAGAGTGGTTCAGAAATAAAGTTACTGCCATGTTGCTTCGTGGGGCTGGTTAATTCTCGCCTGTCCAATTTGACATCTGCCTCTGGAAGACGCTGCTATCCTACAAAGCCTTATAATCGTTTGCGTTCTGAGCCTGACAGTTAAAAATGCACCCAAGGAAGCAGCTTATTAGAGAGTTATGTGGAGTGGCCTCGGCGCCTGACCAAGGAGCCTGGGCTGCATTCCTGCAGAGATTCCCACTCCCCTCAGCTAGCTGGGGCTGAGGGAGAGTTTCCAGGAACTTGAGCGGGGTGGGAGCTGGGGACAGAGCCAGTCAGCCTTACTGCAAAGCTTTTTGAGCCTCTGCTCTTTCTGCCTTCTTCTCTCATTTGTCCCAAGGCTGGGAAACAGAGACATCTAACAGCACAGAGGCTGCCGCCCAGAGGTGCGGTCCAGGGGACAGTGCCCGGGCAGTTGGTAAATGTTGTCCAACCTCGGAGGGTGGTAACAACTGGCCCCTTAGAGCCCCCCATCTGATGTGCTATGTACTGTCGGGGGAGTTGGGCCCCTAATCTGGCCCTGTCTCCACTGTGCGAGGGAGGGGAAGAGGCTGAGAACCAGGAGAAACAGCTGGTTGGAAGCAGGAGAGGGCTGGGGAGGGAATCTGCAGACCCATGGCCCTAGCCATGGGTGTGGTCTGGGAAGCTTAAGATTCCGTTTGGGGAAATTCTCAGTGCTTGTGCACAGACACACCCCTTCTCTAACTGGTTCTTCCAGTTGTGCGTTTGTTGGGGGGTGGGGTGCTTGGCACCTGTGGTTAGTGACCAAAGGAGACGTGGGGAGGAGTGGGGGCAGGGCTAGGTGGGACTGGGTTCTTCCTTCAAGAGGACCCATATGATAAGTCTGGGCTCTGACCAGCGCCTTTAAAAGAGTGCAAAGCAGAAATTCTTGGCGATGCCCCTGTCCCTTGTCTCATCAGCAAAGCTGGGAAAGGTTGAGACCTCTGGCTTCCACAGCTGGGCTTGATGAGATGGAGCTGCTCAGGCCAGGCCTTGGGGGAGGAGGGCCTACCTCTTCTCTCTCTCCAAGGGCAGCGTGGAGCACCCTCGAGGAAGCTGCGTGGGCAAGAATGCAGGTGAAAGTCTTGAGGTCTGCCAGGCTTCCGGTCTCCCATCCATGTCCCTGCCAAAGCTTCCCCAGGTTTCTCCCCTCGGCTCCAGCTTCTTCCGCTTCGCTGTGGCTCTGCTCCTCCAGAGAAGGTTCCGAGCCCAGCTCTCCAGCCCTCCTCCTCTCCCAGCTCTGAGCCATTGCTTTGGGGTTGATTTGCTCTCAGCAGATTCCGTTTAGTGGCTCTAGGCCTCGGGAACTGCTTGGTCTCTGCACATCCCCATCCCCTGGGCACCCTTACTCCCTGGACAGATGGCTGGGAGTGTCTCCGTGAGGCAGCTCCAGAAGGGTAGTCAGAACAGTCCAGGAAGCTGAGAGTAATAGGTGAACGGGGGCCGTGAAGGGCCCAAGCTAAGGCTGGGAGGCAGGGCTTGGGCCAGGGCCAGCCGTCATTTCCTGGAGAAATGATTAGTGGCCTGGTTATATCAGAGAGGATGTTAACCTTGCTGGAGAAGAAAGAGGCTGATGTTAGGGCTGAACAGTCGGGAGGAGCCGGCGTTTAAGGCTTTCCTGAAATTTAGTTTCCAGAGGCAATACTGGGCTTGAGAACCTGGTGTTCCCAACTGTTTTCAGTTCCCAGGTTATCACTGATGTGCATCTATTACTTCCCTGGGCCTCAGTCTCCTACATCTATTTCTTGGAGCTTTGGATTTTTTTTTCTTTTAACTTTAAAAAAAAAATTCTTATTTATTTTTTGGCTTATTTATTTTTTGGTTGGGTGTTTATTTTTTGGCTTATTTATTTTTTTGTTGGGTGTTTGCTGCTGCACACGGGCTTTCTCTAGTTGCAACAAGCGGGGGCTACTCTTTGTTGCGGTGCGCGGGCTTCTCATCGTGGTGGCTTCTCTGGTTGCGGAGCACAGGTTCTAGGCGTGCGGGCTTCAGTAGTTGTGGCACGCAGGCTCTGTAGTTGTGGCTCGCGGGCTCTAGAGCGCAGGCTCAGGAGTTGTAGCGCACGGGCTTAGTTGCTCCGTGGTGTATGGGATCTTCCTGGACCAGGGATCGAACCCGGGTCACCTGCATTGGCAGGTGGACTCCTAACCACTGCGCCACCAGGGAATTCCGGAGCTTTGGATTTTATATTAATGTTCACAGCTTTGATTAAGGGGAGAGAAGAGAAGGAGTGAAGGAGGGAGGAAAAGAGGGTTTGCCTTGGGACTCACGTCATGGCACTCAGAAGCTATTAGGAAGTTTAGAAACACCTATCTAAAGCAGTGGTTCTTAATGGGGTGAGTGGGAATGGGGGCACAGTTTCGTCCACCCATCCACTCATCCACCTTTCCTTTCTTCCTCCCTTCCTTTCCTTTCCTCCTTCCTTCCTTCCTTCCTTCCATCGTCCATCTGTCCACCCATCCACCCATCATCCATTTATCCACCCATCTGCTCAGGGGACATTTTTTTGTTTGTAACAACTGAGGGGATGCTACTGTCATCTGTCTAGTGGATTGAGGCCAGGGTTGTTACTGAACATCCTACAGATGCACAGGATAGTCCACCACCACAAGAATTATCCAGCCCCAAGTGTCAGTAGTTCGGAGCAACTCTTCTAAAGGAGTTGAGACAGAGTCATCCTGTAGGTTGGGGCATGATGATAAGGACTCTGGCTGGTCATCCAGCCCAAAGCAGTTTAGATTTGATGAGCCTGGAATAAATGTTCTTCCTGACCCCTTCAGCTCTGTCCTGCTTCACAGGATCAGGAAGACTGTGTCCTGGCTTTCTCCAGTCCTTGGTCCCCCAACCTCACTGCTGTAGGATATATGTTGGAGAGGGACCAAGACATACAGAGTCTATCCTGATTCCTCCTGAAGTGCCCACAGTGGGGTAGGCTGGAGAAAACATGCAGGGGATGCCAGGTTTCATATTTGGCTTCTGGAGGCAGGGTTGCTGGGCCAGCTCTGCTTAGTCAGGGCTCTGGAATGGAGACAAGTCATTTTCATAGCATGACTGTGTTACAGGAAAACGTCTGTTCAATTGCTGGGGACTCTGCTGATGTTGGGAATCACTTAATTCAGTCCCAAATCCTTCCTTGACCCATCTTTGACTCATAAGTTTACAGAGATTTGTATTGCTCCCATGGCAGTCTAATTAGCTGTGACCGAAATCCCCCCTTCACAGCCCCCCCCGATCCCTCCCCCTACACCTCTGTAAAGGCATTTCCTAAGTTCATGGTGGTTTTCCATGATAGTAATAAGTAGATACCACGACGGGGGGAGATCTTGGTTTTGGAAATGGAAAAATCTGAAAGAAGCATGTAGGGATTTGGTTTTTCTCCTGTGTCCTATCCTAGGAAAGCTTACACACCCAGTGGCCTTTGTGGCTAGTCTATGGCTCTTTCTTCTGTCTGCTCCCTGAGAAGTGACGTCTGAACTCCTCTATGGTGGGAGGCACGGGCAGGCATCCCTGGGGCTCAGTGATCACCCAAGCTCAATCCCCCTGCTGATTGGAGAAGCTGGAGTGAGCCCTGCTAGCAGCTTCCTGTGTGCCACCTCCAGCAAAGCCGCATTCTGGCCACTAGTACCTGCGTCCCAAACAGTGGCCTTGATACCGAGGGGAGGCTAAGACAAGACAAAGGGCAGTAGAGGGCAGTATTTCCTCACAGTCCCCGTGGACCTTGTCACCACTGTGATTCTGCTGCACGACTGTGATTCCAGGACTGACCCTGCTCATGATATTATTATATTTTAGAAAAGTCCAGGTATGTGTTGGCAGGAAAGGGGCAGGAGGGCATGGCTTGTGGGAAGGGGTTTCTCTTCAAGGGCAGGGACTATGCTTTGGACTTTGAGTGCCAATACAGTGCCTACTGCCAGGGGTTTTGGAATTGAGTCCTGAGAAGAGAAATAAGAACTCCCCACCAACCCCACCCCTCCAGCCCAAACTCCTTTCAAGCCTTTCACATCTCCCATGTGTCATAGCAGGAGAGTTTATTCCAAAAGGGGATTGCTGACCATTGTCTTTTTGCTGAGGTCTGTGGTGGAGGAAGTGGAGTGACACTGTAGTCAGAGCGGTTCATTGAACAAGTAATACTGAGCGCTCACCACTTCGGTGTACCAGGCAAAAGCCCTGTCCTGAGAGAGCTGTGGCACAGCGTACAGGCAGGAGGGAGGCCTGGTGAAGCCCGGCACCCTAGAGTTCGCAGAGCCCCTCCATGCCCATCTCCAGAAGTGGTCCTCAGGGAGCAGTGGGTGAAGGGACAGCCGTGTGACCTCTGAAAGCCTTTTCTACCTTGAACTGTATATCTCTGGGGCTTTCGCAGCAAAGGGACTGGAGCCAAGGAGAGACGCCTGGTGTTGGCTTTGTCCTCTGGCTGGGCACAGGCATGGGTGGCTGAGCCAGTCTTGTGCAGTCCCTGAATTTACAAAGCAGAGGCCAGGCAAGGCTGAGCTGAACTGGAGGTGGGGGGTTCAGCTTCTGGACTTGGAGCCAGCATCTGTTTGTAGCCTCCCCACTGCAGACGGGCAGCTGCATGACTCATGAGCTGAAGGGCCAGGCAGAAGCCACTCTCTTTGGCTCACAGGAATTCTGCTTGTTTATTTGTGTGTGTGTGTGTGTGTGTGTGTGTGTGTGTGTGTGTGTTTCCTTCTTGCCTTCTCCCCCTTCTCTAACTTTTCCTCCTCTGCAGGAGATCTGCCCAAGGAGAATCCGTATGAGGATGTGGACTTAAAGAGCCGAAGAGCAGGACGAAAATCCCAGCAACTGTCTGAGAACTCCTTGGACTCTTTGCACAGGATGTGGAGTCCTCAGGACAGGAAGTACAACAACCCACCCACTCAGGTAACAGCAGCCCTGACTTGGGCCTGGAGGGTCAGCACGAGGCGTGGGCCAGCTTCCACTCAGGCTTTTTGCCTCACTAGTGCTAGGCGAAGGTGACGTCAGGGAAGAGCTCTGCACTCAGGGACTTCTGCCGTGTCGATATGCTTGTGGCCAGTCGAGATGTGCTCTTAGGGGCACCCTGTCCCACCTTCTTCCCCTCACTGCTTGAGCTCTGAGCTGCAAAACTAAGGCAGGAGCCCCTGTAGTCTCCTGTCTAATCATTATTTCTCATCCCCTTCCTGGAAACAGGAAGACAGGGCCCGGGTTGGAGTCTTGGTATTCTGCAGCTCTGGCAGAACTGCTCTCAGCACTGGCATTTAGGGGCCAGGCGTAGGCCCAAGAACCTGATTTGGAGAACTAGACAGGTGTCTCCAGGACCTGGAACCACTCCCACTGAATAAATGGTTGAATGGATGAATCTCCAAGGAATGGACTGATAGAGGCAGAATGAGAAGAAAGGTGAAGAGTTGAAGGAAGCTCTTAGACTATAGCTCATTCTGGCCTTGTCCACGGTGGACAGGAGGCAGGAGAATGGAGATCCTATCTTGGACCTACCCAAGCAACTCTAACTCTCCTAGACTTTTTTTTTTTTAATAAATTTTATTTATTTATTTATTCATCTATCTATCTATCTGTCTATTTATTTATTTATTTATTTTTGGCTGTGTTAGGTCTTCATTGCTACGTGCAGGCTTTCTCTAGTTGTGGCGAGTGGGGGCTACTCTCCGTTGCAGTGCGCAGGCTTCTCATCGCGGTGGCTTTTCTTGTTGCAGAGCACGGGCTCTAGGTGCCCGGGCTTCAGTAGTTGTGGCACGTGGGCTCAGTAGTTGTGGCTCACGGGCTTAGTTGCTCTGCGGCATGTGGGATCTTCCCGGACCAGGGCTCGAACCCGTGTCCCCTGCACTGGCAGGCGGATTCTTAACCACTGCGCCACCAGGGAAGCCCCTCTCCTAGATATTTTATAACACTGGCTAGAGAATATAAAAATTATTTCTTCTGGCTTTGGAATGATGTGACTTTTTATAAAAGACTTACCTTTCTAATGGGTTCTGTTCAAATAAGCTTCCATTGAATTTGTATTTCCAGACTGATTGGGTGGGAAGGGGAAATTGGGGGATGGGAGGGAAGGAGGACTTGCTGAAGAGTGATGAGAGGCAATGCCAGATCCAGACGGCAGGTGGAAGGCATGCCAAGTTCGCGGGGGTGCTGCCTTTTTGGTGGTGAGCTGGATCCGCCGAGAGTAAGGTGCCCTGTGCTGAAGGGTGTCAGTCTAGACAGAGGGAGGCAGAAAGTAGATCCAGGCAGGGATGGGAGCAGCCCAGGACCATGTAGGTGAGGGAACCACTGGCTCCAAGGCCTGCCTTGCCAGGCTTTGGTGGTCAGAGCCCTGTATTCTCCCTGGAAGAAGTGAGCAGGGCTGGGTTAACGTGTAGATTCTGGCCTCTGCTAGAGAAGCCTTTTAGGACTAACTCAGGGGCTGAGTGGGGGAGACTGGCTCCGTCGACCACACCCAGTAATGAGCAGAGTCTAAGCCGTGTCCCAGAGCTCAGGAGGGGCCCGCAGATTTCTCGCTTGGCCTTCTTTTTCCATTCAGATACACAGCCCAGTTTTCTTAGTCTCTGCTTTCTTTTTTCTGGAAGAAGTAGGTAAGCTTCCTTTGTGGAAGCAAGTATCGAATCTAGCCCTGAGCTGCTGATCAGCAGCTGAGCTCTTAAAAGAGGAAACCTTGGTAGATGGAAATTCCAGGTGGGATTTGGAGGAGTCTGGGATGCCAGCCTGTGGCTTCTCTGTCCAGGTCCCAGCAGACAGGTGCCGGCCAAGGCATCTGTGCTGAGTCCTTCTCCCATGTCCCCTCTCCCATGCCAGCTCTCCCTGAAACCCGGCAGCCAGTCCCTACGCAGTGGGAACTGGTCAGAAAGGAAGAGCCACCGGCTGCCACGATTACCCAAGAGGCACAGCCATGACGACATGCTGCTGCTGGCTCAGTTGAGCCTGCCATCTTCACCCTCCAGTCTCAATGAGGACAGCCTCAGCACCACGAGTGAACTGCTGTCCAGCCGCCGGGCCCGCCGCATTCCCAAGGTAGCCTCCCCAGCTGGAGCTGGCTGGGGCTGGGCAGGTGGGCAGGCAGGTGGTGGCTCTTCTCTCCTCATTTCAGGTCCAGGCACTGGCCTTTCTCATCTGGCTAATTTCCTTTTCTTATCAATAAAGATGCACTAAGTGATTAATGCTGTGCAGATGTTAGGGGAAAACAGGCTAGCCTGGCCCCCAGGGAGTACTCTACGCCACTGGGTGGATGGAAACAGTCCTTAAGAAGCTCCCCATTAGTGAGTGTGGGATGCACGAAGTCTCTGTGTATGCAGAGACATCTCCAGGCTTTGAAGGACATAGGACCCAAACATGGATCTTCCTTTCTATAACTCTCAGAATTGAGAGTTTTCAGCAATGATTTGCACACATAGATAGCCAGGCCCAAATCCCCAGCCCAAAGCAGCAGGATTTAGCCAAGTGGTATTTTTAGCCTGCAAACAATGCTTGGGTATATTGGGAATTTAGCTCCTTCCTGCCAGGGCCCCAGGTTGTAGCCCAGAGGGGAAAGGCTCAATCCTTGTTCCTGTTATTGCCTCTAGGCAGCTCTTTGTCTCACTTGGTTCAGGGACTCTTGAGACCCAGGAGCTCCCATCCTGTCTAGTTTGATCACAGTTCCTTCCTCTGGGGAGCTAAGTGTAAAGTCCTTGTCTTGGGGGCAGGAGACCACTAAGGGGACAAGTAGATGGGGAGCCACCAGTCTGCCCTTGGGGCCAGTGCAGGAGGGAGACCAGTACTGGGCCCATGGCGGAGAGGGCAGAAGGCTCGTACCAGTAAGGGAATGGACGCCCTCTGTAAATGAGCCTTCTGAGGAGCCGGGGCGGTTGGTGTTAGGGTTGCCTCACCCTCCCTGCTTTTCTCACCCAGCTTGTCCAAAGAATTAACTCCATCTACAATGCCAAGCGGGGAAAGAAGAGGTTAAAAAAGCTGTCCATGTCCAGCATTGAGACATCATCACTGAGAGGTAGGCCTGGATGCCTGAGCTGGCTCAGGTTTCTGGGGCCCTTGGGCATTAGAAGTGGGGAGAGGCATGGACTAGCCTCAGTTTACCCTTCCATGGGGCAATCGTGGGATCCTCCTGTCTTCTAGGAGGGTAGAGTCCTGCGAAAAAGTGGCCACATAGGAGGGGAGGGCCAAAGAGGGAAGAAAGCCTTGGGAAGGGTTAGTGCAGACTTTGGGCTGTGAGGCCCTGAATAGGAAAGTGGGTGTGGGAATCTGCATCTGGCAAAAGGAAAGGCCAGACTTACTGAGCACTGTGGTCTGTTTCCCATTTCAAATCTTGGCCTCCTGGAGGCAAGACCCTTGTGTTCCAGGCTGATAGGCCTCTCTGCTGGCTCAGCCTCCAACTTCGGCCCTCAGCTTGCCCCAAACCAGGACTGGGTGGATAGGGGTTTGGATATAGATTAGCACCTGCAGTTTGAGCTCTGAGGGACCCTGGCCCCGGGCCACGCAGCACCTGGCCAGGGGCCCACTGGAGCCCAGACGAGGTACATCCCTCATGAGAAGAGCTGTGTGGGGGGCACAGAAAACATTTGCTGTAGGGCAATGGCTCAGCAAGCATGCAATCTGCTCTTAACTTTTCCAGATGAGAATAGTGAGAGCGAGAGCGACTCCGACGACAGGTTCAAAGGTGAGGCATGGCTCCCCAAGAGCATGGACCCCTTTCCTGCCCTGGCTGTGGGGAATCAGCCTTCCCTTCTCTGCACATGCAGTTCCAATATCCCAGAGTGGCCCCGTTTGGAGAGGCGATGGCAGGCAGGATACGAGGCCAACAGAGCAAGGAGCTCTAGGGGAGTCCATTCCTACAGTCATGGAGCTCGGCCCTGAGAGATTAAATGCAACAATCTCCTTTTCCCAAATTTAAGGCTGGTGACCCTGCCTTACTTTCCCAAGCCATTGTCCATGAAAATTGGGTGCTAGGTTTGCCTGGTAAGTGTTGTGAATCTGGAGAGTCAGAGATGGGTTCGGTAGGGTAGATGGGTAAGTACCTCTTCTGGTTGTAAGAAGTGTGCCAAAGTCTGAGGAAACTGGTACTCTGGAGGCCCTGAGGCCACTCATCGTCCCTCTCCCTAGAGAGGAGAACTACCAACTCCCTGGAAAGGTTCTGGGACCTTCATGTTCCAGGGGGCCTTGGGCAAACCTCTGTTCTTTCTCTACTGGGAAGCCCTGCCTAGACCTTCCTGGATGATTAAAGTATGTGGGAACTAGCTCCCTCCTTCCCTCCTCTGCTGGTCCCCCAGGCAAGTGGGCAAGTGGACTTTGGGCCTGGGGACGGAAAAAGGGTCCAAGTCCAAGGACTGATAGGGGCCCTAGGGTGAAGGCTTCGTGGATGTTCATATCTTCTAGTCCTTTTGGCACAGGGGCAGGGGTGGCTGGGTGCCATTGATGCATCCCTGGATGTGCCTGGCTCAGGCAGTCTGTTGGCCCCAGCTCAGCCTCCAGAGGCTCCAGGAGGCCCTGACTGTGTCAGGGCAGACAGGCTACACACCTTGCTCCTGCCACTTCTCCCCCAGACCTCGTTGGGTCAGGCCGTCAGACTAGGCTCCTGCACTTAGAGGTGACCCCTGGGGATGGAGCGCTGAGCGTGGGGTGGAGGAGGCTAACGTGGGGGTCTCGTCCCTGATGTGTGACCTGCCCCCAGCCCACACGCAGCGCCTGGTCCACATCCAGTCCATGCTGAAGCGCGCACCCAGCTACCGGACCCTGGAGCTGGAGCTGCTCGAGTGGCAGGAACGGGAGCTGTTCGAGTGCTTCGTGGTGGTGTCGCTCAAGAGGAAGCCATCCCGAAACACGTACCTCCCTGAGGTGTCCTACCAGTTTCCCAAGGTGAGGCCGCCTCCCTCCTTCCCTGCCCCTTTCTCTGCCTCCTCCTTTCTGCCTGGCCCATCTGGGGAAGAAGAGAGATCCTGTTCCTGCCATAGCAACTACCTCACTGCGCTAGCCCTGAGCATGGCTGCCTGTAGCCGTGAGGGAGGAGAGGGGGTGGGTTTGGGCCAGTGAGTATTCGGAGGATGAGGGCGGAGAGAACACCCCCCAGCGTGCCTAGAATGAGATCCACGTTGTTTACAGGACTTCAAGGGTCCTGAGGAAGGGCCCCCAGCTACTTCTCCTACCTTATTATTTTTCTTTTCTCTTTTTTAACCACTTTATTGAGATACAATTCACATACTATATAATTCATCTGTTTAAAGCGTACGATTCAATAACTTTTAGTATAGTCACAGTTATGTGATCAATTTTAGAACATTTTCATCACCCTCAGAAGAAACCCTGTACCCATTAGCAGTCACTCCCCATTTCCCCCACGTACCTGAGCTCTTACCACTCCTTCCCTGCTCGCCCCTAGCCAGCCTGCCTGGCCTCCTTTCTCTTCCTCTAACACTCGGGCCGTTGCCTCTGCTGGGAATCTTCTTTCCCCAGCTCTTCACTTGGCTGCTGGCTCTTTCTCATTCTTCATTCTCCGATCAAATAGGAGATCTTTCTAGATACTCTAAAGTAGCCCCACCCACCCACTTATCTCTGTCATATCGCCCTGTGTATTTCCTTTGTGGCACCCTCTGAAATTCTGTTGTCGATTATCTCACTCTGCTGACCAGAATGCACAGGGACAGGGACCTTGTCTGCTTGGTTTTCTATTGGTAGTCCAGCACATGCCAGGTGCCACATAGAAAGTGCTAGTTTGGCATATATTGAATGAATAAATGATGACTCAGCCCACACCCGGACCTCTCTGTGAGAAATGGGAGTGGGGTCAGGGTAGGGTTGCTGAGAAGCATGCCAGTTGGGCAAACGCCACCTAGGACTCTCGGGGGAGGAGATATTTGTCAGCTACCCCCCACCAGCCCCAAGTTCCACGTCTTCTCTTATCTCTCTCTCCCCATATTCCTCTTCCTTGCAGCTGGACCGACCCACCAAGCAGATGCGGGAGGCAGAGGAGAGGCTCAAGGCCATTCCCCAGTTTTGCTTCCCTGATGCCAAGGACTGGCTTCCTGTGTCAGAGTACAGCAGGTGAGGCCTGGTCTGGCATAGCCTCCTTTACCCCCATAACAGTGGGCAGCTGACTCTGGCCCACCCTAGTCCCAGCCTCCTCTCCTACCATAGCCTGATCTTTCACCCCCTCCCTGGGCGGTCCCTCTTCTTGGGGGCTGTTTCCTGGGTCCTCTGATATTTCCCTGATGCCAGACTTCTCCTTGTTCCAGTGAGACGTTCTCTTTCATGCTGACTGGAGAGGATGGCAGCAGACGCTTTGGCTACTGCAGGCGCTTACTAGTAAGTAGGGCCATTCGGTCCTCAGGAACTGGGCCACAGTGTTTGTATGTGTGTACGCTCTTCTTTAACTTGAGCTGGTAGAAACTCAAGTTGTTCTATGTTCTGCTTCCTTTATGCTGCCTGAGGCCACACACACACACACACATACCACACGAAGCACACACACACACCACACGAAGCACACACACACACCACACGAAGCGCACACACACACACACAGACACACACACACACACCACACGAAGCGCACACACACACACACACACACACACACACACACACACCATGAAGCACTCCCTGGGATGGCAGGACTTAAAGTTGCCCCTCTGATTGGGCCCCAGGATCTAAGATAATCTACAGTAAGGGAAGAGATTGGATCACTTTCTACTGGGCTGTCATATGTTTTTAGCTCTTCTATACTTTTTCTTTTTGTTCATTTACTTCGGGCTTACAGGCTCAGATTGCTGATCCTGATTGCAGGATCACATCAACCCAGCAGTATGTGTGTGTGCATCAGATTGGGGTGGAGGACAACCTTCCTCACCCCCATACCTGGACAACCTCATGGTCTGGTAGGGCTGGAGGCTGAGCAGGGACAGAGCAGTACCTTCTGTGGGATTCTGGGAGAGATGCCTTGAACTCAAGGGAAAGGGAGGGTTTTGAAAATATAAGCCATGTTGTAGAGAGAGAAGCACTACACCATCCCTCTTCTCATTAGTCCTGGGAAATAGATTGAGGTAAAGGCAAAGAGAGTCCTGTCACACACTCCCCTGGGGCTCACCAGGGGTATTGTTGACAGAGTTTCAGGGTTCCCAGGCCTTAGTGGGAGAAGGGGCAGATGAGGGGGATCTTCTGCAAAGGTGATGCATAGCAGGGACTCCAGGTGAAGGGTTCTGGGCTGTTCATTCATTCATTCAGAAACATGTAGCATACACCTGCTGAGGGTTAGGCAGCATACGCTAAAGGCACATAAAGATGAGTTAGACATGGCACCTATCTTCAAGGAACGTTAGATAGTCCAGTAGAGGAGGTAGGACTTTCAATGTAGAAGGCAGGGCAAAGGGAATGAGCTGTGATTTGGGATCTGTTTATGTTCCAGGCTAGATGCTTTAAGTATGTCATTTTCTTTATTACTCATAATAGCCCATGAGGCATTGGGTTGGCCAAAAAGTTGGTTTGGGTTTTTCCATAGCATCATATGGAAAAACCCAAACCAACTTTTTGGCCAACCCAGTATTATTATATACGTTCTTTAGATTAAGAAACCGAGACTCAGAGGTAGAATGACTTGCCTAGGGTCATACAGCCAATCAAGGCCAGAGCCAGGTTGACTCCAAGTCCTTTAACACCAAGTCTGGTATCCTGGATCACCCCAAAGGGTAGTCTGGGGAGAAGGAGTACTTGGAGATAGAATGCCTGGTGAGTGGGGCTAAGGGAAGGTAGAGCAGTACAGATGCCAGGTGGGGAGCCAGGCAGCTTCACCTGGGCCTGGGGGGGTAGCGTTCCAAAGGCTGCCTTTGCAGGAGCAGAGATGGAGCAGAGCTGCTCCTTTGCAGTGGGCCTGCTGCCCCCAGGGAAGAGCATGTTTGTCCTGGCGTGCTCAGAGAGGGCCTGGGCTGGGTCCCTGCCAAGGGGGCTGGCACTAGCTCGGCATTCCTGCAGATTGGACACAATGATTCTAACCCAAATCCCACATACTTGTTTTAATCACTTGGGGCTTTAGGGGAGGCGGGGGAGAGGGAAGAAGAGAGGAGTGAGTTTCAGGCCTAATATGGACAAAAACAGATTCTGCCTTCTCTTTAGATCTGTGACGTGTGGCCAGCAGGTTTGGAGACTGAAATAGCCCATCTGCATTTGCTTAGCAGCCTGCATGAGGGGCCAGCACCTGCTGCTCTGCTCCCTCCCTGGTCGGCCTTGCTGGGCACTCCAGGCCTCTGAGCCAGAGGCAGCCACAGAGCCCTGCCAGCCCCTGGCTGGAGAAGTCAACTCCTGTGGACTCACTCCAGCCTGCATTTGGGGGCTCCAGGCCTGGGGAGCTCTCAGTGCACATCTCCTTCAGCTGCCTACCTTTTAAATCCCCCTTTTACTTTGTTCTCCTCTGCTCTGTACATGCCTCTGCCCAGTCTCTTTGTGTTTCTTTCCCTTCCTTTCTGTCAGAAGGCAGCATACTTTAGAGGTAATACAGCAAATCAGAGGCAGAAACAGACTCCTGGTTCCATGACTTCTATACATGACCTTGGACAATGGCTTAATAATTTTGAACTCAGTTTCCTCATCAATAAAAGGGGAATAATAATGCCTATCTAACAAGTTTTTGGAAAGTTCCAAGCCCAGGACTCAGATACGGTAAATATTCAATAAATAGTAGTTTGCTTCTCTTATCTGGTGTCAGTTTGCTTTCCTAGAATGGGGATGGATCAAGGAAGGGAGAAAAGAGCAATTGAGAAAAGGAATGTTTTGCAGAATGTCCCCTCTGGGAGGCAGAAGACCGCCTGGCTTGCTCCTAAGGATGTACACAAGTCCCTCCCTTACCACTAGGGGCCTGGGGATTTAGGGATATAAATCCACACATCACCCTATAGCCTCTGCCCAACCGCTTTGTCCTTTGCCAGCCCCCATCAGTGTCTTCCTGGGGGGGAAGGGCGGAGCCTGTGTAGAGCTTGGCAGGAGTCTGGTACCTTGGGCTGGAAGGCCCAGCAGAGGCTGAAGCCTGCCCCCAAAGAGTGACAGCCCTTTCCTTGGGGGCCTGGTTGAGTAGAGGTTTAGAAGAGGCCCAGAGTCTTCACTAGAAGACTGGCGCTTAGTCCCCAGTTCCCAAGGAAAAGGAGTCAGATATAGTAATCATGCGTTCTCTGTGTCTGTGTCTCTCTCCTCCTTGTCCTGGCCCAGCCAAGTGGGAAAGGGCCTCGGTTGCCAGAGGTATACTGTGTCATCAGCCGCCTTGGCTGCTTCGGCTTGTTTTCCAAGGTAAGAGGGCTCTGGCTTACTTCCCTCCCCCTTCCCCCAGCTGACAGCTCCCATAGGAGTATCTGCATGTGGCTTAGATGAGAAAACCACCTGTGTGTGTGTGTGAGAGGGTGAGAGAAGGCAAGAATGCAAGGGCAAGTGCAAGTGAGCTCTCCGACTCCCTCCCCATATACCAGCTCCTGCACCGGCAGTGTCTGCTAATGTCACAGCTCACCCTGGGCCATGGGCAGAGCTGAGTCCTTGGGGACAGAGACCCTGTGGGAAGCCAAGTGCCCAGGAACCCAACCTCAAGTGGTTTCTCCTTTGCCCAGCTACTCAGATCTTGGAGTCTGAGGCAAGGACTAGTTAGGGAGCAGAGCCGACACCGAGTGGCCAGGGAGACGGGAAGGGTAGGGTATGAAGCTCCTGGCGAGATAGTCCATCATCTCCCAGCTTTCGGCCCGGGCTGGTCAGATGCCAGGCTGCCCTCTTCTCTGCCCAGGAGGTAGGGGAGGGTGGCACCCTGACACCCTTCCTCTTTGGGCTGCTGGCGGTGGGCACAGGTCCTAGATGAGGTGGAGCGCCGGCGTGGGATCTCCGCCGCTTTGGTCTATCCCTTCATGAGAAGTCTCATGGAATCACCCTTCCCTGCCCCAGGGAAGACCATCAAAGTGAAGACATTCCTGCCGGGGGCTGGCAATGAGGTAGGGATTTCTGCTGCCTCTTCTCTCAGACCATGGACTGGGGCTGGCGTGGGACCTGCTGGGCCAAGGCTCAGTCTCCGGGGGTGCCGAGCACGGCCTCTTCCTTGCTCAGCACATTTGTACACCTCACCAATGGGGGCTAAAAAGAGTGAATGGCAGAACTGTAATTGTTGCTCAGCTCTCTGCAGCTTCTAGGGGCCCTCCCTGACCTGTCTGGGCTAAACTGCAGGCCGCCTTTGACTCATTCATCAAATGCTGACAGAATATGTGCTCTCTCCCAGTCAGGGTCCCTGCAGACCTTGAGGCAGACTCATATAGTTAAAGAGGGGCACAGCTCGGTCCTTGTGGAGTTCATAGTCTAGTGGGAGAGACGGACACTAAATAAATACTTGTACATAGAAACAGATAACCCCTAAAAGTGTTAGGTGCCAAGTGAAAGCACAGAGTGAGAGTGTGTAACAGGATGTGCTTTAGATTAGGGGCCAGGAAAGCCCTCCTCTGAGGAAGTGACATTTTACTGGGGACCCAAGGTGAGGAGAGTCAACCAGATGAAGTGGGAGGAGGGAGACTGAAAGAGAAGGGTATGGGCGGGACAGGATTATTCCAGGTAGAGGGACAGCATGTAAAAGTAAAAGTTGGGAAAGTGTGGACGCTTGCCAAGGAATGGAAAAAAGGGCCAGGATGGTTGAAAAAGGGAGTGAGCAGGGTGGATAGACAGCAGGGCCAAATCACAAGGTACCTGTAGGCCAAGTTCAGGGTTTTGGAATGTCTCTAAAGCAGGGTTATAAGATCCGAGGTATGATTTTAAAAGCTCACTCTGGCTGCTATGTAGATTATGGACTGGAGTGAAAACAGGGAGACCAGCTTGGATATGTTGCAGTAGTACAGGCAAGAGACGATCGGAGTTTGGATTAAGGTGTGGACGAAAAGGTGAAGAGAATAGATGGACTGGAGATGTGCTTTAGAATTAGGGTCAATAGCACATTGTGTTTGATTGGAAATAGGGAATAGTGTTGGGGAGATTTGAAGGCGAATTCCCAGTTTTCTGGCTTGAGCAACAGGCCAGCGGATGGAGCACCTGAGGGAGGAGGAGGCTTGTGAGGAGGAAGAGCTTGACTCTGTGCACGTTACATTCACGATGCCTGCGAGACACCCCAGAGAAGATGTTTAGTAGCAAACAGTGTAGACAGGGAAGAGAAGATAGTCCCGAGGGCCTCCAGCATTTAAAGGGCCTGCAGCAGAGGAGCAGCAGACCTGAAAACTAAGACAGGAGGAGTCCCAGGAAGCCAAGGAAGGGGCCCTCTCAGAAAGGAAGGGGAGGGCTCAGGCGAGGTCAGGATGAGGTGTGGCGGGACACCTTGAGTTTCAGAAACGGGGGCGGTCAGGGGGCCGAGAAGCTTGAATAGAGAGAGTTGAGAAGTGAATGGGGTTGAGAAGGGGGAAGAGCCTGTAGAGACAGCTTTTAAGAGGCTTGGCTGTGGGGAGAAATGGGGAAGGAAGGGGCAGTGGTTGAAGGGTCACGTGGAGCCAGGGGAGAGTCTGTTGAAGGTGGCTGTGGGGGGAAATGGGGAAGGGGCAGTGGTTGAAGGGTCACGTGGAGCCAGGGGAGAGTCTGTTGAAGGTGGTTGTCTGGGTGCTGGTGGGAGTGGCCCATCGGAGGAAGAGGTTAAAGCAGCAGCAGAGGGAAGGGACAGTCAGACTGTCAGTGAGAAGGCAGGGCGGTGGGATCCAGGGAGAGACTGGCTTTTCAGGAGAGAAGGGCACTTCCTTGTGTAACAGCAAGGAAGGGCCATGGCTTGTAGACTCTGGATTCTCATCTGATGGCTTCAGTTTTCTCAAAATGGAAAAGAAGGTCATCCTCCAAGAGTGAGAGGTGGATGTTGGGTTTGAGGAGAGGGAAGAAGAAATAACTTAGTTGCTGCAGGGAGTGGAGAGGGTCTGACTAAAGAAACATTGGGTTTGCTGGGAGTGGCGAATGCCATTTAAGGCCTTTCTTGTAGCATCTTTTCTCCCACGCTCTTTTGGAGGGACTTCCTGCTTCATGCATGACCTGGGGGCAGGACCACTGACCCTACCCTGAGAGCCCAGTAGCATGCCTGGGAGTCAGTCCTTCAGGATGGGGCCCAGCCCGCGCACCAGCCTCGTCTCAACGCTCTGACTTGACTCGCTTACTGTCCCTGAACCCTGCTTCCTTTTGCCTAGTAGACACTTCCCTTCTTCTCTCCTTGGACAACCAAGTTAAGCGTCTTGTGCTCTGAGCTGCTGCCCTGACCTCTCAGCCCTCTCAGCGCCCTGTGCAGATGTTAATGACGCCTTTCCCCTATCCTGACACGTAGCTGGTGGGTTGTGATGGTTTAGGCTCATTCAGCCTCACTGGACTGTCATCTCCTTGAGGGCAGGTGAATGAAGAGAGGCCCAGGTCCTGTGAGCTTCCTGTGTGAACTCTCACTCCCTGGAGGAGGCCAGACCCTCGGGGTAGTAGGAGTGGGGCGCTGACCGCATGCAGGCTCTCAGGAGGGAGGCTTGGGGGAGCTTCACGGTGACTTCTTCCAGGTGGGGCAAGGGCAGGAGGGGTGCAGAGGCCTCTGGCGTGATTGTGGTAAGGGATCCCTTCAGCGCACATTCACTGAGCACTTTGGGTGTACCCCACATCCTGCTAATTACTGGGCCTTCTGGGGCTTCGCCATCCGGTGGGAGAGACAAGAGTGTAAACAGAACCCTATAAAAGAGACACATCCTTAGGGCAACTTGTGCCCATGTTGCTGCTTCCCTTGGGCCCAGAGGGATGACTACTGAACTAGGAGTTAGAGCTTCACTTGTTTAGACTCTGAGGAACAAATGAGATAAGGCAGGGTAAAGCCTCTTGAGGAGGGCTCTGATACCATAGGGCTAAAAGAGGGTGTGCGTCTTCCCTCCTGGCTTTCAGGAGACCTACACATCTGTGCTGCCCACATATGCTGAGGAAGCAAGGGGAAGCCTAGGCAGGCCCGGGTGAGAGCTGCTTTGGCCTGGCCTGAGCGTCAGCACTTCCTGTTGCTCTCATTGCCAGGGTCAGTTGCCACCCTCCACCCTCATGACTGCCCCCAGGGAAGAGGTCCCTGCGCCACAGCACCAGCCTTCGGAGTGGCCTCGCAACCTCTCCGGAGGGAAGATTGCTAGGTCTGGCCCTGATAAAGAGAGTCCTGCTTCCTGGCAAGGTTGTGGAATAGCCAGCTTGTGTTTCCCTGTGTTTCCCTTGTCCCTGGCACAGGGATTAGACAAGCCAATAGAGATAGAGGCCAGGACAGAGCCTCTGGAAGGAAACTCTTCCTAGCAGGAAAGGGAGGGGGCATGGCAACAAGGACACTGGCACTGTCTGTCCAGAGATGGGTGAGCAGAGCCGCGCGGAGGGGCAGCGATCAGCTGTGGGGCTGGGCAGCGCGGAGCCAAGGCCTTTCCTTGGGGAGATGGGCAGGAGGGCAGGGAGGGCGGTGCAGATGAAGCTGTGTGGCTCCCTGCCTCCCTCATCTGTAAGAGCAGCCAGCTCTCCTCCCCCCTTTCCTGAGAGCCTGGCACATGGCTCTCCAGCTCCTTCCTTCCAGAGCCTCCCCCATGTTCAGTTAGCCCTGTTGCCCACAGGCTGGGCATCTGAGTACTGTGGGGGCAGAGCTGTGGTCTGAGTGGAGGAGGAGACTGGGTCTTACTACACAGTGGGGTGGGTTAGAGGCCTTGGGAAAGCAGGTGGGAAGGGGAGCCAGCTTCCGGTCGCTTTGTGTACGTCCCAGGAGTGGCACCCATCTGATCTGGCTTGCCCCACTTGCCCCACTGTTCTCCTGCAGGTGTTAGAGCTGCGGCGGCCCATGGATTCCCGGCTGGAGCACGTGGACTTCGAGTGCCTTTTTACCTGCCTCAGTGTGCGCCAGCTTATCCGAATCTTTGCCTCACTGCTGCTGGAACGCCGCGTCATTTTTGTAGCAGATAAGCTCAGGTAGGGCCCAGCAGGTGAGGTGAAGAAGTGGGGGGGAGGCACATCCACTAATTGATCCAATGTGATTTACGAGCCCTAGTATATGCCAGCCAGTAGTATTTGTGCATGGGGTGTGTGTGTATGTGTATGTGTGCGTCTGTGTGTGGTGAGAGAAAGATCAAATGGAGAGGAAAGGTTAGCAAACCCGGGCAGAGAGGATGACTGAGGGAGCAGGGCTTGCGAGCACACAAGATGGCCGGGTTGAGAACCCAATGGAGGACTTGGCTGGAGGGAAAAAGACAGATGCTGCTGCTTTTGCAACGGCCAAGATTGTAGAGGTACAAATCTATTTATGTGGAGGAAGTAAGTAAGAAAGTAAGATTTCTAGCTGATGGCCACATTCCCTCTGGAGGGGGAGGCAAGGCCGCCTCTGTGGGATGCTGAATTTTAAGAGAGTGATGACCTTTAGGAAGAGCCACAGTGAGGAAGGGGCAAGGGCACTGACTAGGGATAGTATGAGGAGTGCTGAGCCATCCAGTGAGGGGGCCAGTGAGGGTGTCACCTGGAGAAGGCAACTGAATGGAGTGACCCAGGGCCAGGCCTGTGGGGATTTGCAGAGAAGGACCAGGTGAGGGTCTTGAGAGTGCTGGGGAGGAGAGTGGTTGTAGGAAGGTTGGCCAAACTAGGAAAGGGAGAAAGAAGCCCAGGGACTGGAGATGTCATTGAGGCAGGGGAGCTGGATTAAGAAGAATAAGAAAAGAGCTGAACAGATCACAAGTCTTAGTCTGAAATGTTGGCATTTATGATTTTAGAGGCAGAGGAGGTCCAGATGGTTGTGGCCATGGGAGGGGGCGGCAGAAATGTCACTGGACATGAGGTGTTCTGGAAGAGGCCGAGCTCTTCTAGGCAGCCAAGGTTTTTTTTCCTCTTTAAAAGAGCGTCTTAGGGCTTCCCTGGTGGCACAGTGGTTGAGAGTCCACCTGCCGATGCAGGGGACACGGGTTCGTGCCCCGGTCCGGGAAGATCCCACATGCCGCAGAGCGGCTGGGCCCGTGAGCCATGGCCGCTGAGCCTGTGCGTCCGGAGCCTGTGCTCCGCAACAGGAGAGGCCACAACAATGAGAGGCCCGCGTACTGCAAAAAAAAAAAAAAAAAAGAGCGTCTTAGTCCATTCAGGCTGCTATAACAAAATACCACAGACTGGGTAGCTTATAAACAACGAAATTTATTTCTCACAGTTCTGGAGGCTGGAAGTCCAAGATCAGGGTGCCAGCCTGGTCACGTTCTGGTCAGGGCCTTCTTCCTAGTTCATAGCTGTCGGCGTCTCTCTGTGTCCTCACATGCTGGAAGGGGGGTTCTTTTTTCGTAAGAACACTGATCCCATTCATGAGGTCTCTCATGATCTAAGCACCTCCCAAAGGCCCCATGTCCTAATATCATCATATTTGGGGGTTAGGATTTCAACAAAGAACTTGAGGGGACACAAACATTCAGACCATCGCAAAGGGTATATGTAGGGGATGGGACAGGCAGGGAAAGGATGAGATCTCGGCAACACATTGTATAATTTTTCGTCAAAGAACCCATCACGGGGGGGCAATCGTTTCTTTAGAGTGGTGGAATTAATTTAGTCATTTAGACATTTATTAAGCTATGTGCCATAACGTATACTAGGCACTGATATGAGAGGCAGAAAAGAAGAATCCTCGTCCTGGTTTGTCCCCCAATAAGTCCAGGATCCCTGGGGTCTTTCTTTTGTGTGCCTGAGAGGGTCATGAGGAAATGGACTCCCAAATGCCCTCACAGGGCATTGGCGCAGGAGCTCAGGGCCACCCTCAGCCCAGAAGAAGTAAAGAGGAGGAAAACCCAGAGCTTCTGGCTTTTCCAGAGAGAGCCAGGTTTAGAAAAGAAGATTGCCCTCCACTTCCCATCACAGCCTCAGTGTTTCTGTACACCACAGTTCTGTGTGTGTCATGGGCCCATCAGGCCTTGTGAAGGGACCGAGCCAGCAACCGGAACTAGCCAGCTATGGCAGCTCCCTGAGGCCCCATCTGTGCCTTTCTGCCATCCGTGTTCACTGTCTGCCAGCAAAGCCCCCGCTACCCAGCTGTGAGGCTCTGGTCTGGTCAGACCTTGATGCCCCTAGCAGAGCCTGGACCCCGAGGTTTCTTTTCTTGAAAGTTCCACTCCCTTACCCAGGACAGAGCCTCCTCTTGGCCACCCCCGTGGCCCTCAGCCTGGCTCCAACAGGGCTGTGAATACAGTGATTGTTTCCTGTGGCTTCAGCTGCCTCTGAACACACTCCTGGACCATCTGGGGAGGAAAATACCCCAGGGCCCTGGTCTGGCCTGGCTCAGCATTCAAGTCCTGCCAATCTTGGGTCTTAGAAAAGATGTCTTCCCTGCTTGGGGTCTGCCTCTGACTGAAAAGGGGCAGAATAGGCAGCCCAGTGAGGGCACACAGGCCTGGGCTGGGGTCAAGGCTCAGTAAGTCCAGCCAGCTCTTGTTCCGTTGCTCACCTTTTAGGTTTTCCACAAGTCTTTGGTCCCTCTGGCCTAGGGAGAGAGAGAGTGTGTGTGTGTGTGCGTGTGTGTGTGTGTGTGTGTGTGTAGGTGCGTGCGCGTCCACGTACGCATACACAGGCTCTGCAGTGATCAGCCCTAAGGGTTGTACAAGCCTTCTGCCTCCCAAGTCCCAGGCCCACTGTAAGGCATTGTGGAGCTGTGTTTCCTTTGACCCTGGACAGCCCCTTTCCAGATCTTTTTCAGATGGCTCTCCTTGGGGTGTGGGGAGCTGCTGTCCTTAGGGGAAGGGCTCTCAGGGCCAGGATACCTGTGTCTCTGCCTCAAGGCCCAGCAGTATTTTAGTTGTCCATGGGGTGGTAGGACAGCCAAGCAAGGCACTGGCTGCCAAAACGCTTGTGAACGTCCCCCGAGGTCCTTCTGGAAAGGAGGGGTTGTTTCTGTCATGGATTGGAACCATGTTCTCTGACTGGTGGGCATTAGTCATGAAAGGGTGAGAATCCCTGTTGGAGCTGATCAAGTGGAGCCCAGGGCTTTCATAGCTAATAGGTGGGGCCAATAGATGTGGAGAGACAGGGCGGGAAAGGCAGGCTTGAGAATGAACTTGACTCTGGGCCTCTGTCTCCTCATATGTAATATGGCCCTTAGGGGAGTGCTTTCGACTCCTCTCCTGACAGGGGGATGGTTAAAGCCAGATGTGTCTCCTGTGTTGACTGGTGACCCATACTATCCCTCAGCACTCACTTCTGTGCCTTCTAGTTAGCATCGGGGAGATTCTCCTTCCAGTCTCCCACTGGTCGTTCTGCTTGGCCACCCAGCCCTGTGGTGCTGGAGGCCTGGAGCCCCCCTCTAGGCCAAGAGAAGGATGACCCCACTGAGGCCTCTGGCTATGTTTTGGAGCATGAGAGGACAGATGGGAGTGGTTAAGAATGGTGCCAGCCTCACCTCAGTCAGTGGTCCTCAGTCAGACCACTTTTTCCAATTAGGAGAAGGAGGAATGGATAGAGAAGAAGAATGGTAGAAGTAACACTGGGCTGGGAGACAGGAGAACTGGTTGTGTCCCAGGTGTGCCACTTATGACCAGACTGACCCTGGGTATCAATGGCCTCAGCTGTAAAATGTGGACCTGATAAGATGACCTTCCAGCTGTAGGACCTTCCAGCTCTTACTATGAATTTGTGATCAACCCTTGCTCAGGTTACCTTTGTACTCCCTGGCCTGAGCTGATACTCCCACAGTAAGTCAGGCCCACCTGTGCATTTGGGTGGCTCTTGGGGGTGTGTATGTGTGTTCAAATGTTGCTGTGTACCTTTATGACTGTTTCTAGGTAGAGCCACCAAAGAGGGTAGCGCCATTGTCCCTGAGGTCCCGAGCAGTGGCAATGTGGGAGCTTTACCAGTCTGCAAGATCAGACCCAGGCCCAAGACTCCTTAGCATTTTTGTGGCACTGGGAGGTTTAACATGAAAGGATGTCCTGAGCCTGGCCCAGCAGGCTGTAACGCCCCTTCCCCGAAGGTGCTGGGCCTGGGCTCAGTGCTTTGTCTGTCTGTCTGTCTGCCAGTACCCTATCCAGCTGCTCCCATGCGGTGGTGGCCTTGCTCTACCCCTTCTCCTGGCAGCACACCTTCATTCCTGTCCTCCCGGCCTCCATGATTGACATCGTCTGCTGTCCCACCCCCTTCCTGGTTGGCCTGCTCTCCAGCTCCCTCCCCAAACTGAAGGAGCTGCCTGTGGAGGAGGTGGGCCACCTGGGGAGCCAGCAGCAGGGGTTGGGGGGGAGGTTGGTGTGGAGGAAGGAAGGGACAGAAGG
Organism: Neophocaena asiaeorientalis asiaeorientalis; assembly: GCF_003031525.2. Lineage (NCBI taxonomy): Eukaryota > Metazoa > Chordata > Mammalia > Artiodactyla > Phocoenidae > Neophocaena > Neophocaena asiaeorientalis. The sequence continues at coordinate 5,800,408 of NW_020174438.1, forward strand.
AACAGAAACCCCCAGGAGGGGTGGGGGTGGGGGCCCGAGGCTGCTGGGATCTTCTCCTTTGTGTACCCAGCTCTTATCCTTTCTCCTTGGGAGGTCTTTCCCTGGCTGGAGTTATTCCTGTTATCTGACCCTGGGAATCCAGGAGGGCTGGAGGCCTGGAGGCCTGGGAAGGGCACTACAGGGATTCATATCGTGAATCACCGTCCCTCGTGACTCTTTCTCAGGCACTGATGGTGAATCTGGGGTCTGACCGATTCATCCGACAGGTAAGAGTGGGACGCTGCAGAGCATGGCCTGACCCAGGGTGGGTGCTTGTTTGATGCAGAGCACCCAACACTGTCACACACACGACTCCACCTTCACAGCCTGATTGTTGAGCCCTCTGGGTTCCACATTCACAGAACAGACAAGGGTAGAAAGAAGCTGGTCTGAGAAGTCTTGACCTCAGCAGGATCTGCTGTTCTGGTCGGCATCGTCAGCTTCTGGAAGGCAGTGTGAGTGTGTGAAGAACATGGCCTGGATCCAAAGGCTTGACCTCTGCCCTCTGCCCCCTCTGAGACACATGATCTTGAACAGGCCTCTGAACTTCTCTGAACCAGAATTCTCATCTCTAAAACACGCATGGTGATAACACCTGCCTTGAAATGTTGCTGGAGGATTATACATGACACACAGAATGCAGTGGAATGTAAAGGTTTGCAATCATTGTCAACTTCAAAAAGCCTCTGTTGGTGGTGGAAATCCTCCTGGCTCTCTATAAAGGAACACAACCCAATGTAGCCTTTGGGAATGTAGTCTGTTACCCACCACTGACAGAGCTACGACTCCTGGGTACGAACGTCACGATGCAGACACTGAACCAGAATACAGAGACAGGCACAACAGCCTCGCCTCACGCCTGAGACACAGGCTGGGCCACAGTCTCCCCTCCCCCAGCCAACCGTGCTTCCCCCCTGGAGCCGAAGATGGAGGAACTGGGGAGACTTCATCGTGGTGCTGGGGTAGGAACCCCTGTTGGTCCTGGGCAGTGAATGCCACCTGCTCCACCACTTTTTATCTTTGTGACCCTGGCCAAGTTTCTTAACCTCTCTCTGAGCCTCAGCTTCTTATCTTAAAATGAGGTTGATAATAGTATCAGGGTTCTTGGGAGAATGAAATGAGATTATATATTCAGGCTCTTCAAACAGGGCTGGCACGAAGTCAAGTGCTCAGTCAGTGTCACTGTGCGGTTTCCTTCTCCTGCAGATGGATGACGAGGACACGTTGTTACCTAGGAAGTTGCAGGCGGCTCTGGAGCAGGCTCTAGAGAGGAAGAATGAACTGATCTCCCAGGACTCTGACAGCGACTCCGATGATGGTGAGTGAGGCTTGCCCCAGGCAGAATCAGTTCTGGTCCCAGACTCCCTCTGCTCTGGGCCTGGGCCTGGGCCTGGGCCTCATGGTGCTTGGACCCTGATTCTATGCACCAGACCCTTCTGGCTAGTGAAGCTCAGATATGGGACCTTGGTCTCACTTTAGCCTAGAATTCTCTAGCCCCACTAGTGTGGCTCTAGGAGTTGTGGCTTGACTGGGTCTGAGGGGAGAGAAATAGTGTGGTATTTTATCAGAGGGAGTTCAGAAACTTAAACATTGGGGCTGCTTCTAGGGTGGCCCAGGCTACAGAGCTACCTCTTGCCTCTAATTCTCTACCTCAGGAAGTTTGGGGAGAAAAACCCTGAAGACAGTTGGCAACCGCAGAGACTCTTCTCGCTGACCGGACACTAGTTATTCCTCCCTCTCAGGCCCTGCCTCGAGCCACTGCAGGAGATGGAGGGAGCTTCCTCTTCCTGTGAAGCCAGGGAAACCACCGAGGGTGAGGGTGTGTGGGGAGTGGCGCTCTGGTCCCTAATCTCCATCTTCATTCATCCAGCAAGGATTCCCCAGCTTCCGTGTTCAGAGCAGAGTTTCCGACCTCCTGGCTCAGGAACGAGTTACGAGCCTGGGAGCACAAGAGCTAAGGTTTCAAGAACAGAGAAGTGGTTCTGGCTGGAGTTCCGTCGAGGAGAGGGAGACACCACCAGCTGGAGGCTGGGGATGCAGGCTCTTGACCTGAACCTCAAAGATTTTCTCTTCTCTTCCAGAATGTAATACCCTCAATGGGCTGGTGTCAGAGGTGTTTATCCGGTTCTTTGTGGAGACTGTTGGGCACTACTCCCTCTTCCTGACCCAGAGTGAGAAGGGGGAGCGGGCCTTTCAGCGAGAGGCCTTCCGCAAGTCTGTGGCCTCCAAAAGCATCCGCCGTTTTCTTGAAGTTTTTATGGAGTCTCAGATGTTTGCTGGCTTCATCCAAGACAGGGAGCTAAGAAAGTGTCGGGCAAAGGGTAAGGCCAGAAGAGCCTGGGGTGGGGGGTTCTGGGGGGATGTCAGGAGTCCTCCAACTTTTCTGCTACCCGCCGGGCTGAGTAGCCAGGCACTGGTGAGCTTCCATCAGGAAGCTCTTGAGTTATTAGCCAGGGCAGGCCTCCTAACATCCCTTTTCTTCTGAGAGAGACTGCCAAGGGCACCTTCTCCTCCTGCCCCAGTACATGCATTCACAAGCCTGGGCACAGGCTGGAGCCACGTGGCAAGAGTGGGGCTTATCTCCACCTGTCCCCGCAGCATTCACAGGTCCTTCCTTACTCAGAGAAAAAGACCAGACTGTGCAGTTTAGGGAGTCCTGAGAATCCAGGGTTGAGAAAGCCCTTGAAGAGAACTGAGCTAGCTCACTGTCTTAGGTTGCTGACAGTCTGCCCTCAGAGTACAGAGGTTATCTTATCTCTGTTATTTCATCAGCTCTGCTCACTCTAGGGCTTTTTCATCTCATCAAGACCTTTCTAACCTCAGGGTTATTATTTCTTCTGCCCACTAATACTGTCCCTTTAGTGTAACAAACCTTTTGAAACAACATGGTAGTGTGGTCTAAAAGGAGCTGGAGAAGGTGCCCACTTGGGGGCAGCTCTGATACGAGGAGTGGCATCCTCACCATAATGCAGCTCAGGAACGTGCACTGGGAGGCAAGGGGCTCTTGCCATTAGCAGTGAACATGGGCCAGTCTGATGAGCCCAGTCTGAATGGATGAGCCAGTCTGAATTCTGGCAGGATGCTCTTATAATTGCAGACCTTTGGTTTCCCCCTTTTTGGGATCTGTGCCCTTTGGTCCCCCTCCAGGAGGCCTCCCCTTCCCTTCCTCCAATGACTGTTCTCTTCTCTGTTCCTGTTTCTCCTCTTCCCCAGGCCTCTTTGAGCAGCGAGTGGAGCAGTATTTAGAGGAACTGCCAGACACTGAGCAGAGTGGAATGAACAAGTTTCTCCGCGGTTTGGGTAAGTAGGTTTGTCACTAATGAGACATATTCAGCAAGAAGGGAGGGACTGGGGGAATCTGTACCCCAAACTACTCTAAACCCATGCCAGTGGGTATTTATATCGGGGCCGTAGACAGAACAGGAAGAGATCTCATAGAGCCTCACCTAGGTCAGGTCTTCCTGGGTGCACTCCTTCCTGAGTGAGCACAAGGGCCATTAGGACCAGTGAGCTTTCCTCGAGGCTATAAGGGGTCTAACTACAAAAGTGGCAGCACCAGAGTGCCCTTCAAAGAGCTGAGCCAACTAAATAACAGCATCATAGCATGTCTCACTTTAAAAGGAAAATTGAGACCGAAGAAGTTAAATGGCTTGCCCAAAGCCATACATGATTAATACCAGTGCTCTAATTAGAGCTCTAGAGTGTTTTCACCATCCTGGATCATACCTAGCTGTAATCCAGTCTTTCTAATCCTTCTCTCCCACTGAGAGGGTTAGGGCTGTTGGAAGAGATGATACTGAAACATTCTCACTCTTGCCCTCCTCTGGCCCACAGGCAACAAAATGAAGTTCCTCCACAAGAAGAATTAAGCCCCCTTTCCCAGTAACAAGAGTCCAGTGCCTTGCAGAGCCTGGAGCCTGGGGAGGGGGCCCAGCCTTGGACCCTCTGGGCTGCTATGGCTGCTCTGCCCCCACAGACCCCACCCTCCAAGCCAGCCCACCTCTGCCTTCACAATATCCCAGGATACTGTTTGTAAATAATCTGCTGTAAGCTTTCTTATCTGTTTCTGTAACGAGCAGAGAATCCGGTAAATATTTGTGTATTCCCAAGAGGCCGGGTGCTTTCCTGCCCTGCCCAAGCACGGATGAAGTTTTGCTGGGTGCTGGCAACTGGCCAATTATGTGCAGCTGACTGTCTCAGCCGAACCACTGATCTTCCCCTGGAGGCTCCTGGCCTGCCTGCCTAAGGCCCCTGCTGCCAGTCTCGGGCCCTGGAGAGCAGATGCTGTCTTGTTATGTACAGGACTATTTTTTTTTAATCTTAGAGCTTCTATTTTTTTCTAGTAGTCCCCCTCCCCTAATCTCTGTTTCTGAAAGGCAAAGGCCAATCAACCCCCGTTTGCAGCATGGTACCAGGCTCTTGGGCCTGGCCTTCTCCTATTCCTCCCACCTTTGTGATGGTCAGTGAGTCATGGGAAGCCCACCCCCCAGCTCTGCTAGTGTTCTCTGGGCCCGGCTCCCACTCAGTGGTGGCCATGATGCGGTACAGGGCATCCCTCCTTCCCATCATCTACGGGTGTTCTCAATAAACAGTGTATAGTTGTTTGGGCCCAGAGCCCCATGTGTTTCTTGGCTTTATTATCTAGAGTTCTCTCTCCAGGGGGATGGGCTGAGGCAGACCCATCAGGGATGAAACACCTTCATGCAGGGAACTGAGTACTTGATTTAAGAGTTTAGCTTTAGTGTGGGTCACTGACCTCCCCTGAAATTGAGTTCTCTGGCCCGAGCTGTATGACTGCTCTTAGAAGATACCTAATCATTGCTCTAGCTCAGCTTCCCTCTCCAACAGCTAACTGTTCAGATCCTATGTGTTTCCAGTGATGGAAAGAATGTTCATTGCCCCTTGGCTCCACTATTAGGTGAATCTTGACATTCTCCTATTCAGTATGAAGCCCTTAAGACATCATTGGGTATCTTAACATTGGTGGAGTCAAGCCCAGCTAAAGCCAATCCAGGGCTGGCCTATAGCCCAGGCCCATTGTCTACGGCTCTTCCATGTCACTCTGTGAAGTTTTTTTTCCATTGGAAGTCTAGGTGTGCATATAGAAAATTCTGCTATATTCCTTGGAAAAGCAAGGAGAGAAGCAAGGTGGGGAATATGGGTGGCTTAGGCTTTCCACTCACCCAAGGCCTTCACAGAACTGAGACCTTGAAAATTCCCAGGATGAGGCATTAAGCTGGAAGTCTCTTCATTGGTATTGGCTTTGAGTCTGGTGGATTTGAATCATAGAGTGAAGTTTTCCTGTCCTTCCACCTTAGCCTGCTTGTTAAACAGGAGATGATCCCTTCCTGAATCCCCTTTCCTTCTTTTCCCCATCTCCACTGAGCCCTGCACAGGTCCCAACCTGTCCGTGGTTTGGGGTTGCTGTCTGCCCCATAAAGCAAAGTAGAGGGTTTGTCTTCTGGGAAGACAAATTCGTCTTCTCCTCTGAGAAAGCCTCTTACATAGTTGGCTTTGGCATCTTCCAGGAATAGGAGGGCAGGGATTGAGGCCTCATGAGTCTGGGTTTTCAGCTGAGGTAGAGAGAGAAGACAGTGGTTGTAACTGGAAAGTCCAGAGTAGGGTGTTGTTACCTCCAGAACTTGTCACTGTTAACTCAGCCTGGGCTTCATGAGTCATAGAAGTGGATTCCTTAATAAAATAATAGTTTACAAAAGGTGCTATTTCTTTCTCCTTTCCTCTCCCTCTCCTTTTTAATGTGGCTCCACAGAATCCTCAGACATGTGATCAGATCACAAGGTATATGGGTGTAAATTATTATTTTTAAAAATCTGTAACTTGTATGTAGCTTTAAAATACAGTGCATTTTAACCCTAGGGGTTCCCGCCTCCTCCCATGGCCACAGCTCTCATCCCAATCTAGAAAACCGATACTGGCACACAGTGGCTTGGAATGGGCTGCAAGGGCCCATACAGTGACTGCTCTGTGCCTCGCCCAGAAGTCTCATCTGGAAAGTAGAGGAGGGTGTGTCCGGGGGGCCTGGTTTGGGGTTGACAAAAAGTATTTAGGGCTTCTTTCCAAGTTCGGCTTTCACGTGATCTCTGGACACCTAAACTGATGATTCTCAATCCTAGCAGATGCAACACTCTTTCTCTATAGCAAATACTGTTAACTCTCCCTTTTACTATCCTGAAATGAAATTCATAGATAATGTAACCTACCTAAACACATCTTAACTGTAATATAGTCTTAACCATAATATAGAAGGGGAGAAATAAAAGGAAAAGTATTTTGTCATAAAATAACATGTACTTAAAATATGTGAATGCTTGGGCACAACTGTATTATAAGATATAATTAAGTCAGATGCTTACGCCGTACACAGAATTACTGTGAATGCAACAGCTACGCATGCAGAAAAAGTGTGTCGAATTAGCAACTCAGATTCTACTAAGTGGGTTTTAACCACTTAGTAAGAGAGTTTTCTGAAATGAACAATTTTTGGCAATATTCTAAACAAAACACATTTTGAGCTTCCCCTGATTTAAACAATAGCTGGAATCCTGGAAAACTGACAAGTATATGAAACCTGCAAAAAACAAAAACAAAACAATCGCAAAAAACCAATAACACATCTTTTTGATTCTGATTGTGTGTAAAATGAAGGTAGGTTCTAAGCTAGGTTTTCCTTTGCTGTTTGGAGCAGCGGTCCCCAGCCTTTTTGGCACCAGGGGCCAGTGTCACGGAAGACAGTTCTTCCAGGTAAGGGGTGGGGCTGGGGGGTGGCTCGGGCAGTAACGTGAGCGATGGGGAGCAGCAGAGGCGGCTTTGCTCACTTGCCCACTGCTCCCCTCCTGCTGTGTGGCCCAGTTCCTAATAGACCGCGGACCCCTGGTTTAGAATCAACCCATACATTGCAGGACATCAAGCATCTCTGGTTGCTTCCCTTCCATAATTGTGACCAAAAATGCTCCCGTACCTTTACAAAATGCGCCCCCCCC
>NW_020174438.1:5807459-6080783 GCF_003031525.2 Neophocaena asiaeorientalis asiaeorientalis
CCCACTACCGAAAATAACGGTGCTTAGACAGTGCCTTTCTGGGAAATTGCTCAGGGGCAGCGCAGTGCTGTCTCCTCTACCAGAAGTCCCAGTGCCTATGAACTGTCAGCCCTCCTCCATTCTGGAGTTAAGAAAGGCTCTGGGGTTTTCTCCAGTAATCGGTCTGGTAACTTTTAGAGCAGGGCAGGTTGTGCCATTACATCTTTCTAAATGCTCTTTTCAGTAAATTACCATGCTCTGGTAAACACAGTGTTGAAATGAGAAGTATGGGCTTTTTAAAGGCAATATTTTGGAATGCTCTTGGAAAGCAACTGTGGTTCACACTGGATGGTATGTGGAATTAGGACCCCAAGAAAATTATTCTATCACAGATCAGTTTAAATTTTGTTAAAAATAATACCCTTTGTTTTGCAAATAAGACTTACAACTCACCTTGTACCCCAAAGGACTGATTTATAAGGATACGTAAATTGGGGTTTTTTTTTTTTAAACCAACTTTAAGTGGAAATGAAAGTAAAACAAAAACTGGGCTGCAAAACAGAGCTAGAAATGATACATACACTTAACCTATTCTTCCTAGGGGCGACACACAAAATTAGTTTCTAGAGCCACACAGTGGGGCATTCCAAAACATCTTGAATTTACTTGCCTATGGGCTGTGGGGGTGGGTGTAATTTAAAAGGTCATGAAGTTCTAGAATAAGAGAAAATATTACTTTTCAGCACTGACAAGCTACCATAACTTGTAGTTAACGTTGTCTATTTATATTGCTTTTTAACGTGAAAGTAATATGCATTTGGTTAAGGAAGAAACAAACTGTACCAAAGCATACATCACCTTCCTCACCTCCCAAAACTCATGAGGAAAAAATCCCTTCTGCATTGTTCTTCCAGAACCTTACCATGCACGTACAAGTTTTTTTTTTTTTAATCCCAAAGTACCTCGAACACTCATTATCTTTTAACGGCAACGTAATCTGAGAGAGATGGAAATTCCCATCTTGAAAGTGCATCAAAAGGCCACAGCTTCTCTTCTTCCGCGCAGTCAAAGCGGAAATTGAGTGCGGCGAGGCTGGCGACCTAGGCTGTGCGCCCACCGCGCCGCACTTGGACACTGGCCGGGTTAAACCTCCCGCCTCGTCCGCGCGCCACAGGCCAGCCCCGCCCCCTGCCGGAAGTGGCGGATCGGCGCCTATCATGCTTCCGGCCCTGGGGTGGGACAGAGATCAAAGTGACGCCGGAACCAGAACCTCACACCCTCGGGAAGTGGCTCAGCGGCAAGGGAGAGCGGCTGTGCGGTGCGGACGGTTTGAGTGCGACAAGGACGTCGGGCGGTAGGGACCAACGAGAGCGGCTGCTAGGGCGCCAGCCTCCACAGGGCTCCAGCCGCTGGCATCCCGCTAACCTCCCACCCCGCAGCGCAGGTACGCGAGCGCTGCCTGCCTCCGGCCGGTGGTGCACGCCTTTGGCTGCTTTTCATCCCGGGCTGGCTGCTACTGGGCTAGTTAGCCATCGCATAGTAATATTTATTTGAATTGAAAAGTTAAAATCCTATTTAGCTGGTTTTGACAATGAGGGCTTTTGCAAATTATGTGGCGGACATTTCCCATAAACTGGAAGTCACAGTGGCAGCTCCGAGGTTTGAATAACAATGTATTTAAAGCACATACATTAATTATTAGGCTAGAAATATACTTAGCAATTCAAGCTGATAGAAAATTTAGCCGTTAACCTGAGTTAGGGGGCACCTGCTCCCCCTACATGGGAGAATCTCATCAACACCGTGCGCTTATCATCGGCCACTAAAGAGGCAGTGGCAGTATGGGTCTCTGTGCCTACCGGACAGGCTAATCAAAGCTCGACAGTCTAATGCATGAACTTTTCCTATGCATCGGCTATATTTTGTATCTCAGCATTAGCACGTTTCACTCTCAGATATAAAACCAAAGCGTAAGGTTTGCCTTTGGTCCTATGAAAGATAAGCACTTGCTCTAGGTCCGTGTCCTCCATTATCTTGCACATGTTTGGCTTTTCACCAGTAACCCAGCTTCCTTTGGCAACAGTATTACCTGGGAGTAATCAGAACATCTGCCCAGTTATTACCTGTAGATAATGGTGAGTGAGCAAGCCAGAGCATGGCAGCTCACACAGATCAGTAGCTATACTCCTGAGGCATCCTCCCTATTCAGAATGGCTGTACTAGTGACTTTCATATTTAGCATGCATGTCCAACAGCAGCACCTCCATATAGGATGGGATGAGCATTATCCCATCCAGTGTCAGGATAGTTATACTGCAAGGTTCTAGCAATGAAACCTTGGAAGAAGCTAGCCATAAAGGGACTACTGACCACCTATCCTCCCCCTAAACCATATTTTGCTGCCAGCCCCACCCCAATTCAGTCACCAAGTCCTGTCTGTCCCTTATGTCTTCTGAATCCTGTCTTCCATCCTCATGGTCCCGCCTCCAGCCTTCCACTGTAGCCTTGTGCCCTTAAACTACAGCTGGGCCAGAAAAACTGTTCTCCCATATAACACCTCCCAACTTGCCTAACCTTTCCAAACTGGGTTTCCTAAATGCATGTTTGCTCTTTCCTGTGTTTAGACCACTTTCCCATTAACTGAATCACACCAAGGTTACCTGACTTGTCTGCTCAGGTAATAATGGTTCACTTACATGCTGGTTACTAAGAGCGAAACACAAAAATTTAGTAAATGCTTTCCATCTTACTTAATCCACACAATCCTCAAGTAGGTACGTTTACCTAAATTTAAAGATGAGAAAACTGGACTAAGCCTAAGTCACACAGCTATTAGGTTTAGATATAAATTTCAAATCCGGCCTGAATCTTAAGACACTGTATTTACACATTTCTGTACCTTCAGTGTCTAGAAGGCATCGAAGCTTCCCTTATTATAAGTCCTCCAAAAGACATTAAAGGAAACCCGATTTTTACCTTTCTCCACCAGTACCAACAGATGTAAATGATCCAGTTATTAGCTTATCCAACTGAGTGCCTTCCTGACACCTTTAACTCTCCATTATACAAATCAATTACATTTCCTCCCCTGTCTTTCCTTACATTTGACAATCCCCAATATCTTCTGAAGGCTGTTATGACAAATTAGTCTCACAGAAAGTCATAGTTCCCAGCCCATTCATGATCCCACAACACAATACAGAAACCACCCTCTACCAAACTAAACATGTAAGTAGAGTTTTAGGAGGCTTAAGTAAGTGCCATCTTAACTATTCTTTGGTCAGGGTTCTAGACTGCAAGTTCTATTATGGGTCAAAAAACTTTCAAAATCTTGGAAAACTATACCAAATTATAATTTACCAGGATCTAAGAGGGTCCTATCTGCACACAAGCATTGCTCATCTTCTTGGTTTTGCAGGAGGTAACAAACCCTAGGAAACCTGATTCTGGTTTCTGGCCTTTAGCATTCCCCAAATTTCTCTATTAGATACATTTCACGCTGGAAGGAAAATCATTAGCATTTCATGACGTTATTTCTTTGAACATTAAGACTCCTATGCACAAGGACCCATAAATCCTGACAACTGCTTTCTAGAATCCAAACCACTCTGATGTGTAAAAGCCCTGGTGTGTTTAAAATTCAGACTGTTGGGCCCCATTCCAACATTTTGATTATGACCAGAATGGTTTGGTCCAAGATGAGGAAGCCAGGTGGAAGAACCTTAAACTGACGAAGTAAGTTCCAAAGAACCACTTCTATCCTACCACTGACCCATCTTTCCAACATGACTTATCAAAATCTTGTAAAGATCATGAGTTTCCCCCCTTGACATGGAACAATTAAGGGCACATTGTCCCACTCACTTATAAATTCAGAGCATACAATGCCAATAGGCCTTTCAATGGTATGATGGCACCAACAGGTATCATTCTCACTTTGTAAGTGAAAAGCCTCAAATTAGGTAACCAGCCAAGGCCTTATTCTAAGTGTTGGTGCCATCTCTTCCATACTTTGAGGGGAGCTGGTGGAAGAGCCCAGGTCCTCACACCCTTACTCCTAGAACCTGTCAGATGGGTTTCTGTACAGGTAGGGAGGTAGAAGTGCCAAAGAACCCTCACTCAGACCAGAAGAGAAAAGCACTTGTTATCATTTAATGAATCTCCCACCACGTGGCTTCAAGCTACCAGGACACAAGCCCCACCGACACCCTTAATCTTCTCCTCAGCTCTTCTGCTGAAGAATTTGGCCTTCACGATGACAGGCTGCTTTGGGAGCTTTCCCTTCCCCAGAACTTTGTAGTAACCCTAGAAGAACAGAGAAGAGTGTTTATAATGCACCGTGGCAGTCACCAACTCTGTGATGGGTACGAAGAAAAATGCCTACCAATCCACTCCATCTAGGGGCCAGGGAGAGCATGTTTCTGATCTGGGCACTCCCGGGGGCACCGACTGCCCTCGCCAGTGAATCAAGACCAGCAGATTCTCTCCGAGGACTCTAGCACACCAGGACAAGAGCTGTCAGGATGTGACTCTAGTCTCGGGCAGAGCTCAAACGCTTTCTCCTATTCAATTACGACTTGATAAGCAAAAAAGGAAAATCACATTTCCAGCAATGCTCCAAGTCATGGTCATCAGAATTGCTCAAAGAAGAGGCTGAGAAAGGGAATTTTAAAACTTTACTGAAAGGCCCCTCAGGATTCCCACCACCTCCATACCCACAGTGGGTAAGACTGACACAAGGACCAGAACTCCTAATGATATACAAAAATACTTTTTTTTGGGGGGGGGGAGCGGGGGTTCTCTTCAGATAATGTTGGGCCTTAAATAACAATTGAACATATTAGGATTTTATTCTGTAAGAAACATAAAGGGTCAAGGGCTGTGCCTCATGCAGTCTTGTGTAAAACAGACCAGAGCCAGCTGACCTAAATTACTACCAATAGTTCAGGTGAGAAACCCGTACAAATCAGGGCACTGACACTAGGAATAAGATAACCGATCGGAAAACGTTCAAGTGAAAAATGAAGTAAATGAACGAGGAAGTGGAAGAACTACTCTTCAAATGTTTTGCGTGAATCACAATTGAACAAGAGTTCAATTTTGATCAGTAAGTACCCGTGGAAATGCTACGGAAAGTGGAACTGTCTAGTAGGTATCTGGGTATAGACTTTAGGTGCAAGCATATTATCCAGAATTTTGAAAGGCAAAAAATATTCAATTCACTCACCGATCGCACCACATCAATGATAGGAGCAGCTCCAGTCTTGTTCTTGGCAGCATTTACCCGTGTCTGCTCACTGACCAAGGTCCACAATTTATCAAGGTTGACAGTTGGGCAGAAGCTCTGGTTCCTCTTTAAGTGGTAATGCCTCATACCAACTTTCCCAAAGTATCCTGGGTGACTGGGAAAAGAAGGCAACCGTTTCCATTACCTCACTCCAACTAAAAAGCTATGTTTACCATCTCCACCCCATTACAGTGTAAGTTGTGCACTTATGCAGAAGAGTGACAAAGCAGGTACTCCACTTCTTGAATAAAACAGATCTTTAAAAAGCCACCAAAGACTATCGGGTGGAAAAGACTAGCCTTATTTCACAGAACCAGAGTAAGTCACTGAGAAAGTCAGAGGCAGTGCCAAGACTGGGATTCAGGTCACTTGACAGCTTCCCCACACTCCTATAACACAGGGCTCCTAAACAAATAGTTAAAACACAACCCCGCTAATTTGTGGGCGTTAAACGGATCTAACAGTTGTGTAAGTCAATCTGATGCATGTCACTAACCCGGTGACTGACTATGCCACGAGGGCCACAGCCAGTGAATAAGGTCAGCAGTTTCTCTTCGAGGACTCTAGCACACTAAGGCAATAGCCGATACCCAAGCGTGACTCTAGCCTCGGTGACAAGTTCTCAGTTCACATCAAATATTAACTTGACGAAACCCAGCCACAGGCAAGGTTTCTGAGTGGTAAGAGCCTTGCTTCCCGTTGAAGATGTTCTTAACTACCTTCTACCCCTAAATCCAAAGCTGTCAGTGTCAGTAAAGGCAGAGTCCGAAAAACACTCACTATTTGTCGAAGTTGATCCTGTGGTGATGCATGCCACCAGCATTACCGCGGCCTCCCGGGTGCTTCCGGTGTTTGCCTGCAGGAACACAAAGCTACATGGCTAAAATAGCCTTCTCCAACCCCTCGATATTACTTCTCGCAAAAGCACTTCCCCATACCTCTGTGCCTTTGCTTAATACCCCTCTTCCAGCAATGCTGTTCCTTCAAGACTCTGGGATAATCATCACTTTGCAGCGTTCCATCTCACAACACTAACACGGTACTCCATAGCTTCAACCAATTCGATACTGGACCCCGCTCAATTTCCAACACCCCAACTGACGTGAAATTCTCTAAAACTGGAGTACTAGAGAATTCTCAAAGGTAAAGCCAACAGCTAACGATCAAATTCAATCCGACTCGACCGCCAAGAGCTCTAACTAACCCACTTCTCTAAGTTACCTACTTCCTGACAAGCTAGCACCATGCAGAGATAGCCCAAGAACGACCAGGATGTGGAGACAGTACTTACCGATGCGGCCGTGGCCGTGGCTCACGTGCCCCCTAAGTTTCCGGGTCTTCCTTAGTCTGGATGGCTGTGTGGGAAAAGGTGCTTGGTGATAAGGCCTACGGGAAGAGGGGCAAGGGGCGAAGCTTGCCAGTCTGTGAGAGGCCTATAGGCCTGGGGATCAAGGATCTGCTTTGTTGCACCTTCAGCAAAGTCGAGGTTACGGCTTGGCCCGGGGCCGTGCGGCCTCATCAGGGAGGCACCCAGGAACCCCGGACCGCGTGTCTCGAGAAACCGAACCGCAGGATGAACACGCGGCCCCAGGCTCCCCGCCCCGCCCCGGACCCACGCCGGCTACCCCGCCCTGCGGCTGGCCATGCGCGGCCTGGAGGACCGGGCCAAGCTCGGGAGTAGGTGGCTGGGGTGCAAGGTGAGTAAAGATCGCGGCCTAGGCCAGCAACTATGGGGACGCATCAGAAAAATCACCTACCATGTCAGCGACCGAGACGAAAAAGGAAGGGCTCTGCAAAGTCTCGCGAGCTATCGAGCTCGGGGGCGGAGCCAACGCCTCACTTCCGGTCCGGAGGCCGGGCCGCGGGCGGAGCTTTTTTGGCGTCGCGGGTCTTGAGCTGCTGTGGGTTTTGTTGTTTCCACTTCCTGTGGGGTGAACTCTCCGTCATAGAGTTGTTCCGGAGGCTGCGGGGGCGGAGAGCCTTCTCCGTGCTGTCACGCGTGCGCTCGGGCTCAGAGGCGGAGCGCTGGCGCGGAAGGCGGGGCTTGGGACGCTGTCGTGCACGCAGCTGGGGTCCAGGTGGGCCGGGCGCTTTTCCCGGGGACACGGCCGAAGAGCCTGCTGGGGCCAGTGTATTTCTCTGCTGCTCACCAACCGCCCCATCCTGAGCAGCCCCATGCGTCTCGCTGTGTTTTTGGTGGTCGGCTCGGCTCGGGCGGTAGCGGTTGCTTGCTTGTCCCCTGGCCGCAGTGAGAAACCGCAAGGTCCTGTTTGACCCTGTGTGCCCACCCGATGTCTCTTCCTGCTCCCTTTATTCCTGCTCCCTTTAAAGTCTTTCTAGATGTCTCTACCACCTTCCGGGACCTTCTCGCCCACACTACTGAGTGGGCTCAAGGTCTTCCTTTCTCTTTTGCCCTTGTGCTATCGTCCCGGTCGTCCTCAGTTGGAACAACCTGAGTTCAGGGACCTCTACGCCTGGTCGCTTTAGGGTTCTTTATTCTCCAGACCCTGTAAATCTTCTACCCGCCACATTTTAACTTTCACTGCAACCTACTTGGCATGCCCGTGACCCCCTCCTCTCCTGGACCAGAGAACCCCTGCTCAATCTGGACCCTATGCAAGGGTCTCCTCTTGTAATACTTCTCTGACCCATTCAGCCATAGTTGCTCACCTCCCCCCACTGTGCCACCTCAAAATCTAGTACAGAGCTCTTATGTAATTGTTGATCCACATTTGTCTTTCCTACTAGACAAAATTTCTTAAAGACTGGAGGATTACTTTCTTTTATCCATGGACTCCTAGCTCCTGGCATGTAGTACATGTTCAACAAGTGATCGTTCAGTGAATGAGTGCACCTACCCTCACCTCCCTTTCTAAACTAAAGTGCAAGAGACATCCTTTCCGTCTTAAGTCTCCGCCAATGTTCAAGATCACATTCCATCAGTCACTCAGTGTGTGTTTGGGTGTATTTTCTGTGCCTTGTTCCCTTCAGCTAAAATACATTTTAGCTAAAATATCCTAAATTCTCCCTGTTTCTATTTATTACCCTTGCTCTTTCCTTTTCAGCCAAGCTCCCCAAAAGAATAGTCAACAAATCCTGTCCATTTGCTAGCTTCCCATTCATTGTTTCATCCGCTGCAGTCTAGCTCTCAGCCCCATTATTTCAATGAAATTGCTCTTATGGAGGTCATCAATTAACCAAACACTGAACTGAATGTACTCTTCCTCATACCACTTATTCTTTGTTGTACTTTACCCATTTGACTTCTTTTTCTAACTAATCTCTTGCCTTCCTCCTATCTTTCTGGCTACTTCTCTGTCTTCCTTTCAGGTTCTTCTATATTTGTCCACCATTTAAGTATTGGTGTCTTCAGCCTTCTGTCCTTGCCTCTCTTAACTTTTCATAGTACACAGTTTTCTTGGGTGAACTCATCTTGGGTGGCTTCAATTCACATCTCTGTTGCTGAGCTCCAGACTCATATATTCACTTAATTTCTGGTTAGTATCCCTTGGACATTCTAAGACATCCTAGATAGACATATCCAAATACTTTGATCTTCCCGGTTCTCTGGTGTCTTCTTTATTCTGTAGCTTGGTGAGCAGCCTTGTCCACCCAGATAGTGATGTCAGGGAGACTTGAAAATTGTCCCCAAGCATTCTTTTCCTCTAATACACTGTCACCGTGTCTTTTTTTCTATACCTGTCTCTCAAATCTGCTTTCTCCTTTTTAGCCCTCGTGCCATGGCCTTCATTAAGGCCCTCATCTGGAGTTCGGCACCCTCCTGTGATCACCCTGCCTGTATTCTAACCTTCCTCCAATCCGTCCATCCTTCACACCTCTGTCAGTTTGATCTTCCTAAAACATGACTCTTATCCTTTCACTTACTTGATCAAAAAGTGTGATAGCTCCCTATTACCAGCAGAATACAGCCCACTTGCCTTTCCAAACTAACCTTGGCTTCTTCCCTGCACAAGCTTTCTACTGCAGCCAAACTTGGTACATCCCTTCTACCTTTTTTCCTGTGCTAGTGCCATTTCTCATGCCTGGAGTGCTCATCTTCTTTCTGACCAGATGTCCTGAAGCTTCCTCAACCTTTAAGCCCTACCTTACATTCTGCTCTTCCCAGAACACTCCAGCCCACAGTGAGAATAACCAAATACACCTTGCAGTTTACAAAATGTGTCTGCCTGAGAGGTCAACTCTACTAGTCCCATTTTATGAATGAGAGAGTTGAGGCACAGAAGGTTGACTGACTTGCCAGAGGCTGTAGAGCTGCTAAGATATAGAGCCTGGGCCTAGCCTTTAGTCTTTTTTCTCCAAATCTCCTGCTTTTACCTTAGCATCTCCTCCCTCTCTGACCTCACAGCATTATGGGCTTCATCACTCTTTCAGTCCTTAATCACATACTGTCTGTTACCAGCAGAAAGAGAGGCCTTGAGAGTTGGCGGCAAGGCCTAAGAAGAGATCGTCCTCTATTTGACATCAAAACTGGCCAGTAAGTGCACAAGTGATGAGCTGAGCTACTTAGAAACTACCCTTGGGAAGATGGTCTGTGAATGGAGGTAAGCTGGGCAGAGTTTTGGGAATGAAAGGTTACCTTTAGGTGTCTAGTAAATAGGGACTGAAGTAAGGACCAAGACTGCCCAGGGCATGGAGGTAGAGTCTGGTTGATGGGACACTGCTTCTGTATAGTTTTGTCAGGTTCCTTGGTTACAGAGGGGCTGCATCCTATCCTTCAGGCCATCCTTCTGAATGGAAGGCCTCCCTGAGCGGACTAGTACTCTGTGTTGGGTTCTGTGCTCACCTAACATTCTCCTCATTGGTGGTTTGATCTCCAGGGTAGGGGGAGTGCCCTGGACAGTTGTCTGGTTTTGGTTTTCTAGCCAGCTCCCTCTTCTTCCCAAGGAAATCATGTAGCTTTAACATAAGGCTCCTGTGGGATTTGTCATTGTGGGTCGGCCAGCTCTGAGAGAGCAAACAAAGCTGAATTCTGTATATACAAAGTTAAATAGCAGCCAGACATGAGGCACTAGGTGATTTGTCCCTCCTCACCACGCACACGGGGCGTGATGGTGGACATGACCCATAAGAGGCCTCTTTCTCTGTGGCATCTCTTCTGAAGTAAAACATGGCCTTATGACATCTCAGACATCTGGGCTCCCCCAGAGGGTCAGGGCCTCAGAAAATGCCTGTGAAATGAGCAGAAGGGAGAGGATGCCAGGCAGCAGCCTGGTGAGGCAGGTATATGCAGTGCTGACCTTTTTGCTCCCTCAGCCCTCTCTCCAGGTGGCCTTGTAAACATACTGCCACCCTGAAGAGGGCCCTGTGGTCCCTCTCTCTTCCTCTCCTCTCTGGGTGCCTGATTTCATCAGCAGTCCTTCAGACAGCAACAACAGCATGGGTGCATCCAGCCTTGTTTTCTTGCTCTCCACCTTTAGACTTGGACATTTGGAAATATTATGTTGCTTTCCTTTTTCAAGTAGAAGATTGTTAATTTAAGATGGGAAGAGTTAGGATGTCGTTTCTAAGTGAGAATTTGAGAAAAACTCAGAAATCCAAATTTACTTCAGAAAGAATTTTAAAACTTATATGTAATAGAAAAGACAGTAAAACATGAAAGAAAATTTTGAAAAAAAAAGTGTAAACATCTCAAATTATAATACCTTACAATGCTGTTTTCATGTCTGAATATTACCTTTCAGTTTTTATTTACATCTAGACATAGCTATCTGCAAAGCTGATGATCATAGTATGCAAATCCTTTTGTCTTCTGCTTCTTGTTTAATACTATTACATTTTTTCTGTATCACTACCCAGTATCCATGATTATTATTTTTAACAGCTGAAGAGTAATTTATCTTCAGCACATACTATAATTTACTAAGCCATTTTCTCATGTGTTTTGTTTTCTTGTTCTCATTGTGTTTTTTGCTATTGGAGAAAATGATGCAGTGAACATTTGTGTATATGTGGCTTTTTTCTTCTTCTGTTGAATAACTTGTCTAGGATAAATTCCCAGGAGTGAGATTGCTGTATTATAGGATATAAACATTTTTATGATTCATTTTATGTTGCTATATGTGTATATATATATATATATTTTTTTTTTTTTTTTTTTCCAAATGGATTTTTCCTTTGGGAATTTACACCTGGATTGTACCTGTGCGAATTTATGCACCAGCAGCATGTATAGTTTCCAATTTAAACTACACCAGGTTCAGGGTTTTTGTTTGTTTTGTTTTGTTTTTGCTTTTATCAGTAGTTTTTGATATACAGCAATATGGCATTTAGGGGAAAATTCATAGGACCACACAAGGTTTTCTTCATTACAAAGTAAAAATAAATATAACTCGAGAACTAAGAGTTCTTCCTTTCTGTGCTGGATAGATTTTCAAAAGTCTCATTATACTACGTGGCAAATGCTTTCCTCACAGCTTTGTTGGAAGCTAGGATGGAAAACCCCGCTGCCATTAAACTCAGAATAGCAGAATGTGAAGGGAGGAATGCCAGGATCTTTGAGGGCAGTTCATCCAATAGCGCAACAAATTCAACTGCTCCTCGGTTTTAATTTAATTTTAGATGATAAAATTCATGGAAAGAACACAAAAATTTTGGTTCATTTCCTACCTCTGTTTTCACTAGCTGAATGATTTTGAACAAGTAGCATATTCTCTTTGAGTCTTAGTTTTCTTGTCTGTATAGTGAAAAAATACTGAGATTCATTTGTTCATTTTAGAAATATTTATTGAGTGTGTGCTATGTTCAGGCACTATATATAGGTGCCAGGCAAAGAGGGGAGGGTACCATGGTGAGCAAGAAAGACAAAGTCCTGCCCTAGGACTGTGTCTAAAACAAATAGTGAACAAGTAAACGAACAAATAAATAATGTATCACATTCAACACAGTCTCGCATTAGAGTAGGTGCTCTCTCATTACTTGGTGTTTCTCCCTCCCATTTTTTCCCGTAAAATGTATACTATTTTGATGATAATTTGTTCTGTACTACCCATGCAAACAATCTTTGAAATTCTAACTCCCAATGTGGCATGCAATGACCTGCTCTGTTATTCCTTGGCAAGGTTACAGAAACCCAGTTAATATCTCCCTTCTCTCACATCTGGGTGTGGGATATTAAAGGAGGTGGTTTGTAAACAAGGTAATATAGATGTGGTTTCCTGTGCGTCCTTCCAGTCTTTCACCTGATGTTTCATTTAGTTCAGGTCTCTTCATGACTTAAAGCAGAGCTGATTGCTGGTATATTTTGTTTGACTCACGCTGTTTTCTTATGTTTTTTTAAAATTTAATTGGTTGCCAACGTTTAAAAATTTAAATAAAAATCCGGATTTCTGGTGTTTTGAAAAAACTAAGATTTGGCAACACTGGACCCACAGTCTTTATATGGCTGGCCCCTGGAGGCATTTGAATTGGCTACTCCTGGCTTAAGTACATTCTGCCAAACTATCCCCTTCGCTTTCCCAGGTCAGGGGAGATAGATAGGAAGGAGAGGGAAGAGGTAAGTTATGGTGAGAAGGAGGAAGGGGATAAAAAAGAGATCATTTGACCTTCCCCCCTTCTCCTTAAGTCAGAGACCCATTGCTGTGCCTTTAATTTAACCTTTACCCTCATAGAGTTAATTCAATTGCTCTTCTAAGACAGAAATGAAATACTTATTTCTTTATATTCTTACCCTGGGTAGTGCCCACTGGTTTGGAAAGCTATGCCACGCCCCCAAATGCCCAGAATTGTTTTTCAGAGTCTAATGCAGCAGTTCTCGAAGTGTGGTCTAAAGGCCCATCAGGGGTCCCTGAGACCCTTTCAGGGGTTCCACAAGGTCAAACAATTTTCATAGTAATACTAAGATGTTATTTGCCCTTTTCACTGGGTTGACATTTGCACTGATGGTGCCAAAGCCAAAGCCAAAGATGAGTCAGTGTGTTCTTCACTGCCAGGCATTTGCTTGTAAAGAAAAGAAAAGAAAAAGAAAAGAGCCAGTTTCACTGAAGAATGTCCATTTTTATTAAATTTCAATTCTTGAATACAAGTCTTTTTAATATTCTATGTGAAGAAATTAGAAGTATGCAAAAAGCACCTCTGCTACTTAGTGAGGAGCTAAGTAGGAACTTAAGTGAGGAACTGCACTTGTGCTATTTGAGTTGCACGCTGCACTAGGCTTATTATTATTATTATTATATTATATTATTATTATTATTATTGTAGAACAATAGTTTTTATTTGAAAGAACAGCTGACAGACAAACTGTGATTATTCAGGCTTGAGAATTTGGCAGATATTTTCTCAAAGAATGAAGTGAGCCTGTCACTTCAAGGAAGAAAACTGACAGTATTTGTTGCCAATGATAAAATTTGAGTTTGCAAAAAAAAAAAAAAAAAAAAATTTGAGTTTGCAAGCAAAAATTAGAATTCGGGTAAAGTTATAGCTGCCTCCACGAGTTTGACAACTTCATAATAGTTACAGAATTTTCTGATGCAATTAGGGGTGATATTAAAGAGTGTGATTTTTTTCTATAATGAAACATGTCAATATTTGGAGCATCTGTGTAAATCATTGAACCAATATTTTCCAAATCACCAATGCTTGGTGTTGTAAAAATTATGCCTGAGTAAAAGAGCAGTTCAAAGTGTAAGACAGACCGGTGGATGTTAATATAACAGAGTAAGAAAAGTTCATTGGTGTAGTTTCAGATTCCACATTACAACTAAGTAAGTTAAGAAACTACCACTTGTTAAATTTTGCAGTAGTATCAAAGAATATCCACAATTATCTGATAAGGCTACTAAAATACTCTTATCTTGTCCAACTGTATAGCTGTGTGAGGCTGGATTTTTTTCATATACTGTAAACAAAACAACATGTAACTGCAGAAGCAGGTATGGAAAGCCAGCTTCTATTAAGTCTTCTGTTAAGCCAGACATTAATGCAATTTGCAAAAAGGGGAAAACAATGTCACTCTTCTCACTAAATTTATTTGAAAGTAGTTAATTTTTCCTGAAAAGTATGTTATTCATGTTGACTTGTAATAGGTTTATTGTTTTTTAATGAATTAATATTTTTAAATTATCTCAGTTTTACTTTATAATACGGTAAATGGCAGTAGCTATAACCACATAAACAAAATCTCTTTGGGGTGCTCAATAATTAAAATATGTAAGGCAGTTCTAAGACTAAAAGGTCTGGTATTCTCAAAGTCTAGTGAAATAAACTCTACCACATTTAAACCTTCTAAGAGAGATTGCCCTCACCTCGCCTACTATGGCTGCTGTCTGGGGAATAACTGCCCTTAGAGCCTCAGAATGAACTAGAGGGGAGAGCCCCCCCATTGCTTTATTTAGTGGCATCTTGCTGGGCCCGCAAGAAGCCTGGTCTCCCCCAACCCCGTCGTCCTTTGTCCTTAATGGGCTTGGCTCTGAAAGACTGTGGATTGAAGTGAAAGTTCTCTCAAATTTGCATAATTACAGAGCTCTGGATTTGAATTAAATGATCTTTGGTTTTTTTCTTAAATAAGTACAAATATAAAACTCGGTGCACTCTTTCTGCTCTTATACAATTACAAAACCTAATACAGTTTATAAATTATAAAAAACCAAAACAATCAAATTAACAGTGTTAGTTTCATTTGCAGATGGTGTGTTGCTAAAGGAAGCTGTCACTACAGGTTAAGTGTGGTGCACCCTGATGTGGCTAAGTTTAGCAAACTTGTGCCACAGTGATGGTGCCCCACTTTCCCTCCCACCTTTGTCTATTCCAGGTACTGTGAAACATTCATCATTGCGTGCCATAATCTCATTTTAGCTTCATGTGGCAGGAGGGCATCATCTACATATTGTCTGCTCCTTTCTCTTCTCATTAGCCTGACACAAAGTAATACTGCTTGGTAAGAACTAGATCCTAACTCTTAACACTGCCTCTAAAATCTCATCATGATGAATATATAGATGATCCAGAATATTTATACTTTAAAAAACTCATCAGAATGAAACACTAATTTAAAAATGTTGGTGGAGAGAGCTCCTGAGGACATGTGTGTGGACCTCAGCTTGAGAAACATTTCAGTTAAGAGTATGGAGTCTGAAATCAGAATGACCTGGATTTGAATTTGAATTTGAATTCTGCTGTTTACTGCCTGTCTTTGTGCAATTACCCAACCTCTCTGAACCTCGGTTTCCTCATCCTGTCTCTGATGGTTTTATTTAATTTTTAAAAATATCATAGTCCCTATCTCCAAGGGTAATTGTGAGGATGGAGATAAAGTATATAAAGCACCTGGTATAAACTTGGCATTTAATACATTTCCTTCTCCTTTCCAAAATGAACTCTTGGATCCAGCTTGTCCACTAATAAAGAGAGGCACAGGTAGATCTGGGACACTTGAAGGCAAACAAACCCTGTAATAAACACACAACCTGGCAGACCCCTCCAGGCTTTGTTTTCCACAGCAGAGATGCTGGACTGTCTTTTGGGCCCAAGTGAGAGGTTGAGTCTGTGCCCTGTTGTAGGGCATGAGCCTCCAGTTCTGGAGAGGGACATAGCCTGGACTTCTGAGGCCTTGGTCTCTGAGTCCTTTCTGGCCTGTCCAGGAGTATCTGTCTCCCCACAGAAGCAAATCACTCTGCTTTGTGCTTCACTTACAGGTAGTGGAGCTTGCTCGCTCGACACACTGCTTCACGCTTGAGGATATTAATGGAAAAGCCCCGGTTCTGGGCACGTGCATGGGCATGGATATAGGTGTGAGCTTTACGGGGCGACCTCTAGTTGACCAGAAACACGGAAGTGGACAGATAGAGGCGGTACTGATCTGCTCATTATGCCGGCAGGACGTGCAAGATATAGGTGCCTGGCTCCTACCCTGTCAGCATTTGCTCTGTAAGGACTGCTTCCAGGGCTTGATCCAGGAGCTAGGGCAGGTTGCTGGGCTTCGTGGGACTGTCCCAGATGGCAAGTACAAAAATACCACAGGTTCACCTCCTTCCATATAACAGGTCTCTTCCCATTTCGTAGGTACTGAATTTCAGGTGTAGAAAGAATCAGAATGTAAGAGCCCAAGGGATACTCATTGCTGAAAGCAATTCTTCAGGGAATCTGTGAGACAAAGCAAATCCTCTTGATGCTTAATATATGTTTTGTAAGCTGGGATTTTTCATGTTTGGGATTTCCTTAAATTTGTAGCAGGCTAAGAAACCTGGGAAGATTTTGATTCAAGGTTTGGCTGACTCCCCAGAAGGAGAGGACATGTCCTGACCCACTGAACTTCCAAGGCAGGGGGAGAATGGCTGGGCGCTCCTAGGGTCAGTCAGGAACAGATTTTGAACAGACTCGCACTGACTAATGAACCATTCAACATCTAAGCCACTCCCTCCTCCAGCAGGGAGGAGCTTCTTTCTGTCTTTCTTCTGAAGGTCAGGTTTCCTAGGAAACAATCTCATTGAGAACTGTGAAGTCCTTGGAGACAAGAGCCAAGTCCCTTCGTTTCAGTATTCTAGCACAGGGCATGTAACAGAGATGCAGGGATGAAAAAGCCAAATAAGTTGACAGCATTTAGAAACATCATCATTGTTGTTTGTTTTGTTGTCTGCAGTTTTTTCAAAGTGATCTGTAGCACAAGTCTAGGCTCTCTTTGAGGCATTATAGCATTGCAGTTGTCTTTAGATCTGAATTTCGAGGCCTCTAAACCCTTGGGCAAGCTACCTAAGCTCTCTGAGTCTCTGTTGAGAGTTCAGAGTAGAGAAAAGGTATTGTATACTTTGATTTTTTAAATTAATACATGATTTTTAAACTTACTACTTAGACTGTGTTCTTCCTTAAGCTTTTAATTTTAACTTACAAATCTGGTTCTATTTATAAATATAGCAAATTTAACAATCACTTTTAAAGGGCCTTTCATTAATATTTAAACATATTTACGGTTAATATTTGCTTTTATAAACTAAATTTTTAAAAATAATTCAATTGTCCAGCAAATAAGCATTCTAAATTACTTAAAGAACTCTTGGAAATACAGTAAGTTAAATGTATAAATAAGGTGAATCTTAAATATGTCTTAAAAGTTCCAGCACTGTTGGGTTATTATCCAGAATATGTAAAGAACTCTTACAACTCAAGAATAAAAACAAACAAACAACCCAAATAAAAACTGGGCAAAGAACTTGGAATAGACATTTCTCCAAACAAGATATCCAAATGCCCAGCAAGCACATGAAAAAATGTTTACTATCACTAATATTCAGGGAAATACAAATCAAAACCATAATAAGGTACCACCTCACATCTGTTAGGATGGCTAGTATTAAAAAAAAGAACAGAAAATAAGTGTTTGCGAGGATGTGGAGAAATTGGAATCCTGTGCACTGTTGGTGGGAATATAAAATGATGCAGACTCCACGGAGAACAGTAAAGTGATTCCTCAAAAAATTTAAATATACAATTACCAGCAATTCCACTTCTGGATATATACCCAAAGTAATTAAAAGCAGGGACTAGAAGAGATATTTTTATGCCTGTGTTCATAGCAGCCTTATTTGCAATAGCCAAAAGGTAGAAGGAACCTAAGAGTCCCTGGAAAGATGAATGGATAAATAATTGTGGTATACACATATAATGAAATATTATTCAGCCTTAATAAGGAAGGAAATTCTGACACATGCTACAACATGAATGACCTTTGAGAACAGTATGTTAAATGAAATAAGCCAGCCATAAAAAGACAAATACTCTATGATTCTACTTACGTGAGGTACCTAAAGTAGCCAGATTTATAGAGATAGAAAGTAGAACGGTGGTTGCCAAGGGGTGGGGGAAGGAGGGAACGGGGAGTTGTTTAATGATATAGAGTTTCAGTTTTGCCTTTTTTTTAATTTTAATTTTTCTATTGGAGTATAGTTGATTTACAGTGTTGTTAGTTTCAAGTTTTTCCCATTTTTTAATCAGGTTTTTGTTGTTGCTGTTGTTGTTGAGTTCTTTATGTATTCTCAACACTAGACCCTTATCAGATAAATGATTTGCAAATATTTTCTCCCATTCCATGGGTTGCCTTTTGTTTTGTTGATAGTGTCCTGTTAACATAGTGAAAGTTTTAAATCTTAAAGAAGTCCAACGTACCTATTTTTTCCAAAAGCCTGTGCTTTTGGTGTCATATCCAGGAAATTATTGCCAAATCCATTGTCATAAAGCTTTTCCCCTACGTTTTCTTCTAAGAGTTTTATAGTTTTGACTCTTATGTTTAGGTCTTTGATCTCATTTAAGATTTTTTTTTAATGTTTTTAAATTTTATTTATTTATTTATTTATTTATTTTTGGCTGTGTTGGGTCTTCGTTTCTGTGCGTGGGCTTTCTCTAGTTGCGGCGAGCGGGGGCCACTCTTCATCGCGGTGCATGGGCCTCTCACTGTCGCGGCCTCTCTTGTTGCGGAGCGCAAGCTCCAGACGCGCAGGCTCAGTAGTAGTGGCTCACGGGCCTAGTTGCTCCACGGCATGTGGGATCTTCCCAGACCAGGGCTCGAACCCGTGTCCCCTGCATTGGCAGGCAGATTCTCAACCACTGCACCACCAGGGAAGCCCCTCACTTAAGATTTTTAACATGAACTAGGGACTTCCCTGGTGGTCCAGTGGGTAAGACTCGGTGCTCCCAATGCAGGGGGCCCGAGTTCGATCCCTGGTCCGGGAACTAGATCCTGCATGCATGCTGCAACTAAGACCTGGTGCAACCTAAACAAATAAATAAACAAAATACATTTAAAAAAACACAACAGAATGCCTTTAAAAAATAAAAGATTTTTAACATGAACTAATTATGCATGTTTCAAGGATATGTTTGACTCTAAAGTCAGAAATCTAGATTCATACTAGTGACAATTATTAGAATCATAGTGTTTGTTGCCAGGTTATTCTAAGCGCAAGGGAGAATGAAAACATAAGCTTTGGTGTCAGTATATCTGGGCATCTGAGTATGAGTCCTAATCTACCTGCCACTTACTACAGTAGTTGTATAGCTTGGTAAGTTTTCCTCCCTGTAAAATGGGGATGATGATGGTAGTAATGAACTTACAGGATTCTTATGAAGATTAAATGAGAACAGACACATAAAACATTCTGTACTGTGCCTAGGATATAGTAAGAGACCAAGAAATGTGAAAATATACCATTATTTAGAACTTGTGAAACTGAAGTGGAAAAAAATCTGTTAGATGCAAACATGCTTGACTTGGAACCAGAGAGGCAGTTTCTTGAATATGTGGCATCTTACGTTATTTAGTATGTCCTGCAGTCTGGCCAGGCTATTGTTACCTTCCATATTTGCATTTGTGGGTCAGAGTGGAATAAGCTTCCTCTGCTACCTGGAGGTTTTAGGATTCTGTGCTGTGTGGTATTTGTTGGTTTGTATGTCAATCTCCTTCACAGGTAGTTATTGACTTTTATGTACCAGACCCTATGGCATTTACGATGCAGAGATGAAAAGACAGGGCCCTTGCCTTCAAGGAACTCATATTTTATTGAAGGGCAGATAACTAAACAGATGATAATAATACAGTGTGGTAAGAATGTGAAGAGAAGACTGTTTAAAGTTTAGGCAAAGGAGCAATACCTCTGGGAGATTTTCCATGCACAAGGACTGGTGGATATCAGTTGCTCACTGAATGTTTTCTGAAGGACTAAAAGAATGGCACTCAAATGAGCTGACTGATGAAAAGCAGAGATGTCACCTATCTCTGGGAAGTCCAGTGAGATACCCAGTACCTGAACTTAGATTCCTGTTGTAATTTGAGAAGCCATGCTTTGGGAGTTTGGTTCTTTGGAAAGAGCTTTTAGCACTGCCACTTTATCCAGCAGAGTAGGAGTACAGACTTGCTAAAAGGCTTATCCTATTTCTGCCAATCTGGGGCTTTCAAAAGTTAAATATGGGAATAGGTAGAGGGTTGGCAGGGGAGATGGATAGAGACAGACAAATTAAATAGGTCCTTAGCATCAACGCTTCCAGCCAGTTGCGGCCACATTGCATGGGGATGAGTCCATTTCCATAAATCTATTCCTGCTGGTTGCTGGGCAGAACTGAGAAGTTGCTGAGTTGAATGGAAGAGGGGCTGTGCCTGGGCTCAGTGTCTGTCCAGCTGGTTTTCAACTCTGATCCCTCAGTGGAGCCTCACCAGGCCTGCATGTTTGCAGTGGGGCTCAGCACTGGGGGAGGGAGTGAGGTGGGCATCTCATTCAACTGGGCTGTGTCTTTCATCTCTACAATGCCACAGCCATAGAACCTGACACAGGACGAGGGCCTAAGTGAATATTTATTGAACAAATGATTTAATCAGTGGACCCACAAAGATCTCCCATGGCTCTTGCCTGGAAGGAAAACTTTTTTCACTTATGACACTGCCCCTTTCTAGTCCTCAAGTTGTGAGGTGCAAAACACATTTATCAAGCGCCTTCTGGCTGGCAGATGCTGTACCGAGCGCTTATGCCTGTATTACCTTTTCTAAACTTCACAACAACCCTATAAGGTAGCTGATGATGGGGACCAAAGCAAAGGCAGTAGTATGCCGAGCACACAGTGTCTTAGCTGTGCTGTGGGATGACTGGAGTGGAAGGCTCCAGAAAGGCTGGATACTAGAAACGGATCTACTCAGCCAATGGGAATATCTTCTTGGGACTGTTTGCTTTTAAGCCTATTTGAAAATGGTCCCAGGTCAAATTCTACGTGGAAAGTTGGCCATTGAGTCCCCAAGTGATACTTTAAATAAGTGTAGCAAGCTCTGAAGGAAGCTGGCATGCCTGAAACTGTTTACTATGTGCTGGATCTGTCTTCAGAATTCTCAGGGCTCCTATGGTTTTATGTGTTGTTTTAGGGAAGGAAGGCCATTACTTGAATATTTCCTTCCACATGTGAATAAAAGGAACATTATTCTTTCTCTTCAAATCTACTAAAACACATATCCTAGATGGGAGACCTTGATTCTGAGGTCCAGATTCCAGAATCTCTTTGTTTAGTATCTTAATTTTCCCAATCTCAGTGTGGATGATGCAGTCTACATATGGGCAGAGCCCTGGTCTGGAAGTCATGGGCCCTGGAGCTCGGTCTGGACTCTAGCACTAACTGACTAGGTGATCCTGGATATTCTCTGGGACTGGACTTGAAGAGCTCTAAGAACACCAAATAACCACCATAGCCTCCTGCTTCCTGAAGCTAGTGATGGGTAACAGCATATCCCTTGAAAACTACAAATGCTGAAAGGGGGAGCAATCTCTGTTCCTCAGTGGGCAGGCCTTGGGGATTTGGGAAGATCCAAAGAGAGGGACCTGATGCAAGATGTTACAACCTCAGAGTCAGAGAGGGAAATGATTCTTATCTTAATGAGCGGCTCAGCTGGAGGGGCTCTAATGGCCTGGGGTGAGAGTGGGAGGTAGAGGGGATGAGAGCCCAGCACCAGGAGCTTGGCAGGTGAGGTGACTGCTATTTGCTCACTTCAGGTGATGAACAGTGTGTGCAACTATTGTGGGATCTGTTGTGGGCAGTGACCCAAGTTTCCCAGGTGGAGGGCAGGTGGCTGAGCTGGGCTGAGCTGGGTGTGCAGCAGGTGCAGAAGCTGGAGCTCCAGAGCCTATCAGCAGGGTGGTTTTTCAGTTCATGAACAGTTTCCCCACCTTAATTGGCTCTCTAGGGCCCTGGCAGTAGCACTGGTACCTCAGAGCCGTTACTGGGAGAGCAATTCCCCTGGTGATGGGAAGGAGGCAGGCAGTGTTTTGGGGGACGTGCTTGCTGCTGCTGGCACTACTTGGAAAGCTATAGCTAGGGAGGGAGTTCAAGGTAGATGTGATTGATGGACAGGGTCTTGGAGGGGCCTCTTGTCTGCGGGAACTCTCACTCAAGAGGGACCAGTCATTGGTTAACTGCTATGATGGCTGGAGAGCAGGAAAGGCCCTTAGAGTATATCTCTAACCCCTCATTGAATAAATGGGACATCAGGATTCCAGAAAGTTCTAGAATTCTGCTGGATGTCACGTAATTGGTCGCTTACAAAGAGCCAGAAAAAAATCTGGCTCCCTTGCCTGCCAATCTGGAGCTTGTCTGGGCTTCAGGGACAGTAGGAACCACAGACCTAGAGTAGGGTGCTGCCCTTGGTTCCCCCACTGGTCCTCTGTCCAGGCCCAGTTGGAAATGGAGACAGTGGCTTTGCATGGAGTATGTCAGTGCATCAGCCCTTGGATTGACTCTTGAGATAGGAAGTGAAAAGAGATAAAGGTGCCACTCTATCAGAAGAGATGAATCCAGGGTCATCCTACCCATACCTTCTGCATTCCACTATGGGTACTTTCTTGACACAGAAAGCTTACTTCACAGTCAGGTGGTTCCTAGGAGCATGGACTCTGAAGGCTGTGGATCATCCATCTCCAGCTTCAATCTGTCACCTGGCTCTTATGCCCAGATTCTGACTCTTGTCTTAGATCTGCTACCTGTTCCTGCCACACAGTCCCTGGATCCCCCTGCCTGACCTTACTTCACCTATTGCCTTTGTGGATTATGCTCCCAAATCCTCTAGCTTCAACTCTGATCACTCTCGCCTATCCTGAGCTTGAATTTCTAGCTACCTAAAGGGCTCCTAATTGCTTGCAGTTCAGAACAGAAGCTTAGCATGGCCTTTAAGGCTCTTCCCAGTCTGACCCCATGCTAATTTTAGAGCCTCATCTGTCATTCCTCTGCATGGGCTAGCTTTATCACTCATTCCCTGAGGGGCCTCGTATTTTGTCATCTGTAATCCTCTGTTTATGGTGTTCCCCCCTTCTGAAATGTCCTTTCCTTGTTTGTTACATCCTACCCCAAACTGAAGTTCTAGCTCAAATGTGACCCAGTTAGCAGAACTAGAGCACACAGGGATGGGAGTTGACTTGGGAATAAGCAGGATCCCCATTACCAGAATGGAACCTCAAAGGGAGAAACTAAACAAAGTAGCTGTTGCTTTAGTTCGGGGGTCAGCAAACCTTTTCTGTAAAGGACTAGATAGAAAGTATTTTGGGCTCTGCAGGTCATAGAGGCTCTGTTACAACTACCCAACTCTGCCACTGCGGCACAAAAGCAGTCATAGTATGGAAATGAATGCGCATGACTGTGTTCTAATAAAAGTTTATTTACAAAAACAGGTGAGCTATAGTTTTCTGACCCCTGTTTTAGGCTCTGCCTGGGGAAATTGGGTGGATTTGAACCTGTGGGTGGCATCAAGTAGGAATAGCTGCGTAGGAGCCAGGCAGGGCCAGAAAAATATGAAAGGGAATCACAGGTAGGGGACAGTGTTAGCATGAGGTACAGGGAGGAGAGGGCAGGAGGAGCAGAAGGGCGTTAACTTTGGTTGGAATATAGGATTGCTTGAAGGAGAGAAGTAGGAACTCTGTTTGGAAAGGAAATTTAGAGCCAAATTTCCTTTCCAAACAGAAGGGTCTTGACCAATTTAGGCTACTCAGTAGACAGTGGGGAGCCATTGAAAGTTTTGGGTCAGTGGAATATAATCAAATCTGTATTTTTGAGAAGTCTTTCTGGCTTCCTGAGAAGAATGAATGGAGGAGACAAGACTGGATGCAGTAAGACCTGCTAGGAAGCTACTGTAGTTGTCCAGGCCACTGGTTCCTGATTACTGGTCCTTGAACCAGTGCTGGTCTGGATGCCCAAGAATTATTTGGGAAACTTGCTAAAAACATAGATTCCTGGTCCTGTACCCACACCCAAGAGATTTGGATTTGGATTTGGTAGATTCGGGATTTCTAACAAACCCTACAGATTTGTGAATCATTGGTCCAGCAAGGCAGAATGAGGCCTGATCCTTTTAAGGAGGAATGGATGCCAGAGAAAGTAGGATACAGGTACGATTAGATTTGGCAACTGCCCTCTTCCTCCTCCTGTTACCTATCTCTGTTCATGGCAGCCCATCCATGTGACCCTTTTTCCTTCACACACCACCACTCCCTTCAGCATCCTACTTTGGTCATGTCCTCTTGGTTCTCTTTGAAACCCACCCCCAATCTCCAGTCCATCAAGATAGTCACAAAGCCAGAACCTTTTTGGGTGGCCTTTGCTTTTAGGATAAATGTCAAGCCTCTTGGCTTAGAATCCAGGGCTTTTCAGGCACTTACTCTACTGCCAGTCTTTCCAAGTTCATTCCCTGTCACTTCCCCTCCGTGCTCTTGAAATTTGCCTGTACTCTGGGCTTTAGCAATTATCCTGGACTCGTAGTCTTGCCCCATCCTAATATCTTTCCTCTAACCTGACCCTGTTTTTCCTTCCTCTTTCTCTCCCAGCTTGTGTGTGACTGTATCTCCCTGGGGGGAGGGGTAGAGTTAGCTGCCGAGGGACACTTCTTAGGACCGTTGTGCATTATAAATGTGTGTCTTCTCCATCTGAAGTCCTAATCCTCCGCTGTGACGGACAATTGGTCACTATGGCAACTGACTGTGACATCACAGGATAAGGACTTCAGGTGAAGTGGCAGGAGCAGGTGAGTGTGTAGGAGACAGACTTTAATGTCTGTCGAAGCCCCCTCACCCCCACCCTCCTTTAGTGCCGGGGGCATGGAGGGCTCTCTCGGGCTCCTGCTGATTTTTAAAATGCTGTGGTGAGAGTGTGTGCCTGGCATCTGCGTGCTGCAGTAGTGTGGGGCTGACAGAGTGTGTCAAGTTGAGCTCTGGCTGTGCAGGCACCGCTGCTGCGTGAGCCTGTTATTCCATTCTGGATTGCTATTTTGATACCCAGATTGCATCATTCTTCCTACGTATAAACAGGGGGTCCCCAGGGCCCTGCAGCTACTCACTTCTCTACCAACACTGTTGTTGTGATGAGCTCTATTTAAATGAGCTGCCGGATCGGGGCAGGTTCCAGCCACACATGAGCACTGTCATTTTGGGGAACATGGAGGGCTGAAGGATTTTTGGATCGAGTCCTAAAAGGCTGAGAGTGATGGCCTCCTGAGCTATGCAGAGGGCGACAGAGCTAGTTCCTGAAAGTTGAAAATCTCGTTTTCTTCCTTCTGAGCTTCTGTTCCAAGGCACCCAGAGGATTAGGAAGGAGATGCAGCTAGGAAGAGTCGCCTCTTTGAGGTCTCCCTCTTGCTGTTCAGTTTGGGAAAAATACTGCAGAGCCTTCGAGATAAACAGGAACAGGAGGAGTCAACCAAGCCCTTTCTTGCAGAAGCGTCTCAGGTGAGCTGGAGAAATGCAGCCCTGGCTGAGGATGCATCAGGCACAGGAGGAGAGGACCCAGGCTGCTCCCCCTTCCCCACCCCGCACCCAGCTCCCTGAGGCTTAGGCCCTGCAGCCCAGCTGGCTGCAGAGTGCAGGGTGGGTGTTCCTGGGCACTTGGTAAGCACCATCCTCTGGGACCTGTGGTGGTCTCACCTGTCGCTCTTCTGACTTCTCCCCCAGGTGTTGCTCTAATCACAGGGCAGCAGGCCCCACAGGTAAGCCTGCTGGCAGCCAGGGGCAGGAGTAGAATCACCTTAGGATCGAAATCTGTCTTTCTAGCAGGGTCTGGGCATCTGGGGAGTGGGTGCAACGTGTTTCTCAAAGGCGGTGCTGCTCTGAGCTATGGGCTAGAGGAAGGCTTTGGGGGCTTGTGTGGTGGGGGCCTTAGCTGATGCCCAGTACCCTGGGGTTGCCTTGGGTGGGAGGGCAGGAATGGTTAGTGAGGATGGCCAGCCTGCCAGAGAATATAACTGGAGTGTTTTTTCTCCTTGCATAGTGTCTGATAGAGGCATACCCCTGACAGAGGTAATCAGGGACTGCTCAGTGTTTCAAGGTGCCACCTGTGATTTACAAGGCTCTGTGGTTTTTAGCTATGTCCCTCCCTCTTTCTGGGCCTCTGTGTCACCATCTTTATGATGAGGGAACTGGGTAGATGAACAGTGGAAAAAGCTAGGTCTGGAAGCTGGGTTTGTCCAGCTTTGGTTCTACAGGTGAGAGCTGGCAGTGGAGCATCAGTCTTCTCCAGGTGATGCCACTGCTCTACTGGAGTCAGAGCTTGGGCCCCAGCGGCAAAGTTGCACGGAGCCCTGGACAAGGGCTCTAGAATGAAGGGCTTTTTAACCCTCAGAGTGTTGCTTAGCACTGAGCTCAGGCTTATGTGCGTGTGTCCCGACCTGGTGTGCTGAGCTGACCCATGCTGGTTTTCTGAGACCTCCTTGGGATTTCTCTCCCACCCCAGCCCCATGCCCAGGTGGTCTTGGCACTGCCGTTCATGTCTAAGGGTGGACTGCCTGGTCTTGGCCCGCCTCCCTTGCTGCCTCACTAAGTCCTGGGCTCAGCACACTCTCTAGGCCCCAGCAGCAGTCGTTGTAGTGCCAGACCTCAGGCTGCACCCCAAGCCTGCTCATGGGTCCTTCAGTGAAGCTGGGAGTTAGGGGACGCAAAAGGTGTCCTCCCATTCCCCACCAACCCCCAGGGTACCTAGGTATCAGGACACCCTTCTGTCTGTTGGGCATCTGCCCTTTTCTCTTCTCTGCCAGAGGGGAAATACATGACGGCTGCATTCAGAGTCTTCCTTAACTTGTTGGAGCCTCTTTAAAACTGGATGAGCTTGCCTTTCTCAGCTGCACGATACAGGGGGCAGGTCTATCCGGCTCAGCCACAGGGGAAAGGGGTACTCTCTCTTTGGCACTGGTCCTCAAACTTGGTTGTACATTGTAATCACCTGGGGAATTTTTTAAAATAAATTTATTTATTTATTTATTTATTTATGGCTGTGTTGGGTCCTCATTGCTGGGCGTGGGCTTTCTCTAGTGGCAGAGAACAGGTACGGGGGCCCCTCATTGCGGTGGCTTCTCTTGTAAAGCCTGGGCTCTACGCGTGCGGGCTCAGCAGCTGCGGCGCATGGGCTCAGCCGCTCCGCAGCAAGTGGGGTACTCCCGAGTCAGGGCCCGGACCCGTGTCCCCTGCACCGGCAGGCGGACTCTCAACCACTGCGCCACCAGGGAGTCCCCTCACCTGGGGAATTTTAAAAAATACTGATGCCTGGCTCCTACCTCCTGAAACTCTGATTTAATTGATATGGGGTGTGGACTGGACATCAGGATGTTTAAAAGTACCTCATATGATTCAAATATGTAACAAAGTTTGAGAACCACTGATCTGTAGAATGAAACTGCCCCCAGATTTATTTTTTCTAGGCAGACAAACTCTGCTTCATTTGCCTTTTCTCAAAGATCATATTTCTTAAAACTTCAAGCATAGCTGGGGCTGGCTTCCAGCTCCTTCTCGATTCCAAGTTCAAAGCTGGGTCCAGGTCATCATTAGAGTCTGATCATTATTATGGAATATTTTACTTAAAATCAAATCATTTAGATAATTAAAATAAAATTACCTTGTTTATTTACACTTGAATTAGAGAAGAGTATAGCATAGTGGACAGGGCTGAGTTTTAGAGGTGGACAGACTTGGGCTCCAATTGTAGCTCTGCCTCTGCTTTCTATGATCTTTGGTAGGTGACAACTTCTTGGAGCCTCAGTCTATCCAACTATGAAATGGGGACAATGCCTACCTCTAAGAGATGGTTTGACGATTATATAAGACATGTAAAGTGCCTAATATAGGGAGTGGTGGTAAAAGAATAATTTGTCCCATACCTCCCAGGGACCAGAAGTGCTCACTCTTGTGACAGATGGATTGAACATCTTCAGTTTTCAGAGAACCTCTGGTGCCTGTGTGTTCTTCATTCTGGAAGCAGAAGCCCACCCCCTTTGGGGATGGTTGTGTGGCCCCTGGGCCCTGGTCCTGCATTTCTCAGAATTGATATTCTTCTGTATGAAATAAAAGCTCAATGCTGTTGCTTGAATAATTCAAGTAGAAAGAAAAAAGCAATATATCTAAATATTTTATGTAATATGTGATTTAAATATGTATTAAAAACTAAATTAATGTTAAATATTGTAAGCTGATGTTAGGTCATTTTATATATATCCACAGCCCTAAGAGTTTATGTATTCCAATTGTCTAAAAAAAACTTTGTTTTGGTATCCTCATTGAAAAATGGGGAATCCTCTTTAAAAAACAAAGAGCTCAAGGTTGACACAGCTCTATGGGGGTTAGGGACCTTCTGAGGGAAGATAAGAATTTCTGGGCAAAAGTTGTGACACAAAGAGAGCCCATGTCCTCTGTGTCCACTCTGGTCCCCACAGTTGCCCTGGTACCTGTGTGTATCACCGCCACGGTTCTCCAGCCCTGCTGTCTGCTGCAGCAGCCCCTGTTCAGACTGGAGGAGGTCTTAGATCCAGGCCTCCCTCAGCCACAAGCCTGTCCCTGACTTGCTGACAAGGGTGGCTGTCTGTCCCTTCCCATCTTGCCCAGGGGAATATTTCTGAAGCCTGGTTGCAGTAGGCAGAGGAGGAGGGTTGGATAATCCATACTTCCCTTCTATTCCCATTCCCCTCATTTAAGGGTGTAGAAAGTACAGTTCAGAGAAAAGGGGTCGCTTACCTAAGGTTGCACAGTCAGTGACAGTCCTGGGCCTGGAACCCACATCTCCCAGTTCACAGCCTTTCCCAAGCCCCACACCTCTGCTCTGGATCAGACCTGATTCCTTTATTTTCCTGGGCTGGTTTTTTCCACCACCCCGAAAACTTCCAAATGGCTTTTGACTACTTTCATTGGCTGTGAGTGCAAGGAACACACTTGGAATACTCAAACCCACAAGAAACATAAAAATCATGCAATATCTTTTAGTCTCAAATTGTGGATTATTTTTGTATGTAGACATATGAACAGATAGTTAAAATGCAATGTGATATTTGTTGTACTAGAAGGATGTTCAGGATGCTGTGGGAACCCTGAAGAGGGAATAATTAACTCTTCCCAAGGGAAATCAACACTGCTTCTCAAAGGTAGAACATTTGAACAAGTTTGGAAGGTTGAATGGGAGTTTATCTGAAAAGGAGTGGGGCAGCAAGAAAGAGTGTTTTAGGGAGAGGGAACATTCACTTTCACAAACATAGAGTTATGCAAAGGTTTGGCGCATTTAGGGATAGCAGCGGTATTTGGCATGGCAAGGACATAGGGTGTGTGGCAGGTGAAGCTAGAGATGAGACTAGAGAGAGTTAAGGCCAACTCAGAAAGGGCCTTGAGTGACAAGCTGAGGATTTCGGTCTTTAAGGCCGGGGAGGTACAGGATGTGTGATGAGGCCTTGTCTGATCTATTCAGTTATTTCTCTCTTTCTCATGCTGATAATGAGGCTGTATGACTATGACAAATGTTTGAGCATCTGGTACCAGGGAGTCGGAAACCTTGTGGAAATTATTTCCAACAATTAGAACAGCATTTCTGACCTGGGAGTAGATGAGGAGGATCTTCCCTGGGCAGCCAGGTGGTAGGGAGGGACAGTCACGTGATTCCCCTGGATGATGCCACCTGTAGAGAGCATCCTTCTCCACCACGGGCCACTGTTCTTGACAGGCAGGAGAGTATCTCAGAGATTGCAGATCCAGTTCTGTCATTAAAGTCCATGGCTCTGTGGAGGCTAGGGGAGGGGTTTTTTGCGGGGCAGGGGAGCGGAGTGGTAGGTGGGGGAAAGAAGAGTATTAAAATATTATTTTGCATGATTTTGTAGATTTTGATTTTTCCAGAATATATCAGTTATCTTTTGCTGCATAAAAAACCGCTCCAAAACTTAGTGGTCAAAACAACAACCAAGCTTAATTTATGATTCTACAAGTTGAGGGTTTGGGCTGGGATGCTCTTGGTAGTTCTTCTGGGCTGGGCTTGGCTTGGCTAATCTCTGCTGTGCTTACCCATGTCTGTGTTCAGCTGGTGGGTCAGTTGGGGCTACCTGGTTTGTGACGGCTGCAGGTGGGATACCTGAGACAACTGAGGCCTCTCTCCACATGGTTTCTCATCTTCCAGCAGTCTAACCTGGGGTTGTTCACGTGGCAGTCTTAGAGTTCTGAGGGCGAGAGCAGAGTCATATAAAGCCACTTGAGGTCTGGGCTTAGAACTTAGTGTCATTTTTGCTGCATTCTGTTGGCCAAAGCGGGTCATGAGGGCAGCCTAGCTTCAAAGGATAGAGAAGACTCCACTTTTAATGGATAGGATTGCAAGGCATGGACACAGGGAGGAGGAGAATTTGTGACCACTTTTTCAATCTCCCTCTCAGACTATCTGACTTTCATCACCTGGGAGAGTTGATAATTGAGGTTATTGCCCTACCATGAATGGGATATGAGAAATCTTTTGAATTCAAAGTCAACATTCATGGAGGATCATGTGAATTCTCAAGTATTGTTTAATTCAGTCCTCATAGCCACTCCTGTTTTTCCTTTCTGTTTTACATATGAAGAAACTGGGACACGGAGGAGTTAAGTGAGACTAAGTGACTTGCCCAACCAAGGTCGCTGAGTGGTAGACCTAGTGTTTGGGCTTAAGTCTGTGTGCCTGCAAGTCTAGAGCAACTGCCATTGTATCATTTTGGTGACATGGGGCAGAGAAGACTGTGGTGGTATTGCTGCATGCACTGGCATAGCTAGCCGCTTTTCAGGTTGTCCTCATCCCTGGGCGCAGGCACCTGGCCCTCCTCAGGAAGCTCATCTCCTTGTACCCAGTGGGCTGAGCGCCAGTGGGGTGGACCTGAAGTACTACAATCTCCAGGGTGGCAGTGTCATGCTGCTTATATAGTTCAGGAGTCCACCATGCTGATGAATGTGTTGGAGACTGCTGCATTTCTCTGGGGAGAGGGGAGTAGGACAAGATGTTCATGTTCACGGGTGAAACACACGTATATGTGGTGTACCCAACATGGACTGGGTGGAGAAGGCCCAGCAAAACCTCTTTGAGCCCCAGAGGCAGACCAGTTGGTATTGGTTGTAACAAGAGAAGAATACCTCCTAGATGAGCAGGCAGGGAGTCCTTGCCTTTCTCTGGCTAGAACCTTCTTGGAAGCTCTAGCTTTGAGATCTTTAAAGTGATTCTACTACACAGTAATGTAAATGGCTGGAGCTGTGCCCTGGGCTAAACTGACCCCTTTGAACTTAGCCAGTAGTGGGAACTAGGCTCTCAGGACTGTGGAATGCAGAGTGGGAGCAGCAGGAAGGCACCTGATTATCAGAAGTGGAGCAGGGTTGGGCCTCTAGTAACATGGCTTGTAGGGAGGAAGGGAATGTAGGATCAGGCAAAGATGAGGATGTGGGAAGTTCTGTAGGGCAGGCCGCTCATTGGATGGTCATGTCCAAAGCACCTAGATGGTAAGTGCAGGCTATGGCATCAAACATATTTCATTTTGGCACAAGTGGTATTGGTACATACCTTGGTGTTGTGTATTAGAAAGCCTTGTGTCTAGGTCCTATGTTATGTATAATCTGCAATGTTGCCCTGACTTTGCTATCTTTCCCACCTTCTCCCAGAGCTCATCTCCTGTCCTGGGTGTAAGCGAGTATACCTTACCAGGGATGTAACTGAACATTTTTTTGCTGCAGTGCTTTTCTTCTGAGCAATCCAAGATGGCCAGGGTAAGTCAGGACAAGCAAAGAAACAGCTGATCCTGTTCAGAAATCTATGGGACCCCTGTCCATAAGTCTGTCTGTCCACCCATCACTCCATCTGACTTGTTACCCTTCCACCAGTTTGCCTACTCATCCATCCATCCATCCATCCATCCATCCATCCATCCATCCATCTATCCATCCATCCATTTATCCATCCATCCATACTTCTATCCAGAAGAGAACCAAAATGTTTCAGTTGGGGAAGCAAAATTGGGG
Source organism: Neophocaena asiaeorientalis asiaeorientalis (assembly GCF_003031525.2). Taxonomy (NCBI): domain Eukaryota; kingdom Metazoa; phylum Chordata; class Mammalia; order Artiodactyla; family Phocoenidae; genus Neophocaena; species Neophocaena asiaeorientalis. Next base: position 5,839,449 of record NW_020174438.1, read on the forward strand.
TGTTTTCTCTCTCTTATAGCTCTTACTGAAAACTATGGGTACTAAGCTTTTATTCCCCACCCTCCACCCACCCCGGCGCACTGAGTTGAAACTCATGCACAAGCCTGGGTTAAATGGGTTCATCAGTTATGCTTATATTTAACAACTAATGCCTGAGTTTCTGAAATTTCACATCACTTACTGACTGGTATCCCTTCTGTTCCTCTCTCCACTGGGGTATCCTTGCCCACTACATTTTATTCATTTGCCGTTTTACTTACTTGCACTTGTGTTAAATTCTTACTGAATGTCTGATATGCCAGGGCCTGGGTGCTAGGAAGACAGAGACCCATGTCTCTACCCTCAAAGGGTTCATAGTCTGGTCAGTAAAACTTGTATTTCTCCTCTTTTTTCTTTTTCTTGCTGTGGGTTTGTCAGACCGCAGTGTGAGGACGAAGCTGTCAGGATCCACATCCGTTTGGTGGCTTGTATTATTCAGGCACAGACAGACTAATTTTTCTTCTTCTCCACCTTTTATATCAGCCCTGCATGATATTTGCTGACCAAATGAATGAACATTTGTACTAGAAGAAGCCTAGGGATTCTTGGTCCTGGCAAGCCACAGCAGTGGAAACACAGCTCTGAGAGTTGGTCCATCTCACTTTTTCCTGGCTGTGTACGATCATCCTTTTCTGTACTCATACAGCTGCAGCTTCTTCCTCTCCATAGGCACATTGCAGTTTTCGCTTTCGCCTGTGCTTTCCATTTTCCTCCCTTGTCTGCCTGGTGAACTTCTACTTGTCATTCAATATCCAACTCAAATGTCACCTCTTTATGGAAGCTTTCCTGGCTGCTCCTGGATGGAACTCCTGGAAACCTCTCTTTGCTTCCTTAGCACTTGGTGCATGCTTTCATCACAGCATTACCCACCGAATGTCTGCCACCCCGTCCAGGCTGTGTGTACCTTGAGAGCAGATCCTTGCCTTGTTCATCTGCGGATCCTCAGCTGCAGCCCAGGACTTGTGTGAATAGCTCCTGAGGGCAGTACTCTTAGTCACAAAGGGCGCTTTCCCTCACACACCCCTGCACGTCACTCCCAGGCAGCTCTCCAGAATTGACTGCACTCCAAAAGAGTGGAGGAACAGCCCTGCAGGACCCCAGTGCCTAGAGTATTTACCACTCATAAAAGCAGGCCCAAGTGATGAAGATACTGTCAGTAATTCCAGAACTCTCTACCTCTAGAACTGCTCCGAGTGCAAGGAGAAGAGGGCGGCACACATCCTCTGTACCTACTGCAACCGCTGGCTGTGCAGCTCCTGCACGGAGGAGCACCGGCATGGCCCTGCCCCTGGGGGCCCACTCTTTCCCCGGACCCAGAAGGGATCTCCAGGTATCACTCCTCACCCTCTCCACTAGCTCACACGCACTTAAGTAGTAGCAAACCGTAGAATCTTTGGAGAATAGCTCTCTGACCTCGTTTCCCTGCTGGGGGTGAGAGCAGGGGTGGTCTCAGAGCCTTTCCTGAAGGAAAGCTGTCCCCTGCAGAGTCACATCACAGTGTAAACTCACTCTAGGCTCTCCCTGCTGGGGGGGCAGCGGGGGCGTGGGTGAGGGTGGGTGAGGCAGTGCAGGGAGGAATAGTCTCGAATTACCACGGAAGGTAATTGAGTTCCCTATCTTTCACCTCGGTTTCAAGCAAACAGCCCTCACTTCTGTTTAGTTACTTGGTTAATTCAGCAGCCTGTATCAGGGTTTGTCCATTTATCCATCCAGCACCATCTGTTTTAAGTGACAGTCTTCTTGAAAGTCTTTTCTCAAGGCCCTCGAACTGTGAGAAGGGTTTTACCTTCGTCAGACAGGAACCAAAGTTCATGACCCATGTGATCTGGTCTGGAGCCTGGCAAGGTTGGGTAGCTTGTTTCAGCCTCACCATAACAGAATCCTGGTTAATGAGGAGATTTAGGTTGAGTTTTAGAGGACTCACTATTCTGCAGGAGATCCATGTGCAGCAGGTAGCAAGCCCCTTCCTCAGGCTCACCAGGTGGTGGGATGCCTGGGGCTTGATGGCCAGTTATTTCTGGACAGATGGGCAAATCCAGCCAGTCTAAGCCTGCCTTCCTCCTTGTGTTTCTGGAACCTCACTGGCCCAGAGAGAGGCCTCCCTTACTTGGTACCACCTTCCCTCCAAGCTCTGTGTCTTCCCTGTGTCCATGGAGGGCTGAGGGTTGCTCAGTGGAACTTAAACTAAGAGGTCTTCCTGAGCAAGAGAAGCCCACTTTCTCCATCTTCTCTGGCAGGAGTGAATGGTGGTTCTGGAGACTTCACCTTGTACTGTCCTCTACACACACAGGAAGTGCTCAAGCTATTCTGCGAGACCTGTGATGTGCTCACATGCCATAGCTGCCTCATGGTGGAACACAAAGAGCACAGGTGGGGCCCAAAGGGGACCCGGGAGGGCTCTGGACTCTACCTGTGAGAGCGCTGGGCTCCCAGTACTTCAGAATCCTCCCCCTGCTCAAGCCAACCTTCAGCCCCTGGGCTGAAGTTTTTCCCTGTTCCTGTTGTGGGCTTTCTCTGGAGAAGGCCTGAAGGGCCAAGAGTCTCTGACTCACTACATGTAACCCCAGCCTCCATGGACCTGGCTGAGACAATGCACTGTGGGGATTCTCACTTGGCTGGCGTGCTCAGAATAAGACTCAGTCCTCCTCAGCTTTTTCTCTGCCTCCTACTCTAGGTGTAGACATCTTGAAGAAGTTTTGCAAAACCAGAGGATGCTTCTGGAAAGTGTGACTACACAGGTGGCGCATAAGAAATCTAGTCTACAGACATCTGCAAAGCAAATTGAGGACAGGTAACATCGGCTAGCCCCTTGCCAGCACTGGAAATGCTCTGTTCCCTCTCATCCTGGGTCACAGTACTAGGATGGAGTACTTATAAGGAAGACATGCGGACATTGGCATACCTGACCGTAGAGGTCTCAGTGCCAGGGAGGGGGTTTTGGGTCATCACTTGGTGAATGGGGCCAAGCTAGGTCAGGATGATCACAGTGAGCCTGGGCTAAAGTACATGCCTTCTGCAAGTGGCCATGAACTAGCCAAAGGTAGGTGCTTAAGAACAAGGGCACAGAGTAGATATTGGGGAAGAGAGTGCTGCTTATCATGTGGGTACAAGTCAGTGGCAGTCTACCCTTTATCACCCCTTTCCCAGTGTTTTCCATATAAACCTACACATGACATGAAATCATCTGTATTTTCTGTGGAAAGAGAAATAAGTGTGTACTGAGAGATCATCACGACAGGCACTGGGTTGGGCATCATGCATGCATCATTTTGATCAATTCTTATAATTCTTTGAGTTGGGGTTATCTCCATTCTACTGATGAGGAGGCTAAGGTTCAGAGAGGTTAGGTGACTTGTCTGAGATCACACAGCTAGTCAGAGACTGAGCTGGGTTTAGAAGCTAGGTCTATGTGGCTTCAAAGCCCATGTTTGTTTGTTTTTAATGGCTTTTTTAAATGGCTTTAATGACTTTATATATAATTTATATACCATAAAATTGCCCTTTTAAAATGTACAATTCAGTGAGTTTTTTTGCATATTCATAGAGTTATACAACCATTATTACTGTCTATGTTTTTTTTAAATATATTTATTTTTAGCTGTGTTGGGTCTTCATTGCTGCGCATGGGCTTTCTCCAGTTGCAGCAAGCGGGAGCTACTCTGTTGTGGTGTGTGGGCTTCTCATTGTGGTGGCTCCTCTTGTTGCAGAGCACAGGCTCTAGGCGCACGGGCTCAGTAGTTGTGGCACACGGGCTTAGTTGCTCCGCGGCATGTGGGATCTTCCCGGGCCAGGACTCAAACCCTTGTCCCCTGCATTGGCAGGTGGATTCTTAACCACTGGACCACCAGGGAAGTCCCCTACTGTCTACTTTTGAAAGACCCTTTTTATCACCCTAAAAAGAAACCCCATACACGTTAGTAGTCACTCCCCATTCACTGTGCAGCATCCCCAGCACTTGGCAACTGTTAGTCTACTTTCTGTCTCTACCTATGCTCATTTTACTGCATGATGCTGTTTAGTGACGCTGTTTACATGAAGTCATATCTGTACTCACTCTCTCTGTCCTGCCTCTAGTGCTGTGCGAACTGGTGAGCTACTGGGTTGACCTGGGCGTGGCCCTGCAGTTTACCTAGAGAAAACTGCATTGAACTTTGGGCCATTGTCCCATTTAGATCAAGTGGGCTGGGTTGTACAAAGAGTGGGATGGGTGGTGGAGGAAGGTTCTTGTTTCTTTACATTTGGTACCTGGTGGGCCCTGATCTCAGTATGCAGCCTCCACACTGTAGGCTCTTACATTTGCTGTCTGTAGGCCCTCATAGGCCTGGGGGGAAGGGCTCACCGTGCTCTGTCTCATCCTGTTGTTTACAGGATTTTTGAGGTGAAGCATCAGCACAGGAAGGTGGAAAACCAGATCAAAATGGCCAAGATGGCTCTGATGAACGAGCTGAACAAACAGGCCAATGGGCTCATAGAGGAGCTGGAGGTATATGTGAGCAGATGGATGGGTTCTGTTCTCTCCCTGGGGCAGAAACCAGGCACATATCAACCTTGTCTCAGGGCTCAGAGATGCCTGGGCTAGAATTCAGATGTGTAGTTTCCATAGCTCTCTGCTGCTCCCTGTATCTTACAATGTCCAGTCTAATTTTGGGAAGTTGGCTCATTAAGGGCTAGAGAATCAGATCAAACTCCCATTAATGCTGTGGCAGTAAGGCAACTGCCTTCCTGGACTATGCAGGGTTATAGCCTTGAAAGAGACATGAAACAAGCTATGCCCAAGAGATGCAGACACCCATTCATTTTCTCATTCATTTATTAGCCATTCCATGTTTGTACCATAAAGTCTACCTACCCTGTCTCCCTCCCTCCCTCCATCCCTCAGCAGCCCATGTCCTCCTCTCAGTGCAGTTTCATCTGATTCCGTCTGTGTTTACACTGATATACACAGACCACCAGACTTCCCAAGCATGTGGCCTGCAGTCCAAGAACGGGATCAGGGACTCTGTCTTCTCTCTTCGTAACCAGGGCATTACTAATGAAAGGAAGCGGAAGCTGGAGCAGCAGTTGCAGAGCATCATGGTTCTCAACCGTCAATTTGAGCATGTGCAGAATTTCATTAATTGGGCTGTCTGCAGCAAAACCAGCATCCCTTTCCTTTTCAGCAAAGAGCTGGTAAGAAGAACTCCCACTCCTCAATCACTGACTTTGGGTTAGTAAGTGAAAACCATCTTTGACCAAACCCCACAGTGCAAAGGACCCAGGTGCTGGAATAGACCTGCCTTCCTCCAAGCAACTCAGCTGGGAAGTTCTGTAGTTCTGTCTTAGGTCATGGATCCAGGCATTAATACTAGCAGTGTGCTGAACATTCCATAGGAAGTTATTTGGGTTTAAATGGGACCTAAGAGGAAAGGAGGAGTTGAGGATGACATTGAAGTGTTGGGCTTGGGAGGGTGGTGATCCCCAGGAAAAGAAGCAAGAATTTTGAAGGATGTTGATGGGGTTTATATTTGGATATGTTGAAGCGAAGGTGCCTATAGGGCATCTAAAGGGAGCTGTCCCAAATCTGCTTTGATAGATGGGTCCAGAAGTGAGAAGAAAAGTCAGGGTTAGAGAGAGAGAGATGTGGGAGTCACTGGGATATCAGTGATATTGGAAGAGTGTGTGAAGGAAGAAGAGAAGAACAAATCTGGAGCCCAGGGAAATGCCGTCATTTTCACATAGAGGAAGAAGATGAGTGAAAGAGGTGAGAAGCAAGCATCAGCGGCGAGAGGAGAAGCAGGAGAGAGTGGTGCACAGAAATGAACAGAGTTTCACATTTTAAGTAATCGGTGTCATTGCCACATAGGTGAAGGGACATGAGTAGTGAAGCGAAGCCTTGAGGTCTGGGAATCAGGAGGTCCCTGGTAATCTTTTGGAAGACATTCCCACAAAGTAGAAGGGTCAAAAGCTAGAATGAGGAAGCTGAGGATGGGAGGTGAGGAAGTAGAGACAGAAGTGAAAAGAAGGGAAGTAAGAAGGTAACTTGAGAAGGAGACAGTGTTGGAATACTTTTTTAAAGTAAGGAAGACATTTGCACATCTTTATTCGGGAGAAGTTGTTGAAGGTAGAAGAGATGTGTGGTAGAGGAAGCATACTGGAAGGGCAGAAAGAAGTGGGATCTAGAGTGACCTGGTCGACCTTAAACAAGAGGCACTCCTTTCCTCTGAGATCAGAGGACAGGAAGGTGTCAATATAATGTAGTTAAGTTTGGAGATAGGAGGGATACAAGTTTGAGGGAAATTGTCTTTTATGGGTTTTTTCACCCTCTGTGAAGTAGGAGGTGATAATGAGAGGGTTAGGCATTGGGTAAATGACATTGAGGAGAGAAGTAAAAATTTTAGATAGTCATTAAGGACCATGGTAGAGGAAGCTGACAAGATAGGAAGTGACAAGGAGAAAGACTGAAGAGTACCCCTAAGGGTAATGATCAGTGTAGCGACCCCAGATAACATGGCTTTGGGATGGCTGGATTGACCCAAGGTCAGACATTGGGGATGGGAAGGGAACTAGGGCACTAGTGACATTGTTACTGAAAATGATGGAAAGCTGGGACGACCCTATGGACTGAGGGAGCAGGGCTTGGGGAGTCCAATGAGGCTGAAGAGCATGCTCAGAAAGAGTGAGAGCTGGTTATGATCAGGGGGTAGGTGGTTGGAGTTTAAGGTCTCATAGGTAGAATGGTTCTAGATGATGAAAATGGTCTAGATATGGTGAGTGAACTGAAAAGAGAGGTGAAGGTGATTTACATTAAAGAGATCAAGGAAGTAAGAGGCCAAGATGCTGATTAGGACATTGGTTAACTAGATGTTGTCAGGGCAGTTGGATACTTGCCAAAGTCCTAGATAAATGGGAGAGTTAGCGATAGGAGATAGATGAAAGGGATGAGGGAGGAAGAGGGCAGTTGACTAGGATGTAATGGAGTTTTACAAGTGGATGGAAGGACAGCTATGGGGAACTCAGAGAACGTCTGACCCCATTGGCTTTTCATGTGAGATTATGGTAGAATGAAAGGAACGCTCTTGAGAGGCTTCCAGGCAAGTGATATTCTGAGGGAGAATTAAAATCATTTGAGGCCTGGAAGAGATAAGAATGTAGGCTTTCCATAAGCCTCAGTAAGAAGAAGGGGATCAGTAGGGGTGGGGGAAAGCAAAGGAATGTGAAGATACTAAGGTGTAAGGAAATAAGCAAGCATATGGGGGAGGACCACAGGCTAAACAGCCAGGACTTTGGCCTTCAACTTGTCCAAAGAGTGAGGGAGAGGGTGTTGTCATTCAGGCACAAGATGCCCAGAGAAATGACCTTTGGTGCTGTTGTCAGATTGTGTTTCAGATGCAGCGATTGCTGGAGACCGACTGTAACACAGACCCTGGTTCCCCTTGGAGTATCAGATTCACCTGGGAGCCTAACTTCTGGACCAAGCAGCTGGCTTCCCTTGGTGAGCCCAGGGCCTACTCTGTGGGCCTGTGCATGATTGCCAAGAACACATATAGACCATCTGCTTAGCTTACTGGGTAGATCAGCATATGCCCAAGAGAAAGCACTCCCTGAGACTGCCAGAGCAAACCTGAATGGCTGGGGGTGATGAGGGTAGGGTTGGGGTGGGGGTGGCGAGAGTTGATAGCATAAATAGCAATGGCAATACAGGACTTTTGTAACAGGACCAGCTGAGATCTGAGCTTCCTATTCTGCATGAATGTCCCTCTTCCCTTGTTTTCATTGCTAGAAGAGGAGACAAGACAGTGGCCCTACTCTCCAGAATGCTGTATGGCAGTACACGTGTGTGGGCACAAACAGAGATATTTCAGCAACACAGAGAGGAGACAGACAGTGTCACACATGTCCTTTGGAGTTGAGATATAAGCAGATAATTCATGACCTTGTGCATTTTTCTCCCCTGCTGCAATAACTTGCTGGCATTCAGTCTTTAGGCAGAATGTAGACAACTTGAAGTTGTGCCTGTGTTGACAACCTAATGGTAGGTTTGTTAAACTAATGGCCAACTGCTACCTTCATCCAGGCTGTTATTCTCAGTGAAAGTGTTTTGAACTTAACAGAGCGATAAATGATATATTTAGGTTTATTTTTTGCTTCCCTTACCCTTTTGATTTAATTCAACAGACCTTTGGTGAGCACCTGCTCTGAGTCAGGCCCCACCCTGGCCACCAAGTGACCAAAGGTGAATAAAACACACCTCCTGCCCTCAAGACACTTGGTCTTCCCCAGATAAGCCTCAGATGAGCTGAAGGAGCCGTTAGCCTGAAACAGCAATGGATATCATCTACTCATGTATGAGGGCGCAGGGGCCTCAGTCCGCAGCACTGGCGCCTGGCATTGACGCTGGTGTTAGAGCTTCCCCACTCTCTTCCATCCTACTTGCCCAACACACAGTTCCCCAGAACCATATTTGAAGACTTGCTCATTTGTCCTGGGGATGAATCTCCTTTGCCACTTTCCAACACACTCCTTCTTCTCCCCCAGTGTTGATTTTTTTTGGTCTGAGTCTCTCTTGGGCTATTCTGTTAAGAAAGAAGTAGGTGCTCTTTGAGGGAGCCCGTGGTTTCTCTAGTGAGATACAGAGTCAGGACTGAGCATCTGGTAAAAGCTGAGCTAACTTCTAAGTGTCCCAGGCCCCAAAAGCAGGTCCATATAGGTCCAATTGCTGGAAGCATTCTAGACTGAGTCTTGGGGATCAGGGGTTGAATTTCTTAATCTCTGCATCTGGTACAAGTTTTTTTGAATGCTATCCTTCGGTCCCAGGAGTGGGAGGTAGCAGAGGGGGAACAACTGCAGATTACCTTTGGAAACACTCTCTATTTTGAATTCTTAGGCTGTATAACTACTGAGGGTGGACAACTGTCCCCGGCAGATACTCCTGCGTATGGAAGCTTACAGGGACCGTCATCTTTTTATCAAAGCCACCAGTCCCCAGGGGCTCAGCAGGAGACTCTCAGCCATCCCTCACGCAAGTTCCAGCCTCCAGCACTGTGTTCCTCCTCTGTGTACTGCTCCCACTGCTCCCCAGTCTCGCCCTCCTTCAAAGGCCAGGTCCCACCGCCCAGCATACACCCAGCCCACAGCTTTAGGCAGCCCTCCGAGACGGTGCCCCAACAGCTGAGGTCACTGCAGTGCTCCCCGCTGCTGCCCAGGGAAAAAGAACTGCCCTGCCGTCCTCATCCACCAAAGCTACTTCAACCCTGGCTGGAAACCCAGCCCCCTGCGGAACAAGAGAGCACATCCCAGCGGCTGGGGCAGCAGCTGACTTCCCAGCCCGTGTGCATCGTCCCCCCGCAGGATGTTCAGCAAGGAGCCCACGCCCCGCCCACCTTTCAGACGCCGTCTGTCCAGTTGCAGTTGGGCCACCACCAGAAGCTGAAGCTCAGCCACTTTCAGCAGCAGCCGCCGCCTCCGCCCCAACAGCAGCCACGCCCACCTCTCCCTCCATCCCAGCATCTGGCTTCTAGTCAGCACGAGAGCCCTCCTGGGCCTGCCTGTTCCCAGAATGTGGACATAGTGCACCACAAGTTTGAGCTGGAGGAAATGCAGAAGGACCTGGAGCTTCTGCTTCAGGCTCAACAGCCCAGCCTGCAGCTGAGTCAGGCCAAATCGCCTCAGCATCTTCAGCAGACCATCGTGGGGCAGATCAACTACATCGTGAGGCAGCCGGCACCCGTCCAGCCCCAGAGCCAGGAGGACACAGAGCAGGTGAGCCTCAGGGTGGCACGAACACATGTTCTCCCTAGGACAGTGCAGGAATCACAGGGTGCCACAAGAGCACAGTTTCTTCATTTTAGCGTGGCCTTGAGCTCAGCCCTCACAATTCAAGACTGCGCCGGGCTCCACCTCCCATCTCAGGAAAGCTCCAGAGAACGGAGTACTCAGCCCCAACATAGATCTGGGCTTGATACTGTCCAGAGTGGCCTGGCTTAGCCCTGTCCTCCTGAGTGACACTAGGGACCTTGTCCGTGAATGGAACTTCCTGAGCTGTGCCGGATTCTAGCTAGTGCCAGGGCAGAAGGGAGGCTGTCTCTTACCTTTGTAACCTCACTTGCCTTGCTGTAACTTGCGTATCACAGACGGGGGGAAGGGCAGTGAGGGTGTGCCCTACATGCTAGTAGGCAGCAACTTCATAACACTAAGACAGAGACTTAGAGTTTATTCCAAGCCTACTAAGCTAGGAATGTTTTATATACACTGTGCCATTTGTCCTATCAACAGTGTTGTTATGTAGGCATTACCATCTGTTTTTCTAGGCGCAGAAGTGGAGGTCAGAGAGGGCAAGCAGTTTGCCTAGAGATCCTAAAACGTTGAGTGGTGGAGCCAAGACTTGGATCCAGGCCTGCTGACTCTGAAATGCCACAGAGGAGGCCTTGTTCTCTCCCTAGGGGGATTATGAGGGCTGCTCCTCTCTTTTCTCAGCTAAGAGACAATTGAAGAGGTGCAGTTTGTGCCTCTGGGATTTTTGCAGCACTTCACGTCTTCATCCTTAACTCTTGCTTTTCTTTGTCCCCAGAGCTTCCTGTTCCAGCCCCTTCCTCCTCCCTGCTCACTTTTTTCATAGTGGTGTCTCCTTTAAACATGTAACCACATTTATATCTTCAAAGCAGCTCTACAGACTTTTACTTTATTACAAAATATAAGGCCTCACATTTATGCTTCAGCACGGGCAGCTTCAGATCATGCTTCAAATGTCTTCCTCTGAGGCTCAGTTCCTTTGAGGGGATATGGAATAATCCTTGTGATGGCAGAGAAGGGTCTAGGGTTTATAGAAGACCATAAACTCTTTAAATGTAAGTCAAAACTGTTATGATTGCTAAGGTGAATATGACAGAGTTAGCTCATAATTCTTGGTTTGGGTTCTGTCCTAAGATTGTCATATTAGGAAGAATTTAGATAAGACTATCTTTCTTTCTGAAAAAATTTCAAGCAGTTCACAATGTGTAGGTGGTAACAACGGGCAGTGCAGGGTGGGCATTAGCCTTTGCTGCTGCTGCTACTCTTTGCGGTAAAACCCACCCAAGTTCTTATTTTCTTCTCCAGGCTACAGATGAGTCCCCAGCATCTGAAGGCCCAAAGCCAACTCGCCCTCTTGACAAGAACACTACTGCTAACTTACCCCAGGCATCTGGGGAAGAAACTCCTCCCAGTGTCCCCCCACTGGACAGCACCATCCAGCACTCCTCTCCGAATGTGGTGAGAAAGGTACTAACAGAGCCTGCTTTCGCTGACCATACGGGACCCACTGCCAGTCAAGACCCCCGGGACCTGGATGAGGATGATTGGGTGGGGGGAGGAGTGTCCCTGTTCCATCCCTGGATGTTACACAACCCCGACTCATGCCTTCTGTCCTAATGAGTCTGCAAGGTCCTCCTCTACCCCATTTCCACCCACATACACTAAAAATGGGAGCAACTGAGCTTCATTTAGAGAGGGAGGGGAAAGGGAAAGAAAGCCAACTTATTGAACACTCACTCTGTACCTAGAACTGTGCATGGTGCTTCACAGGGTGATTTCACTTAACCTTCCCAACAGTACTGTGAGGTGGGCACCCCAATTTTATGGCTAAGGAAACTGAGATCCAGGGTCCTACAGCTAGTACATGAGAGGGCTAAGGTTTATTTTAAATGAGAATCCAAAGCCTGAACTTTCTTCTGTCTGCAATGAATGAAAATGGGGAAAATGTTTTATGTGGTCCCACAATCCAAAGTTCGTTGGCCTTAGAATTTGGATTAATGGAATTTATTGGGTGAGTGCTCTACAGGGATATCCTGCAGAGGTAGCTGAGCATCTAGGGGCACTGGGATCTCTTGGAGATAAGCTATTGGAGCCTTTCCTGTCCATCTACCTACCTGCTGGTGGAAGCGTTCATGGCAGTAACCCAGAATCCCACGACTCCTCAGCTGTCCTACTCTAACCCCTGCCCTTCATCCCTACCCTGGTCATCCTCCTAGCTGGAACCTCAGTGCTGTGCCGTGCCTTCCCATCAGCCCTACATGTGTTCCTTGGCCCTGTTCCACTTATCCAATTGCCTTTTCTGGTCTAGTCCCCTCAACCTTCCTGGTACTTCCACTCAGTCCTGTACCTGAAGCTCTGTCAGCTATTCTGTATCCTTCCAGCCTGCACCCTCGGTCCTGCAGCATCCCTTAGGCTATACAACTCCAGTTCCACTAGTTGTTCTGTGTACCTACCCTTCATCATGTTTCTCCCAGTAGCACCATTGCCATATATGTCTTAGATCAGTCTAACTCAGTGATACTTGAGAAGAGAATTTTAAAAAGTAAGAGATGGCAAAAATGAAGTGTTACCTTGGAAATCCCTTGAAGTCTGGGCAGGCCTCTGGTACTAATGGCTTTTTGTCTATGCCCATCCTGCCCTATCCTTTTGAAAATTGTCTGGCCTAGAGGCCACAGAGATGCTGTAAATTGGTCCTTTGTGGCTCTTAGTGGTTTACATTCTCACACCTGGGGTAGATACCTATCCATCCAGCCATCCATCTATCCACCCGTTTATGTATTCACTCAATGTTCAAAAAATATATGTTAATCTCCTATTATATGCCAAATATTTTTCTAGGTGTCAGGCACACATTGGTGAATAAGAGTTTCACACTGGAGCTTATATTCTAGTGGGAGAGATAGTTAAACAAGCAACAACAATAAAGTATGATAAAGTGCCGTGATAGTCATTGGGGTGTATAGAAGGAGCACCTAACTCTGGGAGAAGAGACTGTTCACAGACTTCCTAGAGGACATGATTTTAAGCTGAGATTTGAAGGAGGAGAAGTTAGGCTGGTGAAGGAGGGACGGGGGAAAGGATAGAATAAATAGTCAAAGGGAATGGCAAGTAGGAAGGTCCAGAAGTGAGAGAAAGCCTGGGGTACTTAGGGGGTTTCAGATGATTTGGCTCGGTAGGAACATGAGATACACTGGAGAATGGGAGTGATTGGAACCAGAGTGGTTGGAAGGCCTTGTAAATTATGCTCTGGAGTTGGGATTCAGTCTTGGGGGTTGTGAAGCGTGAATGAAGGATTTCTAGCAAGGAGGGACATGGTTTGAATTAAATTTTAGAAAGGTCACTTTAGTTGTAGTAAGAGAGACCAAAATAGTGCAGAGGAGAAATAGGAGAAGTTGAATGAAATCAGGTAATGATGGGAATAATGAGGCAGCAAGGACTTCAAGAGATCAGATCACAGGAGCTTTTGGGCTTGGAGTCTGACTGGCAATGGGAAGTGAGGGAAAGACAGTCCAAGGTGTGTCTCAGCTCACTGAGTTGCCATTCACCTGAGATGGGAGCATGGGAAGAAAAGCATATTTGGGGGGGAGGAAAACGTTAAGTTTTGAATTGTTGGTGCTCTCCTGTGGAAGTTACATTATAAGATGAATATAAGATGAATGGAAGGCAGCTAGCTTTAGAGGTCAGTAGGAAGCATGGGCATTGCCAGTGCTCAGCTGGTAGTGGGAGCCATGCTAAAAATGCTTCTGCTTATTTAATGAGTCTCAGTTCTGCTCCTCCACCCAGTACAGAGGAAAGGAGGTGAGCCACACGCAAGCATGGAGTCTGTGCTGCCTGTGTGGGTGGCCCACAGGGCGCTCTGAGCAGTGAGGGGAGGGATGCTGCCCTCCTGTGTGGCTGCAGGGTGGCAGTGGGGTTAAAGAAGATCCTAAGAGCTCTAACTTCTCGTTTTGAGCTGCCCCTGGCCGTTAACCTGGGTTCATGCAGAGGTGTGGAGGGGCAAGTGGCCTGACATTTTTCAGATGTTTTGTAGGCTTCTTTGTGGCTTGGACTCCCAGAAAAAGGAACCTCAAGGTTGCCATCATGGCCCAGAGGAACCTTTGGGTCTACTTGACTGAGAGAGGTACTGCTTATACCCAAAGCTCCTGAAATAAGAAGAAGGGCTTTCTTTTTGAGGGAATTCATTGCCTTGAATCTGGGATCGGGCAGGTTGGGGGTATGAAGGTCAAGGTTACCAAACAACATTTTGAGCATCTTATCATTGATTGATAATACTTTGTATAGCATTTTCTACTTTTTTCATAGGTTTTTACAAGGATTATTCCATTTTATCTCTTTGTTTATCCTAGCAGTACTATGAGGAAGCCACTTTCTTACTCCCCTTTGGAAGATGTGGAAACTGAGACACAGAGAGGTTCAGCGATCACCTAAGAGTTACACAGCCAACTATTGGCAGTGTTAGGACCAGAGCACAGGTTCCTGCCTCAGCCCTGTGTTCAATGATTAGGTTAAATTGCCTCTCTCTGTGCACTGCAGTGGGAGAAGTAGGACTCCATGTGGCCTCTCACCTGCTGGGTTTTCCTATCTTTATACTCTCTGAAGTAGCCTGAGGCCTTGCTGGGGAGAGGTCTTAGGACCCAGCCTAGTTTGGTCTCGGCTATCTTTATCTGGTAAAGACATTTAGCCCCCAGCCCACTCCTCAGCCTGTACTGGCCTGTGAGTGCTGGGGGACATCAGAAGTCTATCTGAGGCCACAGATGAGAGGAACCTGTGGCTCCAGGCACCACTCTGTGTGTTCCACAGGGACCTAGTCATGCTCGGAGCTGCTTTGTGTCACCACATGGAGGACTTCTGTTACAGCTGAGCAGCTGTGCACAGGTACCTAGGAGCTAGTACTAAATAAGCTGATGGTGAAAACAGATTGCTGCTGAAAATGAGAAGTGAAAGTTCTAGAATGGGTTTTCTAGCGGCTTGAGCTCTGCAGTCTCGGGAACATTTTATCCCACCACCTTCCCTGCCTCCAGCAGGATGTTTTTGTATGAACTTGGACATTTGTTTGGCACTAGCTGTTACCTAAGCTTCCTAATCTTGGTTCAGCCACTCTGAAGAAAGACAACTCTGCAACAGAACCCCTTTAAATCCCAAGTGAAACTGGAAGCCGTTCCGATGGCTTCATTTCAAACTTAACTAGTCAACTGCTGAAAAATACACACATTCCTTTCCTCAAAACACTCATGGAGTCAAGGCTGTACACGTCACAGAGAGCCCTATCTGAACCCCAGTTCACTTGCAAGAGGGACCTCTTTTCTGCTCATAATGTGGCCCCAGATCTTCAATAAAGGACTTTGAGGCCACCAAGATGCTGCTCAAGGCTTGAGAGGAGTCTTTGATGTATTTTCAGCAAATGATACAGAAGTAGTAGGCATTCCTGTGGTCCAGATTATTAAGAGTGATGCAGAAGAGTCAAGGATACTGACTCAGATGAATAGCGTTTATGCCATTATCAAAGCATTTTGATGCCTG
This sequence comes from Neophocaena asiaeorientalis asiaeorientalis, assembly GCF_003031525.2. Lineage (NCBI taxonomy): Eukaryota > Metazoa > Chordata > Mammalia > Artiodactyla > Phocoenidae > Neophocaena > Neophocaena asiaeorientalis. The sequence goes on from NW_020174438.1 coordinate 5,854,776, forward strand.
AGCTCTTGATTTGATTCTTAAAACTCAGTGAGATTTACATTAACCTCTAGAGGAGGAAATTAAAGCCCAGAGATGGAAAATGATTTGCTTAAATACATACTCTAAATCTTGACATAAGTGAATACTAGGCATCCCACCTTCACAGTCTCCAAATACACTACTATGGACCGGGTCGTGGGTTCTCAGCCTTAGCAACCTTCTTTTCCTCATAGTCTGCCACTGACAGCAGCGTTTCTCAGAATGTTCCCAGGGCCTGGTGTGGCTTTCTTAGGGCATAGCCTGTGTCCAGTTAACATGTGCAGAACTGTACAGAGATGTGCTCTGTCCAGCAGAGCTAACACTCCCCAGGTCTGGCTCCCTGAATTTTGTACTCTCTAGGAAGCCTGTCTTCTTCATTCTGACCTGATTTTATTCACAGACCAAACCCAAGCTCTTTGTCTAGGTCTCTTGGTTCATGTGAAAACAGGTTCTTGTTCCTAGGCCTTAAATTTCCTTAACCCAGCCTGGGAAAAATACCTCTGGCCTAATTTTTCCTAGTCTCCAAAATTTGGGTTTTGACGATTCTACCCATTCTGGCTTTTACTTCAGATTTACTGGAATCCACTTATTCTTTTCCTCTTCCTTCCACCTCAGACTCTGGGATCCTCTTTGCTTTTTCCATCTTCTTGTATCATCAGGGCACTGGGCAGTCTTCATGTCTTCTCTCTTCACCAGCCATGATTGTTTTCCCATTTGACTTTGGTCAGTTAGCAGATATCAACATAGTTACATCTACAGCAATAGCCTCACTTCATACAAGAGTATTTTGTTGAGCTGGAGGGGCACTCACCATCAGCAAGAGCAACTTTCCTATGAAAAATCAACTTGTGAAACCACTTGCAAGAAAAGTTAGCTCCCCCCTCAGCTGTCCGATTCAGCTGTGTCAAGATCTCCTGCTGTTAAACCAGTCTACTTTATCTGAAGCTGTTGAAATTCTCAAATATCTCAAGGATTTAATTCACAATTCGATTTACCTCCATCCTTGTCTCCTTATCTGTTTCTTCAGCCAGGGTGAAGGCCTTCAGTATGTTTCCAAAACATGACACATTGGTCTCTTCTTCTACTGTACATTTACATGGTGATGAGTTTTTGACAAGTTTAACTTCTAGAACAAAAACCTGAAAGCAGAAGTGAGCAGGCAAAGCTTCAGAGCAGCTACAAGAACAGATGTCACAAACCTCACTCGTTATATTCTATATGCGACTATAAGCCTGATCTAGTCAGCATTCTTTTTTCTTTTGGCGGTTCGCGGGCCTCTCACTGTTGTGGCCTCTCCCGTTGCGGAGCACAGGCTCCAGACACACAGGCTCAGCGGCCATGGCTCACGGGCCCAGCCGCTCCGCGGCATGTGGGATCTTCCCGGACCGGGGCACGAACCTGCGCCCCCTGCATCGGCAGGCGGACTCTCAACCACTGCGCCACCAGGGAAGGGAAGCCCCTAGTCATCATTCTTGATCTAGCAAGCTTAGTTATATGGTTTTCTTTGGAAATTTTTAGTTTTCCTATATTATAGCAGTAAGCAGAGTAAAAGCAGGAAGGCAGAACTTCTATAATGGCAGCTAACAACAAGGGAGAAGACAAGAAACTTCACCTGGAAATGTGCCACGATGTGAAGTCATTCACTGAAAGGACAAGCTAAGCCCTACATTCCTAGAAGTTCCCTAAAGCACCAATGAACTGCAGAACACCCCAGCAATAGAGGTTCATCAAAGTTCTTTTACATCACTAAGAATTCGTCTCATTAGGCATCATGTGCTCTGTTTAGTAAGACAGGGTAGGGCGCAAAGCCTTTGAAAAATACTCCCCTTCAAAAGAATATTTTAAAGCTAACTGCATTTTGTTATCGAAAGAGATATGTTTCAGATATCTGGAAAATTGACTTCTGTGGAACACCACCCTATCTGTGCCACTTTATCCTCAGCAATATTATCTTTCTGTAACAACCTGAAATTTGTATTAAACTCAGGGTATGTGCACCAAGTGTCTGTTTATTGACTTCTTAATCACATCATACTAGGGCACTAGCTTTCTACCTAATGGCACAAAATCAAGACCAGCCAGCGGATTTCTAAGGCTGGGCCCGGTCTTGGATTCCTTTATAAGCTTGGAAAATTTGGGTAATCACTCTGTGTCTCAATTTCCCTTCCTGTTAAAATGAAAGAACAATGTTTTCTCTGAATTTTGACAACATCTTGTGGCAGTCATTAGAATGGCAATATAGGCACATTGAACTCCAGAAAAAGATCTGGGTGGTGAGAATGGGGAGAGGAAAGGCAGCAGGTAACAGAGCACAGATCAACAGGATTAGATGGGTAAAGGACTACATAGGTGACTAGGAGAAGAGGTTGAAAGTCATACGATTTAGACAGGTCACAGGTCAGGCAGGTGGCAAACAGAGATAAAGAGACAGAGATAAAGAGATAAGAGACAAGGAGAACAAAGGGACAGGGACATACAATTTGGGAGGAGAGAAAATTAGGGGCACGTGAGCAGATACTAGGTCATGGAGGTAAGAGGGAGCTCCCTTCATACGTCAAAGATGACCTGAGCTGATGACCAGAGTATGTTTTTGGCATTTTGGACTTTTCTTCCTCCCTGAACTAGAAAATAATTTATTTTTACTTGCAAACCTCAAAATACTTATTTTCCCTCATGAAATCTGAAGATTTTATATGTGAAGATGAAGTCAAGGTGCCAGTTAAGCTTGGCGGTGTCAGTGATTGCCCTATACAGACTTTCCAGCTGGCCACACGCTTTCACATTCTCTCATTTGACCTCTGAACAATCCTGGGTGTTGGAGAGGGCAGGTGGCATCATCTCCATTGACATATGAGCTCCTCCTGTGTGTGAGGCACCAAATGTCAGACAACTTGGTCACATTCCCAAGTTCTTCTCCAACCCTAGTATGTTCTCAAGAAGACTCTTCCTTACAGGCCCTAGAGACTCAGCCTGCTTTCCTGGCCCTGAAAGTTGGCCCTCCCCTTGCCCCTACTCACCTTGTAGCAGGGTAGGATGGAGGGTCTCAACTCCTCTCTTTCTTCCTGTACATGAAATAAGGACCTTTTGTTTTAGTATTTTGTAGCTCTTCACTCCAGAGAGCCAGATGAAGTATCAAAAATAACTAACACACAGCATAATGGGTTCCAGAAATGCCACTGTATTTGCATAGCCTATAGATATGGGACTGGGGCCGGCTTCCTCATAGCACTCTCTCTGAGTCCCTTCTCAGAATTTCCCTATAGATGTTTCCCAGGTTCTTGTTACTGTTACCAGAGCTTTCTTTACACCACTTACTGATAGCCTTGGCCTCCTTGAGATTGGCTGTAGATATGGACAGGAAAGAGACCAGTCTAGTCTTCAGTATCTTAGGACATGTTACCGACCTCATGCTGTCTGCTAGGTGTTGTGGGAGCAGGTCCAGCAGGCACAGCTCAAAATAAGCTGCAACAGAGTTTCTATAATTCTTCCATGGCTCAATCTGCATGCCCTCTCTTTTCTATCATTATATTAACTCACATTTCATGATGTGCAATAAGTGATCAGGAAAGGGGAGTCGGTATCATACAAATGTGATCTCTACCCCTAATCTGGAAAGTTTTGAGTTTGGGAATTTAATCTTGTGCGTGTCTTGTGACATACAGCACCTGACTGTTATTACTCAGAATGGCCCCAGAGGGATTTTGGTGCTCTTAATGCTTGGCACCAAGGACCTCACTGAGAGTCATGTATGTAGATGAGATGACTGCATTAAATATACATGTCAGATAGGGAAAAGGTGAAAGAGTCCAGCTCAAAGGATTAGACAGTCATATATTACAAAAGGGAATACAATGATCATTGGTTATTCTTATCCAAAGATAAGGAAATACAGCATATTAGAGAGCTATGTTAGTGCATTACTAGGACAACAAGAGGACGCCAAGGGATGCAGGCCAGGGCATGTTTGAGATGGCCCTTGGCCTCTGGCCTCAGTCCCTTAAGCTGGGCTCTATGCCTACTTTATTCCACTTGGTTTGAGCATTCCCCCCCATTGCTTTTTCTCCTCACCTTTCTTTTTTTTTTTTTTTTTTTTTCAGTACGCGGGCCTCTCACTGTTGTGGCCTCTCCCGTTGTGGAGCACAGGCTCAGCGGCCATGGCTCACGGGCCCAGCTGCTCCACAGCATGTGGGATCTTCCCGGACCGGGCCACGAACCTGTGTCCCCTGCATCAGCAGGCGGACTCTCAACCACTGCGCCACCAGGGAAGCCCTCCTCACCTTTCTTATCTTGGGACTTAGACTATACAGCAAATTGAAGGCTTTTTATTGAAGACCATTGAAATACCAAGAAACATATAAAAAGCAAACTTTTCTTTGGAGAAATAAAGGGTATTTAGCTCATCTACTTTTAAAACTAAAAATTAAGAATAGAAAATATAAGCTTTACTAAAGCAGTTAAACAAATAATAAGGGAAAAGCGTTGGGGGAGAAGAAAAAGAGATGAGAAGAAAGAAAAAAGAGGAGAAGAAGAGAGAAAAGGTCAAGAGAGACAAAGGGCAGGTGAAGGAAGGACAAAGAGATGGAAGAACAGAATGTGGGAGAGATCAGGGAAGGGGGTGAGCACAGAGAGGGGCAGAGGCAAGCAGACCAGAATGAAGAGTGTGGCTTTGGTGCCAGAGATCTGGATTCTAAATCTATAAAAATCCTATGTCAAATATCGTACTTAGTGGTGAATAGTGAAAGGATCCCCCTGAGATGAGGAATGAGAGTAGGATGGCTACTGTCACTACTTCTATTCAACCTCATACTGGAAGTCTTAGCTAGTGGAGTAAGGCAAGAAAACCAAATGTAAGCAAAGGGAGAAATAAAACTCAGTAGTCATAGGCGACATGATTTATATGCACAGAAAATCCCAAAGTGACTTTAGTAAGGTCCCTGGATGCAAGTTCATGAACACAAATGAAGAGAAATGGAGATTTATAAAATTATGTTTTCAATAGCATGAAAAACTGCAGATGCCCTTCTGAGCTTCATTTTTTCTCAGGTGTAAAATTAGGGCTACGACAATAATAACAATAGCAATAATGGCAGCAGCAGCTGGGATTTACTGCGTACCTACTGCCAGACATTGCTCTAAATGTTTACATGGGTTGCTTCTTTTAACCTTCACAACCCTTTAATGTTTGTTGTGAGGATTAAGTGAGGAAGTATATGTAAAACACTTAGCAAATTGCCTTGTGTATAATAAATTCTCAATAAATTTTAGCTATATAAAAATAGGCAGGGACTTCCCTGGTGGTGCAGTGGTTGGGAGTCCGCCTGCCAATGCAGGGGACACAGGTTCCAGCCCTGGTCCCGGAGGACCACACATGCCACGGAGCAGCTGACCCTGTGCGCTACAACTACTGAGCCTGTGTTCTAGAGCCTGCGCGCCACAACTACTGAAGCCCACGTGCCTAGAGCCCGTGCTCTGCAACAAGAGAAGCCACTGCATTGAGAAGCCCGCGCACCACAACAAAGAGTAGCCCCCACTCACCGCAACTAGAGAAAAGCCTGTGAGCAGCAACGAAGACCCAACACAGCCAAAAATAAATAAATAAATAAATAATTTAAAAAATAGGCATTATTTTAGAGAAACTTATAGACTTAGTTGTTAGTAGAACTAAGTTGCTATTCATTTGGCTTACAATTTGTGGAATAAAGAGTCATGCATTGTTGTTGTTTTAAAAAAATTGTGAATAGCTCTTTTTTTTTTTATTCATGTGTTTGTTGGCAATCTGTATATCTTCTTTGGAGAAATGTCTGTTTAGGTCTTCTGCCCATTTTTGGATTGGATTGTTTGTTTTTTTGTTATTGAGCTGCATGAGCTGCTTGTAAAGTTTGGAGATTAATCCTTTCTCAGTTGCTTCATTTGCAAATAGGTTCTCTCATTCTGAGGGTTGTCTTTTGGTCTTGTTTATGGTTTCCTTTGCTGTGCAAAAGCTTTGAAGTTTCATTAGGTCCCATTTGTTTATTTTTGTTTTTATTTCCATTTCTCTAGGAGGTGGGTCAAAAAGGATCTTGCTGTGATTTATGTCATAGACTGTTCTGCCTATGTTTTCCTCTAAGAGTTTGATAGTGTCTGGCCTTACATTTAGGTCTTTAATCCATTTTGAGCTTAGTGAATAGCTCATTAATTCATTTATTCAGCCAAGCACTGCTCTTGCGTCTAGAAATACAGTGGATAAACAAAATAGACAAAGTCCACACTCTAATGGAGTTTACAGTTTAGTAGGAGAAATAGATATTAACCAAATGGTATCACAGATTGGGCTATGAGAATAAGGTCCAGGAGTTATGAGAGCATAAAAGGGGGGAGCTGGTCTGGGTTAGAGCAAAAATTCACGGGTGAGCTGAATTCAGAAGGTAAGTGGAACAGGGGCAGGGCTAGGAGAACGTTCCATGCAGAAGAAGCAGTCTGTCTGAAGAGAGAGGTTGCATGTTTCAGGAACTGAAAAATTGTCTGAGTGGCTGGAGTTCAGAGAATGAGGAGAGAGCTGTTGTATGGACTGTGGCTGCAAAGCAGGACAGGGAAGAGGTCATCAAGGCCTTAGGAGCCTTGTTGAGCATTTTCTCAGTGGAGCGCAGTACAGTTTTATGCAGAGGACTGATGTGCTCAGATTTGTGTTTTGAAACCATTTCTCCACTGAGGAGACCACTACTGTAGTCTGGAAAAATATGAATGTGGAACCCAGGCTAGGACACCAGCAGCAGAGAGGAATAGTGGGAATATTTGAGAGATGTTTAAGGGGTGGAATTGATGAGGTCTGGTATTAGCTTGGGTGAGGGAGGAAGGATGCTCCACTGTTGTCTTCCTCCTAGGATCCAGCTTGAAGAACTGGGTGACTAGGGTGACATTCACTGAGGTGAGGACAGTCTTTTCTTCACTGTTAATTAGCTTTGCTAACTTCATATGGAAACTTGAGAGGGTATTTGAAGTATTTCTTTTCCTGTGGAAATCTGAATGTCTTATTCATGGGAAAAAGAATGACAGGTTTATAACACTGATTTTGGAAACTTAGAGACATTTACTCCTTGTTTCCCCTTCGTTTTTCAAAAGATGTCAAATTATTATATCTTTTGTCTTAAAAAAAGGCAAGGATATCAAACGTTTAAATTCCTGAAGGTTGCATTTAGAACAGGTCTTCCCACCGTCTCCCCTCCATCAAATCTCTTTCTCCAACATGAAAGACTGAAATGGATTCAGTGCAGTATCTATGTCTTTAACTTCTTTTTATCAAGCTTTTAAGTCTCTTCTGCCTAGGTCACCAAGCAGTTAGAAACGAGAAAGGGATTATGGGAGTTGGAATATTATTGCCTCATCCAACGACTCCAATGATTGTCCATATTAAGATTTAGCTGCTCTGATGTTCTCTGCCTCTGGTTTAGAATGTCTTTGGCAGGTATAGCAGGGCTAGAAAAGACCTTCACATCTCTTGGTCAAAGTCTTCAATCTGATGCTGGTGGTGCTGGAGTTGATCTGAACAAGGCTGTGAGAAGGCTCTGGAGTTTGACCCAGGTTACCCAGGACTGACTGGGGCTCCCCAAGCCTTGGCACTATCTCAGAGAATGTCTGCAGCAGATCAGGGTTTGAGCCTTCTGAACTTCCTCCCATTTTTATGTAGCAGAAACTATCCTGTAGGACCCCCAGAAGGGAAGAGAGGCCACTAGTGCTGTAGTCAGAGGGGAATGTGAAGTGGGAGGGTAGTCCTACTGTCTGACCCTTTGCTTAGGTACTGGAAAGGGGGTGAAGGATGTGGCTGATAGTGTGTGTGTGTATGTGTGTGTACCACCCTCAGGTCAGGTGGTAGGCTGTCCCTCTCTCTCTCCCTCTCTTCGTCTGTCAGTCTCTCTCTCTCTCTCTCACACACACACACACACATACACACACACACACACACGCATGCACACTAGTGTCCTCAGCCGTGCCTTGTTCTGTGTCATAGCCCACCAGCCCCCTTGGTGTAGGGCAATGGAAATAGGACTTCTTGTGCTGTCTGAGTTCCCTGCAGCTACGAGACTCTGAGGCAGAGTGAGATCTGAGCATGGAACTCTTGTGGGCTGCATCTGTCCTCTCCCTCCCACCATCCTAGATAACAGCCTGACTGTCCCCTGTCTTCGCTCCTGCAGCACTCCACTTCTGTGAGCATCATGGGCTTTTCCAACACACTGGAGATGGAACTGTCATCTACCAGGCTGGCGAGGACCTTAGAGCCACAGATCCAGAGTGCGAGCAGCCTGACAGCTGCCCCACCCCAGGTGGTACCAAACCTGCTGAGTGGCCCCTCACCAACCGTGTCCAGCCTGGTGGGCGGTCAGAACCAGGCTATGCCCAGCCTGACAGCCAGTCACCTGCCGACCATGCCCAGCCTGGTGTGTGGCACACCCCACTCCATGCCCAACCTGATGAGTGATCCCTCCCAGGCCATCACAAGCCTGGCAAGTGATCACTCTCAGACTGGGCCCAGCCTGATGTCTGGTCCCACCCACACTGTACCAAGCCTGGCAACTTGTCCTCTGCAGAGCGTGCCTCCGGCTTCTAACATGCAGTCGGAAACCGGATCCAGCTGCAGTCCTGGCTCTGGCCGAACTGCAGGGAGCCTGTGCCCTGGGGATGGGGCTGACCCCTCCCTGGGGAATGCCTTGTGTAAGGTAGGTCTTGGGGAAATGCCATTCAACTTCCTCTGCTCATCGCTGGGCAAAAGGGTGGCCCCTGAAGGCTTTATTCTGGCCTTAGCTTAACAGCTCTGTGACCACCGACAGGAAAAACATCTGATTTCTTTGATTCTTGTTGGCCTTTCACTTTTGAAAGATGGAAAGTGAGGATTCTACCCGCTTCACTGACTCTCTGGGACAAGGCCCCACAGCCCCTGGTCCGGACACTACCAAGGATTTGGCTATCCCCTCAGAACTGGAGGAGCCAATTAACCTCTCTGTGAAAAAACCTGCACTGGTCCCAGTGGTCAACAAATCCGTGGCCCTGCAGCAGTACCGGAGCCCAAAAGGTGAGACTCAGCAGCCTGTCTTTCGTGCTGACCACACACTTGAGCAGATGGGCTCAGCACTGCCGTGAGACAGAGGTCAGCAGAGCTGCTCTGAGCCTGAGGGAGCAGTGTTTCTCTCGGGCTAAATTCACTTCTCCCCCCAGAACTGACTTACTGATGTCTGTTCTGTTTCCCTCACTGTGGCCATGACTGATCCAGGCATGGCCAGAAATCAGCCTCCTTGTAAAATTCCCCATGCAGAATTTCGGGGGTCTGGGTTATAGGTAAGGGGAAGCAGGAAGAGCACATTCCAGAAGGGCTAGCCTTGGCAAAATATTTTCGGGGAAAGAGCATGTCTGACTTTGGAGTGTGATAGATCTAAGTTAGCAGACCTGCTCTATCTCTTTATGTTTGAACCTGGGCAAGATACCTAACCTTTCTGAGTTAGTTTCTTTCTCTGTAAATGGGGCTAATCATAGCTACTTCATAGGCTGTTGGGACAAATAACTACAGTGAAATCATTTGATGACTTACTCTGTAGTAACAAGAATTTGCCTTGCACCTGGCATTAATGTAGATTTGTGCCTCACAGTAAAGGGAATTTGGACTGGTGGAGGTTGGCTCTGATTCTCTTCTGAGCTACCCACACCCCTTCTCAAATGCGGCTAGGCTAAGGCTCCTTCCTTCTGGAGAAAGTGAGGGAGTTGGGAAGTTAGCAACTGCCTAGTGAGCATTGGGGGCCTTCTCATTTCAGTGTATGATTCATAAATGTTTAGTGTGTAATGATCAGTCTATTTCCTACATACTTAATAGATGAAAATGAAACAATCTTTCTATTTTTTTCCTCACACTGGTTCTTCTTAACTACACAATAATGTAACCCCAAATTTTAAGCACTTAAATTTTTGAACCCTGCTGGCCCATGGAAAGTGCTCAGGACAGTGCCTGGTGCTGAGTGGGCGCTCAGTAAATGCTAGTGTCCTCCTCTTTCCCCACACTGCTCCCTGCCCATCTGCACAGACTGCATTTCTCAGGGGAGGGTTCCTGGGAGCCTCTTGCCCCTGGAGGGTGAGCTGGATTCTCAGGCTGTGCTGAAATCCCAGCACTTGGCTGAAAAGGCAGGGGTTGGACAGAATGACTCCTTAGAGCAGGTGACACCAGTGTATGTATGGGGAACAAGTGGTTCCTGAGCTCATTTTGAAGGTGAGAAGCTGGCCCCTTGGCACCTGACCGAGCCCTCACCCCCAGGCAGCCTCTGAGTGTTACCTGTGTTTATCTTTTTAAAAGAAAGTGGCCTTCCCCCCCCACCCCCGCTCAGGAAGGGGAGATATGGTAGGATTGTCACCACTATGAGTGATTACAGTGTTGGTAACAATGGTGTGACAGGTGTGTGGCCAAAGCATGAGTAGAGATATGAGTAGAAGGTGTGGGTGACAGGGTGTGTTATCATAAGTGTATTTGTTTGTCTTTTGCCTTAGAGTGTGAGAATTTTGAACAAGGAGCCCTAGGCCTGGGTACAAAAGGGAACCAGAGCATCAGGTAACAGACGCTGGGCCCATGCTCCCTCTCTCACCCTCCAACTTCATGTCCTGGGAGGTTGGCACAGGAAGTGAGCATCCTTGATGACTTAACTAGAAGCAGACGTTTGCCTGCAGCTGTCTTCTTCAACCCCCAGACCCTGGGGTCGGGTGTGTGGTTGGGCGTCTGGGATGGTTGTGGGAGGATGTCCTGGCTCCTGCGCCGTGAGGCATACAGTCTGTGTGCAGTCCTCCCTCTTCGGGGACCCCCCTTCTTTGATCAAAGGGCTCCCAGAGGTTGACAGGACCCGGCCAGGCAGAGCTGGTAGCAGGGTGGAATAGGGGCCTGTAGACGGTTGGACTGAGGAGATCTTGAGCAGCAATTCAGTTGTGGGATCATGGATGAGCCTGACTTAGGGGTTGGGGCCAGAGGAGGTTCCCACCGAGACCCAGGGATGTCGTTCTTGCCCTAGACCCTTCAATAGTGAGCCCAAGATTCCCTATGTGCGACTGGAGCGGCTCAAGATCTGTGCTGCCTCCTCAGGAGAGATGCCTGTGTTCAAGCTGAAGCCACAGAAGAATGAGCAGGATGGGAGCTTCCTGCTGATCATTGAATGTGGCACTGAGTCCTCCAGCATGTCCATTAAGGTACCACTTTTCTCTGCCTTCTCCTTGAACCTTGGCCCAGCCTAGGAGCCTCTCTTTCCTCTCCGCTACTGGGAGAATTCTGGCTCTGGCATTGTTCTGAGTCTCTGAATGGGGCTGTAGCTTGGCCAGACCTTGTACCCTGCTACAAGTGGTCTGTGAGCTGCACACTAGGCGTGAGCTGTCCTGGTGTTCCTGGGGCTTGGCTGTCTTGGGGTCCTGGAATGAGTCGGTGCCCAGGGCTTGTCGTCTTTCCTCTCCCTCCCTCCACAACTTGGTGCCGTGCCCTGACTGCTCAGACTCACTTCTTCCCCAAGGTCAGCCAGGACCACCTGTCTGATGCCATCCAGGCCCCAAACCTGGGGGGTAGAAAGGTCACTGTCACACCTCTGGCTGGGCAGCGGCCACCAGAAGTGGAGAGTGCATCTCCTGAAGAACACAGGCTCATTCCTCGAACCCCTGGAGCCAAGAAGGGACCCCCAGTACCAATAGAGAATGAGGATTTCTGTGCTGTGTGCCTCAACGGGGGAGAGTTGCTGTGCTGTGACCGCTGCCCCAAAGTGTACCACCTTTCCTGCCACTTGCCAGCCTTGCTCAGCTTCCCAGGGTGAGTCATGCCAACCGCAGGCCAGGCCCACAGAGCTCCCTCAGGTGGGCTTCCTCCCCTCTCTGGGCCTGCATGAATTACAGGTCTGTGACTTCGTGGCGCTATAGCTGTGTGTCTTCTGCACACAGACAGGTGGATGCTTCCCTTCCTCCTCTGTTCCCAGCTTCCTCCTGTCCAGATTTGTCCCTCTACCCCTCTCCCAGCCCCTTGCTAACTCCTAGTTTTCTGGATTCACTAAATCCTGAGTTACTAAATTTCTTTCAAGCTTGTGGCTAGGAAGCCGTTCTCTACAGGGCAGGGCTAGGGACTCAGTTTCTCATGTCACCACCCCCCAAGCTTGTCTTGGGGTAGTGGGACAAGGGAGGGGGCTCTGGGCGATGTGCTGAGGGCTAACTTGGCCTCACTTGCCTCTTCAGGGGAGATTGGGTGTGTACCTTGTGCCGCAGCCTGACCCAGCCTGAGATGGAGTACGACTGCGAGAACGCCCGCTATAACCAGCCTGGAGTGCGGGCCCCTCCTGGCCTGAGCGCGTATGACCAGAAGGTAGGGAGGGGTCTCTGGGGCAGCCTGCCTGTGCCCATGGGAGCTGAGTCTTTTCTGAGGGGGTGAGAGGCCTCTCTGGATACCTCTCTTTTGGGCTATGCCTATGGGGGTTCACTACAATTTTTCTTCTGCCAGCTGTTTTCCTCTGGCCTGGGAGGCTGAACTGTGCCTTAGTATAGCGACTCGTACCCTGTGGGACAGAGCCATCAGGGTCGCTATCGTTAGTCCTTACTGAGGTGGGCCCAGAACGAGGTAACACGGTTGCCAACTCTGCTTTCTGCAGAAGTGTGAGAAGCTGGTACTGTCCTTGTGCTGCAACAGCCTCAGCCTGCCCTTCCACGAGCCTGTCAGCCCGCTGGTAAGGAAAGCCTCACTGCTTCTGCCGGCTACTGGACTTGCTGCTCAGAGCGCCCTCGGCCTGGAGCAGATCATGGCGGTGCCCAGGGTGGGCTCAGAGCGTGGCCACTGGAAGCAGGAGTAATTTGTGCATGGCGTAGGGGACCCGGGGGCCGTGGCCACTACAGCCCCTCAACCAACAGCTGCTGCTGCGTCAGACCTGACTTGACATGTAAACCACTCCTCCTTTTCCCTCTCTCTTTGTCTTTTCCCTCCACGCGTTTCTTCTTGCTGCCTTTGTCTTATGTTCTATTATTTCCATTCCAACTCATTCTCTATCTCTCCTTCCTTCTTATCCTTCGCTTTTCCCTCTACTTCTCTCTTCCTATTTGCTTCCCCTTCTCTCCTCCCGCAAGGCCCGGCATTACTACCAGATTATCAAGAGACCCATGGACCTGTCAATCATCCGGAGGAAGCTGCAAAAGAAGGACCCAGCTCACTACACCACCCCGGAGGAGGTGGTATCAGACGTCCGCCTCATGTTCTGGAACTGTGCTAAGTTCAATTATGTATGTCTTCCCTGTTTTCCCTCTCCCCTATTTCCAGTGACCCCAAGACTGTCATGGCTGGACAGAAGTGTCTGGTTCAGGCCTGGGCTGCCAGGAGGAGCTGGGAGCAGACCTCCTGGGGCCTACTGCAGTGAATGTTTATAAGCTCTTTCCCACATCTGGGCCTCAGCGTGGACTCAGGAGGAATATGGGGGCTGCTAGTGACTGGCCATCTGTGGGTAACTGTCAGGGTCACGTCTGCTTTAAGAGCTGATATTAAACTGGTTATCCTGGGCCCTGAGGAGAAAATGTAAAGTTCCAGACATCCCGGAGACCCAGCCAGGCTTTGCGCTCTCTGTATAGCTCTTGAGGGGCCTGGAAGAGATGGGCTGGTGGAAGGGGGCCAGACCATCACTGCTCTCCTCCCCCTTCAGCCCGACTCAGAGGTTGCAGAGGCAGGCCGTTGCCTGGAAGTGTTCTTTGAGGGCTGGTTGAAGGAGATCTACCCGGAGAAGCGGTTTGCTCAGCCAAGGCAGGAGGACTCAGACTCTGAAGAGGTGTCTAGTGAGAGTGGGTATTCCACTCCCCAGGGCTTTCCATGGCCCCACTGCATGCAGGAGGGCATCCAGCCCAAGAGGCGGCGGCGACATATGGTAAGGAGGTGCCGCCAGCTGGCAGGCAGGTGGGTGGGTGGTTGGGCTGGCAGGGGGGCACCCACGCAGCATGTACAGAGTAACCTGAAGTGATGCTGCTCGGGTGGTACGAGAGAGTGGTGACAGTGAGCCCTCACTTCCAACCCCTTAGCCTCAGACAAAGGCAAGGCAGTGCAGGGCTCATCAGCTCCAAGGACCACTGAGGCTCAGAACCCTGAGACGTGGGTGTACCTGGCCAGGGTCACCCAGAAAATTAGCAGCAGGACCAGGCCTCCTGACTCCCAGCTCAGTGCTGGTTCCTCCACACTGATGCCCATAAGAAGAGAAAGACCTGGTCTCAGTGCCTGATCTCAACTTGGGTTTGAGGGAAAGGGAGAGTCTTTTCAGCCCCTTGGTGTAGAGAAGGAAGGAGAGGTTCTGCTTGCAGGAAAGACATCTAATCTGACCTTTTGTCTGGTCTCACCTGTGCAGACCTGAAACATCAATTCAGTGCTATTTAATTCTGCTGAAATGTATTGCCTGCCCACCGTGTGCCAGGATCTGACTAGCCATCCCCGGTGGTTTGCAGCTCTTGGTACACAGTGTTTAGTGGCTTCAGTGAGTTTTGCTGTTGCATTCCTGGGGTGGAATAAAACACTTTGGCTCTGGGGAATCCCAGTCTGGACAGTTGGCCTTTTCACATTGATAAACCCTACACGGGGCCATTCTGATGCCAAATATTTTTTTCTTCTTTCAGGAGAATGAAAGAGCAAAAAGAGTGTCGTTCCGCCTGGCCAACAGCATCTCCCAGGTGTGAGGGCTGGAAGGAGACCAAGTACTCCGGCAGCTGGCGCCCCGTCCTGTTGACCACTCCTCCCCACCTTTCAGCTCATTCTCTTTGGATTGTGGATGTGAGACAAGTCTTGTTGAGCTTGTAGTGCCCTTCTTTGCCGTTTGCATCTTACAGCATTTATTCGGGAGCCATAGTGCATCCACTACAGAGAGTAAACAGCAAAGAGGGGGGTGTTCCCTATTACCAGAACGATCAGTTGTGTAGGGTCCACTTGACAAGACCAAGCCCAGTTAGGCTCGGAAGGACCAAACTTCCTTGGTGAATTCTTTCTGCTGAGGAAGGCCGACATTTCTCACCTTTCAGTGTGTAGGGCTCAGGAGCAATGTATATATCTGAACTCCTTCTGGGCCCAGAAGAGGGTAAAAGAAGGGAGAGAGGTTCTGACATATGGCAGGCCTGTGATCCCTGGCCCAGCACAGCCAAAGACTGTCACTGTTTGCCTTTGTTTGGCGGGCTCGGACAGAGGCACCTGCCCTGCACAGGGCAATGAGGCTTCTAGAGGCCATAGGTCTCAACTGGTGCCTATTCGGGTTCTAACGGTTTTCAGGGTATTTGTTTTTCATGCCCCCTTTCCTGATGCTGACTTAGGTGGCCGCTGTGAAGCTCTGGATGGTATGGCATTCTTGATGGGGCTGGGTGGCTGTGCAGAGACCACTTAACATCCTTAGGCTCCGATTTCACTGGCAGGCTTAAGAAGATGTTAACTTCAGAGCCTGCCATCTGTGCCACTGCTTTGGTGTCAGAACCTGCTTCTTAGAAGTGATTGTCGGCGGCCACCCCTTCATTATGTCCATTCAGAGGTCCAGACCCTGAGTTCTGCTTGGGAAAACTATGAGGAAGCTGCTGTCTGCTTCACACACAGAGGTTCCAGGCCAAGGAGAATGACCCACAACCAGCTCACTCTGCTGGGTCTCTCCTCCTGCTTAGAGATCTTAATTCTCAGCTTCTCCACTTCACAGAGCCAAAGATCAGAAGTGAGTCCTCTGACTCGCCTGCCCTCAGGCTGTCCACAGCCCAGAAAAAGCCAAGACTCTGCTGGCAGCCCTTTTTTAGCTGGAGGTTGGAGAAGGCCAGAGGGACCAGCAGGAGCCAGACCTAAGCATTCGTGGAAGTTCTATCTGGCGTGGAAAAGGGGAAAACTGAGAGGCGAGAAGCCTCTTTGGTGTCCTTTGGTGACCCTGAAGCAACTTCAGGACTTTATTTCTCCTAGAATGCAGAGAGAAGTGTTCTGGAGGTCACAGGCATGGGAACGGAGCTCCAGGCTGCATTTCGGATGGATTGTTGTGGTCTGTGCAAGGTGTTTGGGAGGAAAAGGCATAGGCAGGTGCTGGGGGTCAGGCCACTTCACGAGCAAGGGCTTGGTTGACAGGGAACCCATTGCTGGTGTTGGCTTGGCCTGGGGACGGCTCTCCCTGGTCTTGTCATGGCTTAGCTAATTTCAAGGGAGCCGTAGGTCATGGCTTTACTTTTGCTAAGAGATGCAGTTTATTTGTAGGGCCCTTGTTAATGGGATAATTTTGATCAGAGAAAACATTTCTTCTCTCCTTGTGAGTGGATGGAACTGCTCGTTTCTTTTCCACCCAGGCTGAGAGAGCATCTTCACTTCAAAGCAGACTGTGCCCACTGACTTGCCATTCTTTCACCAGCACATGCCAAGCTCTCCTAAGCAGATGAACTTCCATAATCCTGTTTTCTAGTTTGGGGTAACTAAGTCTTGAATAATCCAGTAGCCAGGCGATCTTTGCATGTAACCCTCTACTCTTTGGAGCTCACATGACTTTACGGTTTGGGCTCTGACCACTTCCCTTTCAATTTTCAAATCTGTTTCTCTGTTTAGTTGGCTTGGCAAGGTTCTCTCTGTAATTACCTCATTAATTCCTCCTCTTGGTCATCTTTCCTTTATGTGGCCCACCTTCACACCTTCTCTGAATGAGCTTCATCAGTGTTTTGTGTTGGGCAGCTGGGTGAGGGCTATGACAGGCTCAAACCCAACTGACATCTTTCCGCAAGGCCAGCTAGAAACCACAAATATGAAGGAAAATACCTAGTTAAGTGCTTGGCTTCACTTCTATCAGTGAAGTTCCCAGCTTGAGAGTAGCCTGCTGGGCCAGGGGACCTTAGTAATGTGGTAGAGAGTCACATATTCCCTTCCCACCGCAGAGACCCTGCATGCTGAGAAGCTCCCTTTAGGCACCTGAGCAGTGGGGGAGGGGTGGGAGGTAGGGTGTCCTTTCCTCCAAGGGTGCGAAGCCCCGGCCCACCATCCCTACGTTGGTTACCCCACAACAGTGCCCTCTCCTTGGCTTTTCCTGTGTACTTAGCACCAGTGTTTTAACTGCCGGTTTTGTTTTGTTTTTGCATGCAGAAAACAACATGATGTTTCAGAAGTTGAACAAAAGGCTACTAGCTGAGTGACTGACTTCACTGGCTCTTTGCTAACATTTGAGCTAATCCTGTTTTTGACTTATTCCCATAATGGCCCCATTGTGGAGTCAGTTACGTCCTTTGGTCATTGACAAAGTCATGAAATGGAAATACAATGAATTCTGGATTCTTATGGTACAGAATGCAGTCCTAGAAGAGAAATTGGGTTTCTTGGGTATACTGAGAAACAGAAGAATGGAGTGGCTTCGGTTGATGCAAAGGAGATTTTAGTGCACTCTTCTAGAAAATGGGTAGGTTGGCCTTGCCTAACTTCCAGCAATTGCCAACTGCCTGTCTTTGCAGGTACCCGCTCCCTAGCAGCGCCACCAGATCCTCTGTAGGCTCTGCTCCACAGAAGACCCTACCATCAACCCTGGCGGACTCTGGCTCTCTGTACCCATTTCTGGCAACAGGTCTTTGCCTTGCCTCTAAGACCTACACCTCTCCTTGTTTGTTCCTGGGCTCTGCTCTGCTTTCTGTCTCACTCCATGGTGTCACCTACAGTCTTCTCTTCTGAACTCCTGAACTGAGACTTTGCTCTTTTTGGATTACCATCCCCTATGCTTCCTCTTCTCCCACTCCTCCACTGCTATTAAATTGCTTGCTCCTTTAGCCCAGTTCCAAGACCTTAGCTTTCTGTTCTCCCAGTCTTTCAGCTTTCTCCTGGACTTCTTCCTCTCCTGAGCCTAAACCCACGGCCCAGGACACACTGATGGTTTTGTCAGCATCCTGAACTTCCTCACCTCCTCCAACTCTTGCTGAAACTATCAACCATTCTCCATTTTCGGCATCAACCTATTTTTTGCTCCCTTTTTCTGGGCTCCTAAGCATGAAACATTCAGAGTTGACAGTCTCAGTTGGGCTCTCAGTATTGATTGGTGTGTCTGTGACTTGTTACTACTCTGCTTTCTATCCATGCCCTTCATCTCTGCTGTCAGCAAATGACTGGCCTCATTGCCCGCTTCACAGAAGAGAGGCCCTAAAGCAAAAACTTTGCTGCCCGTGTGCTCCTCTCCCCCTCCCATCCCTCTGCGTCTGTATCCCCCCTCAGCGCCTTTCTGGTTGCTCCCGTTTGGTGCTCTATTCTTGAATCCTACTCTGTGTCTTCCAAGACTTTGCTCCATTGCATATCCCACTGCTCCCATTGTCCAGGATCTTCAACCTCCCTCTCCATTGGTTACCTCCACATAGCTTACAAACAAACAAAGTTCTCCCCAAGATTACAACAGAATTTCTTAGAGTCTGTTGCACTTACAGTTTTTTCCTCAATAGCCAAGTTTCTTTAAAAAAAATCTGTTCATTGATTTCTTCTTCATCACTTTCCAATCCTCTATAGATTTTCGTAAAAGTCACCAGTGACCACCCAGTTGCCAAATCAAGCGAATACCTTTCTGTCCTCAACTGTCTTGAACTCTCTACGGCATTTCACATCATCTGCCACTTCCTGTTTGAAAAACCCTCTTCACTTGGCTTTCATGACTCCACAATTCTCTGGATTCCTCTTACCTTTCAGCCACACAGGCTGAGCCTTCCTTGAAATACTGACAGGGGGACACATCTGCAGCTTTCTGTGGTCTCTCCTCTTCAGGAGTAGGATAGGCAGGAGGGAGCACAACTGCCCCTGCTCCCTGCCCTCTGTGTCTGCCTGTTCTCTTTGAGTTCATTTCTTCTCCAAGACTCAGTTCTCCTCAACCAAGCATGTGTATGAGCTCTGCTGGGAGGACACCATCTGTGATTCTTTCTGTCTGTCTCTCCCAGTGCAGCACAGAGACAGATTTTAGCCATGTTTGCTAAGAGGCCCTATATAAATCAGCCCAAGAATGTGGATTGGATCTTACCAGGAAGGAATTCGGTAAGCTGGATTACCCAGCTGGTGGGCAGCTCATCACCAGGATCCTCATACCAGTTAGAGCCTGCCTTGGTCGGTAAGGTCTTGGAATCTTGGTAAGCATGTTTCCATGCATGGTTCAGTTTTGCTAGCCAGGAGGAGAATCCTGGCAGGGGTGGGTGTCTGCCACTGATAACATTCTGACGGAGGGAAACTGGGCAGTGCTGTGATTCATCACTTGCTTGGGGTTCAGCTGGGGTCAGCCTGGCCCCTTTAGCCGGGTCTTTCCCGTCTGTTCTGGTCACCACCACCTGCTTGCTCCAGTTGTTCCTGGAGCTAGAGGCAGATGCCAGTTGTTTTCTTGGAGGCAGGAGGGTATGGTAGAAAGATATCTGATTTGAGATGCTGAACATCAAAATTTTGGCTCTGCCAGTTGTGAACTGTGTGCCCTTGGGTACAGTTTCCCCATCTATAAAGTTGTGGGGAGGAAGGATGGTGAAAACAGTGCTCTCTCAGAGGCTCTACAGCTCTAAAGATGGTAATGGTGATTCTAATTCTAAAGCTCAGGCCACACAGGGAACAAGGGAACACTGGAGCAGTTCACAGCTAGGGAGTCTTGACCAAGGCAGGGCAAAGGGACTCACAGGCCAAAATGAGCTGCTTTGAGGAAAGTCTTTAGTAGCTGGTGCTGCTTCTGGAGCCATATACCCATTCCTCAAACTGCACCCCTTCGTTGGCTATGTAGGGTGAGTTCCTCCTAGGCCTTTTCTAGAAGTGGTCATTGGATCCAAAGTGGTTGGGGGCATGAGGGAGGAACATGATAAGGGGAAGTGTCACTGATCTTAATAGGACCTACACATTCTAGAACAAATTAAAAGATAGCACTTTTCTTTACCAGTAATTGTGTCCTGGAGTGTTTTTTGAGTGGAGATGGTTGAACATTCTTCATGGTCTTCTCACCCCCAGACTCCAACATCGTTAAGACACAAGGTGGGGAAGAGTAGATTGGGGAGCTTTCTCTCTAGGGAAGAACTCAGCTCTCTGCTTCTTATTGCATGAACACATCCTGTTCTTTAAAATACAGGCAGCAAGTCTGAAGGAGAGTTAGGGGGAAAAGCATCTTAAGAATGCTGTGGCTGATAGCCTAATCCTTGTCCAACTGGGTGGTGAGCAATGCTCTTTGTTCTTCTTTGTTTGCAAGGGGAAGTATATCTTTCAGAAGTTTTCAAGCTAATAATGGAAGGGTTGGTAAACTGGAATATCACCATTTTCCAACCCCCAGTGAATGAATGGATCTAGGCAGTGACCATCCAAGGTTACCCATATCACAGAGACATCCAGACAGTACATGTCTCCTGATACACAACATCATCTATGAAGTGTTTCCAAACAACTAGAATCTGAATCTAATCAAGTCTCTAGATTTAACTACCAATTTACAGATGTAGTTCCCAATTGAGAGGAAAAGCAAAGAGCAGAGGAACATTTAAAATGACATCACAAGGATACAATCAGTAAAATCCAGTCTGTGAGCAATGACAGAACAAATGACCTGGTTTCTTCAACAAATGTATTGCAAGGAAAAAAAAAAAAAGAGATGGGGGGGAAACCTACAGACTAAAGAGACTTAAAAAAGCATATAAAACAATTGCAAAGTATGGAACTTATTTGCATCCTGGTTTAAAGAATATTATGAGGTGATTGGGAAAAGATGAAAACTCAGGATATTTGATGATATTAGGATTTATTATTTTTAGTGTTATTATTACTTTTTATCTTTAATTTTTATGTTACTTTTTAGGTGTGATCAAGATTTGTAATGGTAGAATATTAGAAACAATGAAAAGCCTATAGAAGATGGTTAAATAATTAATATGATATAATTAAAAATGATATTTAAAGAGTCTATAGGCATACTTGAACCGAGACAAAGACTCTCAAAGCCTTTGTTTGAATTAGGAATCCAACAGAGTCAGAAGATTCATAAAGGGAGAAGGAAGTTCTAAACTTCTTCTGGCTTGAGAAACCTCTCAAGTATTTCAGAAAGCAGAGATATCAGTTAAAATAATTATCGAGCTCATTTGAAAAGACATTATTGGGACAAGTGGGGAGATTTTAATATGGGCTGATAATTTGTATTAATATTAAGCTTCCTGAGAGCGATACTTTGAGCTGTGGTTACGGAGGAAAAAGGCCTTGTTTTTAGGTGGTACGTGCTAAAGTGTTTATGGACAAAGGATCATGATGTCTGCAACTAACTCTCAGGGGTAGAAAAACTACATATTACATTATTAGAGAGAAGTAAAACAGATGTGGCAAAAAGTTAACAATTGGTAAATCTAGATGAAGGGGACATGGATGTTTATTGAACTGTTCTTGGGAGGGAAAAAGGGCAAATAATTTTAACAAATGGAATATGAGACATGCAATGTTTGCATCTAGAATAACAACATGGAAAATAGGAGATGATGCTAAATTGAAAAAAGCAAAACAGAATTATATGTAAAATAAAAAAGATACAAATATATAAAATGTTATTATCCTAAAATATATTAGGGTGGTAGCATTATGCATAATTTTTCTGTCTTTTTCCCAAACTTTGGTGTTAAAATGCTGTACTGCTTTTATACTTATACAAATACTTTTATATGTATTTTTAAACTTTTATCATGGTATATTTCAAATATCATCTTTTATGTCTTAGCCAAAACCCCTCTTCCGAGAGTTTTTCCTAACTACCCAATCTAAAGTGGACCCCAGGCACTCGCTCTCACAATCTTGTTTTATTGTCAGCATAGCACTTACTACTATGTGTATTTATCCATTTCCTTAATTTGTTTTCTTACATTGTCTAGGTCACCCTTCATATGGTGTAAGCTCCCTGAAAGCAGAAATCTTGCCCAGATCCTAGAACAGTGCCTGTAGTTGCTCAACAAATATTTGTTGAATGAATGAATGAAATCAGGTCTTTGTCATCCAACTTCCCATTTTACTGGGAACACTGAAGTCTTGAGAAGGGGAAGGACTTGTCCCAGTTTCCTCATGAGTTGGTGGCGATGTCAGAGCTAGAACTCAAGCCTTGTGACTCAAGTCTCAAAAAGCTCTTCTTTCAAAATGTCTAAGGCCAAAAAAGCTCCTGGGCACCAGACAAGTGTCAGGAGTGAGGGAGGATCCACAGCCCATTCCCTTTGTTGCAGTGTGCCAGAAGCCCCATAGGTGGCACCAGCGGTGCTCATTTAGCTCTGGCAAAGTCAGGAAAGTGTGCTAGGGAGACATTTTGATGAGGAGCGGGATATTTGCACAGCCTTAAATTGCCTTTCTACCGATGGCTCATTAGTTGTGAGGGAGAAAAAAATGCACAGTAATTAAACAGAGGAGAAGTAAGACAACTCCTTGACTGTGTGATCAAAATAACGTCACCAGTGAGGCACAGGTGGACACGTGCATCCGGAAGTGATACCCTGAGAAGGACACAACATCACCCATCCAATATCGCAGCCTAGAATGCATACTCTGAACCTAATTATGGAGAAACATCAGACAAACCCAAAATGAGGAACGTTATGTTAAAGTCAGGGGATAGGGGGCTGGATTTTAAAAACATGTCTATGTCACTAAGACAAAGAAAAGCTATGAAAGTGTTCCACATTAAAAAAGGCTAAAGACACATGACAACTAAATGCAATATCCAGGACTAAACTGGGTCCTGTAGTGGAAGGGGGGAAATGCTTAAAGGACATCATTGGGTCAACTGACAAAATTGGAATATGGACAGTAGATTACAGTATTGTATCAATGCTAAATGTACTACAGTTGATAACTGTGCTGTGGTTATATAATAAATTACCCTTTTTTAAGGGAATATGCACTGGAGTATTTAGGAGTAAAAGGCCATAGTGTATGTAACTTACATTCAAATGGTGCAAAAAATATTTTTTTTATAATTTAAAGATGTAAAAATATATTTTAATATAATTTATCTATATTGTATTTTTTCAACATATTTATATATTTAATTAGAAAAATATCGAATTAGAAAAAATATATACAGGATACAAATAAAGCAAATGGGGTAAAATATTAATAGGTGAATCTGGGTTTAGAGGGTATATGGGTATTCTTTCTATTTTTATTTTCACAACTTTTCTGTAAGTTTGAAATTTTTACCAAATGAAAATTTAAGAAGAGAAAAAAATGAATTAAAGGATGGTGATTCCAGGCACCTCCTCTGCCCACCCATTCCTCTTTCCATCATGCAACAGTTCAGAGCTGGTACCCTGCCTTATTTGGGTGTGTCTTCTGTTGTCCTCTTTGCTTCCGTCTTTTCTCTACTGAAAGGACTGTGTTTGGCTTCTGGACTCTGAGGCCGAGGCCTAAGCTGGAGGAGGTGAAATTACTTCATGGCTGGAAAATGCTACTGCTAGCCTCTGTAAGGGGATGTGGAGTGGCAGTGAAGGGCGTTGAGTTTAGTCTCCATCCTCACTCTGGCCTCCAGGAACTGAGTGTGTCTGTGGGGTCAGCTTGTTGGAAGCAATCTGGCTTCGGCTAGGTTTCCCCAGTCATCTTAAAGAGGCATCTGGTATCCAAGGGGCTCAGCTGGGGTGGGTGTGGCAAGAGCCTTGGCAGAATGGGGACAGGGAGGGCTTAGCTATCTTTTCTTTCTGCCTATAGTTTCTTGGAAGTGATACAATCCATTTTCTCTCCTGAGCCTGGAATGCTATACACCCTTGAATCCTCAGGAGTCCTTCCAATCTTCCAACGATTGACTTTGCATTAAATCAGCAAGGTTGGATGTCAGGTAATAGGGAGGTGGGATATTTGCCTCAGGTTTGATCCTGCACTTCATCCTGAGATGGCTTCTGGTGGTGTTTCCTCTGGCTCCACATCCTTCGCGCATGAGTTAGAGACTTCATCCCTCCATCCCCGTGCTGGGACCTGGTCTGCCCTGTCCCTTACCCAGTCAGGCTCATAGGAGAAGGAGGTCAGTCTCTGCAGTCAGCTGGGAAAAATGAGGAGGGTCTGGACTAAAGCTCCAGCTCCCTTTACTCACCTTGTAAGTCAAGCAGGAAGCGGTTACTCCCTCTTATCTGAGCTCTGTAAATGAAGTTCCAGGCTGTGAACTCCCTTAGACATAGCCAAAAGATGTTTGAATGAACCAGTCAAACTTCCAAATGAATGGTGTTTTTAATCACTGAACCACTGCAAGACTCATTATTAGCTTTCGTTACTCTTTTGGCCAACTTTGGTAGGAATCCTTGAAGACCGTTGACAGTAATGGCTGTCTTGCACTCACAGGTAAGTGAGGCAGTGAAGCCTAACGGTTAGGAGCACAGACTCTGGACCAGAACAGCCTGGATGGGACTCACACGAATCAGCTGTGTGATCTTGGACAAATCACTCCAGCACACTGTACTTTTGTTTTTTTTGTCTGTAAAATAAGGATAATAACAGTACTTATCTCACGGAGCTGTTGTGAGGGTTGAATAAGTTAAAATACAGAAAGCATTTGGAACAGTGCCTGGAACAGAGTTGATGATATTAGGTGAGTGAATATCACCTGTATTTTGTGAAAACTAAGACACCAAGATGCTGGCACTTCCTTGGTCCTTCAGGAAGACTTTTACACGTCAGGACTGCTACCTGGCTGACAGCAATAGTAATATGTAATCAAGTATGCAACCCAATTTCAAAGAAGTTTAAAAAGTGAAAACAATGTAGGTTTTAGAATCCATGAAATGTAAAGTATTATTTGGGTTTTTTTACTTTACTCTTTAAGTTGAGACATAATTCATATACCTAATATTCACTTTTTAAAAGTGTAAAATTCAATGGTTTTTAGTATATTCACAAGGTTGTTCAACCATCACCACTGTCTAATTTTAGAACATTTTTATCACCTCCAAAAGAAATTCTATACCTGTTAACAGTCTTTCCCCATTCCCTCTTCCCAGTCCCTGGCAACCACTAATTTACTTTTTCTCTATACAGACTTGCCTATTTGGGACATTTCATATAAATGGAATCATACAAGATATGGCTTTTTGCATCTGGCTTCTTTCACTTAGCATAATGTTTTCAAGGTTTATCCATGTTGTAGCATGTATCAGTACTTCATTCCTGTTTGTAGCCAAATACAATTCCATTGTATGGATATACCATTTTTTGTTTATCTATTCATCATTTAATGGCCATTTTGGGTTGTTTCCATTTTTGGCTATTATGAATAATGCTTCTATGAACATTTGTATATAAGTTTTTTGTGTGGACATGTAATTCCAATTCTCTTGGGTAGTGGTCATATGGTAACTCTATGCTTAATTTTTTTTTTAATTTTATTATTATTTAGTTTTGGCTGCGTTGGGTCTTCGTTGCTGTGCGTGGGCTTCCTCTAGTTGCGGTGAGCAGGGGCTACTCTTTGTTGTGGTGCGCAGGCTTCTCTTTGCAGTGGCTTCTCTTGTTGCAGAGTACGGGCTTCAGGCGCCGGGCTTCGGGAGTTGTGGCACATGGGCTCTGGAGCGCAGGCTCAGTAGTTGTGGCACACGGGCTTAGTTGCTCTGCAGCATGTGGGGTCTTCCTGGACCAGGGCTTGAACCCGTGTCCCCTGCATTGGCAGGTGGATTCTTAACCGCTGCGCCACAAGGGAAACCCTATGCTTAATTGTTTAATAAACTGCCAGACTATTTTCCAAAGCAGCTCTACCATTTTATATTCCCACCAGCAATGTATGAAGGTTCCAATTGTTCCACATCATCACCAGCTTATATTATTGTCTGTCTTTCTGATTCTAGCCATCCTAGTGGGTATTAATTTGTACCCCATTATGGTTTTGATTTGCATTTCCCCAATGACAAATGATATTGAGCATCTTTTTTTTTTTTTTTTTTTTTTTTTTATCTCCCGTTGCGGAGCACAGGCTCCGGACGCACAGGCTCAGCGGCCATGGGTCACGGGCCCAGCCGCTCCGCGGCATGTGGGATCTTCCCGGACCGGGGCACGAACCCATGTCCCCTGCATCGGCAGGTGGACTCCCAACCACTGCGCCACCAGAGAAGCCCCTTGAGCATCTTTTTATGTGCTTATTGGCTTTATGTATATCTTCATTGGAAAAATGTCTTCAAATTCTCTGCCCACTTTTACATTGAGTTATTTGTTTTTTTACTGTTGAGTTGTAGGAATTCTTAATATATTTTAGATACTAGACTCTTGTCACTTATAAGACTTGCACATATTTTTCTCCCATTTTGTGGGTGTCTTTTATTTTCTTGATAGTCTTTTGAAGCACAAGTTTTAATTTGATGAAGTCCAATTTATCTATTTTTTCTTTGGTTGCTTTTGCTTTAGATGCCATATCTAAGAAACCATTGCCTAATCCAAGGCCTTGAAGACTTATAACTGTGTTTTTTCTAAGAGTTTTATTGTTTTAGCTCCTATGTTTAGGTCTTTGATCCATTTTGAGTTAACTTTTGTATATGGTGTGAGGTACAGGTTCAAATATACTCTCTTGCAGTTTTCCTAGCATCATTTGTTGAAGATTATCCTGTCACCCATTGAATTGCCATGGCACCCTTATCAGTTGTTCAATGATGCATGGATTTGTTTCTGGACTCTCAATTCTATTCTGTTGTTTTATATGTCTATCCTTATGCCAATATGACAGTCTTGATTACTAAAGCTTTGTAGTAAGTTTTGAAATCAGGAAGTGTGAGTCCTCCAACTTTGTTCTTCTTTTTAACATTGTTTTGCCTCCTCTGAGTTTCTTGCATCTCCATATGAATTTTAGGATCAGATGGTGAATTTCTACAAAAAAGGCAGTTGAAATTTAGATAAGGATTGCATTGAATTTGTAGATCAATGTGGGGAGTATTTCCATCTAAACAATATCAAGTCTTCCACTCTATGAACCATTAATTTAGTTTTGGCATGTACTAACCTGAACTCTATTAGTTTTATCTGAAAAGGGGGCTGGGTCAGACATCCACAGTTGATCAGAAAAACTGAGTTAATTGCTAAATGTTTATTTCCTTTTGAGCTGTGGGGATAAGGTACAGTTTTACTTTTGTCAAGGTGGGAGAAGAGAAAAGTGGAAAGACTTTGTATAAATTGGTAGAGCCTACCAATAATCAAAGAGCTATCATTAGGATAAAGTTACATTTTGCATTATACACTTTTCAAAGACATGTCCCCCAATTTAAGAAATCTTAATATAACACATAATGATTTAAAAATATCATAACTTATCTTATAGAACAGAAAAAATATGGGGTGATGTTTTTGTGATATAGAGTCTTTTAAAAGTCTTTTGAATAACAGATAAATTGTAATTAATGTGTAAATCAACTGCTTCTTGACTTATGAAAACTGAAGTCCATCTCTTCCCTCCAAGACTTTGGTATTTTTACTAACAGGGTCAACAAACCCTGGAACAAACTATCTAATTGCTTCTGTGTTTTGTTATATTGACAAACTTCGATTCTGATCTCTCTTAAATGTCAAGCAATTTGATATTGCATTGTAACAATGACGTTACCATAGAGTGTTTAAGTAAACAGCATATAACACTTGTTGCCAGTGGTGACGTTGATAATTACTGGACTAGAATGAGAGCCGATTGCTGTGCAGTAATGAGCCCTGGAATAGACTGAGCTCCCTTGGCAGTGTCAAGAGTTTGTTGTTGTTAGGGGTCATGGTGTTGCAATCCATCACCTCACTGAGAACTGATGACTTCAGACATGGTAACCAGCCGGGATATTTAAGGTAGCTGCCCTGAGCCACTGGAAAACTTCAAGAAACTTTCTGTCTAAGGCATTTACATAAAGGGTTCCCCAAGAAAACCCAGTAGCTCTATGAACATATTGTAGGGAGTTATGTTTTACTTCCTTGTGTAGTTTCTCTGATTCTTCCCTATAAATATTGGTGACATTTGCACATCAGAAATGAATATTTGTGTATCTGTCAGCCTATCTACCTATTTATCTATCCGTCTATATATCAACATGTTCTACAAAGTCTCTTCTTTCCTTCTTGCTGCCCTTCCTTTATTCATTCTTTCATTTACTAATGCCATGGTTTTTAACTAAATAGCTACTAACTGCCAGCCACTGTGCCAGGTACTGGGAGCAAAAGCAATAAACAAAGAGGCTGGGTCCCTACTGTCCTGAAGCTTAACTTCCAGTGAGGGAAGAAAGAAAATAAATCAGATTGTCTTAGATGGTGTTCAGTGCTCTAGGACAACAAAGTAAAGTAATGTGATATACTGTGGGAGGGACCACTTTAGATAGGAGGATCAGGGAAGGCTTCTCTGAGGAGGTGGCATGTGAGCTGAGATATAGATGATGAAAAGGAACCAGCCTTGTGGAGGTATGGGAGCAGAGCCTTATAGGCAGAGGAAACAACAAGTCAAAATATCTGAAGCAGCTTAAAATAATACAGTCAATACAATGAAGAAAAAAGGTAGAAATGAGGGAAGAGAGAGAGAACAGAAGAAAGTTGTAACACTGATATGCAAGCAGTAGAGTTTGACAAAATTATTAATGTTGAGCTGCAAATT
Organism: Neophocaena asiaeorientalis asiaeorientalis; assembly: GCF_003031525.2. Taxonomy (NCBI): domain Eukaryota; kingdom Metazoa; phylum Chordata; class Mammalia; order Artiodactyla; family Phocoenidae; genus Neophocaena; species Neophocaena asiaeorientalis. The sequence continues at coordinate 5,883,296 of NW_020174438.1, forward strand.
TGGTTCCTGTCTTCCTAGAAGCGAAGGTGAAAAGGGAAAAGTGATCAATTTCATGGTTTTCTTTCTTTATAAGGAAATCAGCTTTTCAAGGAGAAAAAGATTTTTTTCCCTGACACTCAGGACTGAAATACATTAAGGCATAGAGTGATTGTATGTTAGTGTGGATCCACCCCCACATTTCCCCCAGATGTCCATGTCCCAATTCCTGGAAGCTGTGAATGTTACTTTCTGTGCAAAAAGCACTTTGCAGAGGTGATTAAGCTAAGGACCTTGGGATGGGGAGATTATTCTGGAATTTCTGGGTGGACCCAATCTAAATCATTTGGGTCCTTAAAAGCTAAGAACCTTCCTAGCTAGAATCAGAGGGAGATGTAACCTCAGAAGCACGGTCTGAAAGATGCAACATTGCTGCCTTTGAAGATGGAGGAAAAGGGCCATGAACCCAAGGGATGTAGGTAACCTCTAGAAATTGGAAAAGGCAAGGAAACAGATTCTCCTCTACTGACACTGATTTTAGTCCAGTGAGTCCTGTGTCAGACTTCTGACTTATAGAACTGCCAGATAATACACTTGCATTGTTTAATCACCAAGTTTGTGGTAATTTGTTACAAAAGCCATATAAAACCAATATAATTAGATTCATCTTGGTTGCAATAACAGAAACAACCATTTGAACCAGCATAAGCAAAAGAGTGCATCTTATTGTAAAGATCTGGAATATTACATGGAATTCAAAGGCAGGAATGCAGCTCATTTCAAGAAATAAAATGATCAGGGATGGAAAGCTGTCACAACACTTTTGGTCTCTTCTCTCCTCTTTGTGAATCTCTTTCATCCTTCCTGTTCTTTTCGCATTTTTCCTGCAACTTGGTTTTCTGCATTTCTCCAGGCCACATGATGGGAAGGCATGTCTGTGGATAGCTTTTGACTTTCAATATTACAGCATTCTATGTTTCTATGTTAGCTACCTAGATTTAGAAAAACTAAAATCTCTCAGTCCTAACTCCAAATTCCTGGGAGAAAGATGTGATTGGGTTGGCTCTGGTACTGCTATTGGAGCAATAGACTGTGGACAGGTGGCCTAGTTTGTCTGAGGATTAGGGCTAGTTTCCAGAAAAAGATATCTGGCTATACTGCTGATTTTATATTTTTATTTTAATTTTTTAGATTTTTTTTTTTTGATGTGGACCATTTTTAAAGTCTTTATTGACTTTGTTACAATATTGCTTCTGTTTTATGTTTTGGTCTTTTTGGCCGCAAGGCATGTGGGATCTTACCTCCCCGACCAGGGAGCAAACCCGCACCCCCTGCACTGGAAGGCGAAGTCTTAACCACTGGATCGCCAGGGAAGTCCCTATACTGCTGATTTTAAAATGCAACTTGCAACTCATGTAGGGGTCAATAAATCATTTAACGGGTGGAAGCCAGCATTAAAAAGCGATAAAATGCATGTGGAATGGGTAATATTTTATAAGACTTGTTTTAGTTATTAAATGTGTAGGTACCTGTGTACTGGGTGATAATGTAAAACATATTTCTTTTGGTGGATTATTGTCCAAAAAACTTGAAAAACCCTGGGCTGGGCAATATGGTAGGATTCTGCTACTGGGATGTAAAAAACATCATTCTTAAAATAATCCCTCCAGTAAATTCAGAGGTGTCATGCGTATCTTTTTTTAATAGCATCTCAATATAAGCAGATGGCATAAGGGTAAAGCATGACTTGGTAGAGACAATTTTGTAAGGGTGAAAAAAAGTGGTACAAACAGCTTTTTGATGGTCTGGCTTAATTCAGGATAAAACATAGCCCAGTGGTTCCCAATCTAGCTTTGTATCAAGCTCATATGAAGATCTTTTAAAAATGGTTTCATGAGATTTACTTAATCAGAATTTCTGGAAGCGTGTCCTGTGAATCTGTATTTAAACACAAAACAAAACAAATAGAACTCCCCGGATGTCCCTGATATGTAGCAGGTTTGGAACTCAGTTGACCCAGAGACTATGTAGAGGAGGGGGTCATCTGCATGCCTTTCAAACAATTCTCCGGAACTGTAGTTTCTCTCCACCAGGCTTTTCACAGGCATGAGAAAGTGGACAGTTCAGAGTTATTTCTTGGTAAGGCTGTGGAGTGTAAGACTACATAGCTGCTGACTAAAGGCAGATCCACACACTTCACAGCTCAATGAAGCAGATGGTAGAGTTTATCTTCTTTTGTTGGACATTGTGGCACTAACACTCATGCTTGGATAGAGGCAGAGTTGGGGGAGAGAGACAGAAAATTCTTGCAGGCTATTCCAGACCCTTGTTAGACAACAGTTCTGTACTTCTTCAAAACAAAGTCTGGCCAATACCCCAAAGTTCTAGAGTACAGGACATGGTGGGGATTATTTTTGTGTTCGGAAAATTTGCAAAACTGAAGTTACCGGTTGCTTACCACGGCCATTATGAGTTTTCAGATGAAGCTGACAGGAGGAACCCGTTGCCAAAGGTGGACTTCTACCTCTAAGCAATAAAATGAATCGACCTGCTGTACCAAGTTCTTGGCTATTAATCAAATAAATTTTAGAGGACATCTGCCTGAATAATTAGGCTAGTATCTGGAGAGTTGAGCCCACCCCTCGTCCCCCCACCCCCGCGGCAGCTGCTAGAGAGCAAGACCCATGTCCACAGAAGCCATTCCTAGTTCAGGTCAGAAATACATCAGCATACAGCTGGCGCCCGCATTTCTAGCCTCTATTGCAGGGGGGCACGCATTCAGATGGTTCCACAGAGATTTGTGGCTAAAACATATTCCTGGTAATTGTCATTTGATCTCTCAAGCCTTCTCAGCGCCTCCGTGGGGACAAACACCCTGCACTCCGGGGGCCTTCCCCCCAGCACTGATACTCATTTCCCTTACTAAAGGCCAGCTCGGAACCCAACGCAGTGCGAGGCTTACAACCCCAGCTCCAACCAGCTGGACCACGAGGCCTCGGGCCTGAGCCAGAATACTAGCCTGGACGTCACCTCAGTAGTGTGATATGACTGTTAGAAAGTGTAACAGGTCTGCTTCTCTGTCCCCGAGACAGGCTTCTCAGGTCCATCGCTAAGAAGAGCTGCTCGCGGGAACGCCTCCGAACGCACCTGGGAGAACCCTCCTCGCCGGCCCCGCCGCGGGGAGAAGTGCTTCGCGCCAAGCCGACGCGCTTTGTCCCAACGCGGGCCCCGTCCACCTCCGTAAGGCTGCCCCGCCGGCCGAAAAGTTTCTCCAGGTGCGGAATTCCGGACTTGGCGACCACCAGCGCGGAGTGTGCGCGCCAGTTGGGAGCCAGCCCGCCCGACGGCCTGGGTGAGTGGCCCCTGGCGTTGCGGCGCAGGGCGGACCCCGCGGAAGTGGGCGGGAGGCTCCGGGGTAAAGCCGACCTGGCCGTTGCTATGGCAACGCTCAGGCAAACGGGCAGCTGGGCCTCCGTTGACCAGTCGGCCAGTGGGCCCCGCCGTCCCTTCCTAGTGTTTCCCGGGGCCCAGACGTTGGGACCTCATTTCCCCCTGAGTCGGTGTTTGGGGTGGTCCCTGGCTGCCCGACCTTCTCACCTCGACCCCACCTTGGGACGTGAACCTTTTTGAAATTTAAAGCGAATTTACTCTAGGGTAAGTGTAACACATCCTTAAAAGTTCTGAAGTTGCGGGTTTTTTTGTTTTTCCTTTCTCTCTCTCTTTTTAATTTCCTAGAGCCCGGCACCTAGTAGGACCTCATTATTTGGTAGTTCTTACAGCACTTAGTGTTGTTGCTCGCACACAGTGGATGGCACGTTTGAGGAGATAGTATGGCATAAGAGCAGCCTCTGTGTAGACAGGTAATTTAAGCGCTCCACCTCAGTTTCCTCATCCGTAAATGCAGACCACATTTTCTCACCAAGTGTGGGCTCCAAGGAGCCTGTATGTGAGACTGCTTTGTGAACAGTAAATATCAAGCACTTGGGGTTTAGTTGTAACGGGTGTTTACATGCTGCACGTGGTTTGATTCCTCCTGTCCCATATCACCAGGCAAGGGGGACCTTCTCTTTTGTCTAACCACCAAACAGCTCCAGTATTCAACCAGAAAATGGGGTCATGCATCGGAAGAGGGCTCCGCCAGTGGAAATAAACATCAGCAAGTTTTGAACCTAAACTTTTCTTGTTTTAGACACTCTTACAGGCTCCCCCGCTTCAAATTACAGCCTCACATATTTAAATTTCTAGCTCATGTAAATCTCTAGTGAATCATAGCACCATCCATTTAGTTTGCAAGCCAGAAGTCTCGGACACTCTTTCTGTGTGGAAATCATCATCAGGGTCTGTTTATTTTACGTTCAAACCAAACTCAATTCCATCCACTTCTTTCTGTCTCTACCACTGTCACCCTGGACCAAGCTGCCATTGTCTCTTGCCTGGTCTCCTGTTGTAGCCTCCAAACTGGTCTAAAGGTATTCACCCTATCCTTTCAGTATTCTTGTCTGTTCTTTGCCCTGTAGCAAGGCTAATCTTTTGAAAATTAAAATTTCATTATGATACCCTTCTTCTGCCCCCCTGCCGCTTAAAATCCATCAGGATTTCTTATCGCTCTTAGGATAAAAGTACGACTCTTTAATGTGGCCGATAAATTGGATGGCCATATATTTTATCATATAGACCAGGATACCTTTGAGAGTAAAAGAGAGTGCTATTATTTACACTGGGACTGTTCCTAAGGCAAACTGGGGCAAATGGTTACTCCACCTATAAGGTCCTGTAGCATCTACCTCCTCTCTAGCCTTGTCTTACACTAGGCTCTCCTGGTTCTCTGTGCTCCAGTTACACTGACTCTGAATCCTGTGTCTCCATTTTCCCTCCTACTACGGGCCTTTGCGCATGCTCTTCTCCTTCCAGGTATGCTCTTCCCTCTTCTCGTTAACTCGTGCTCATTCTTCACTTCTCAGATCAGATGGTTCCTCAGGAAAACTGCCACTGACCAGTCTGTCTAGGACAAGCCCCCTTAGGGTATAGGCTCTTCTGACACCAGTTATCTGTCCTTAGTAGCATTGTCCCAATTTAAATTTTGTCTGTGTGTCTGACACATAGTATGTAGTTAATAAATACTTAAATATTTTAATTATAAGAATTTCCCCATGCCATTAAACAGACTCTCCAAATAACCATGGTGGTTAAGAGCGCAGACTCCAGAGCCAAGCAGATGCATAGATTTGAATTTCAGCTCTGCCACAATTCCTTATATGAAACTCACGGGGCTATCTGGTACTTTAAAATTCAGAATTTTTCAGATTATAGAAAGACAACATGGTGTATAAACTGCATCCCTTCTAGTGCGGTCTGGCGCAGCACTCTGTAATCAAATGCATTAAGTTTTCTTTAGCAAGATAACTTCACTCAAAGTGGGGTAAGTAAAGACTATACATACTTTTGCTTCAGTTCAGGTCAGGTTTTGCCAACAAATGAATTTGCCACAAATTTATGAGAACACGTGGTGTTCAGAGCTTTTTGGATTTTAGAATTTCAGAAAAGGGCATGTGAGTCTGTGCCAGTGTAACCTTGAACCAATTACATAACTTCTCTGTGCCTCTAATTTCTCAACTGTGAAATGGAGATGATACTAACACCTACATACCTCACAGTTTCCATTTATGTTGTTGGAGGAGTGAATGACTGAATACATGTTAACTGCTTAGGACAGTCAGTGGTCCTTAATCAGTGCTATAGAACAGTCAGCTCTTACTATATCATTTTTATTGGCTCCATAATAATCCACACCGTGGACAAAGCATAATTTATTTGCAGTTTACTTACTGTTGGATAGTTACATTTCACGTACAAAAATGTAGAGATGAATATCTTTATACTTAAATCTTTTGACTAGATTTTTGATTACTGAAGATCAATTCCTAAAAATGACATTGCAGGGTCAAAGGGCAGAGGAAAGCTCTTCACACATGCTGCCACCATTAGAAAGAGTATACCAGTTTACCATCCTGCTATCAGTTTTATGACACCTGTGTTAGCATTATTATTTTTTAAAAAATCTTTGCAAATTTCACAGATTAAAAATAGTACCTCATTTTAACTCACATCTTCCATTATTAATGTGTTAAAGCATTAAAAATCTTATTAGCTATTAGATTGCCTGCGCAAGCTCTTTGATGATTTTTATATTGGAGTCTCAGTTTTTTTCTTAATTGTTTAATTGTTTTGATTTCTGCTTCCCTAGCGCAGGCAGAAGCCAGTATGTTGGGCTTTGGCTGGAATTAGTTGGATAAGGTATCCCTGGAGCCTGGGGTGAGTTGTTACTTGCCTGCAGGTTACAGAGCAATGTAGAAAGCAGTGTTTCAGAGGCTGGATCTTGGGGAAAATCTGAAATCAAGATCAGGCTGTTTATCTGAACCTCCTGGCTAACAGGGCTGAGAAGAAAAAGGGCATCCGGGTAGGAGGCAAAGGACTAAGGCAGAAGAAAGGCACAGTGATCCTGAAAGCTGGGAGAAAGAAGCTGTAACCTCTTTTTTTTTTTTGTAGGGACCTAGCAATTTCTTGTATGGATGAGGAGGGGAATGCGGGACGGGGTAGGGGGCACTTGTCTTGGCCAGACGCTGATTTGTGTGAACTTTTTATAGAGTAAGGATATTATCCCTTGCTTGTCATATTGGGGCATTTCTCCTACAGTTGCCTTTTCTTTTAATTTATGATGGCTTTTCATTTATAGAAATTAAAACAGTTTTATGTTGTTTACTTGTTAACCTTTTCTTTTTTGATTCATTGCTTTTTATGCTTAGAAAGTCTTTTTCATGCAGAGACCAGTTAATAAACTACATTTTCTTTAAAAATGTTATTTTGTGATGTCAGCAAATCAAGGAAGAGTTAATGAAAGTGAGAGAGAATTGAGTAGTGTGATTTCCAATAAAAAACCTAAAAGATGATGATGTAAAAGGTGATACTCTTGTCATCTTTATGTCTCCTTGAAGATAGAAGAAAAGAGCTTATACTGCTGTAAAAGAAACTGACGAAGACTTTTCCTGACAGTCTGTCATAGATCGTGAACTTGTAGAATGGTATCCTTAGAGACTTTCAGAAGTGTCCTGAAAGAGGAAAAGATGTGATCTCTGAAGAGATTTTCTACTTCTTTTACCCATCTGATGATTCTATATAGTATTTCAAGCACCCACAGTTGTTAGATTCTGAGAAATTATTTCCCTGTTTTTAAAAGAGGCTTAAAAAAGGGAAAATGTAATGTAGAATTAATTGCTGACCTTCTAGGCATTGGTAAGTTAGTGTGCTTTGCTTTAATATGTGCTTCAGAAAGAATTTCCCTTCCTACTGAGCTCCATTAGGGATCAACGAGGTGAATTGTGTTTTGCTTGATCTGTCTTAGGGTTCCAGAATGTGAAGAGTAAACAACTTATTATTAAACTGTATCAGTATATCTTTTTCTTAGTTTATTAACTAAAATAAATCTTAGGGTGCATGAAAGATTAACCACCTCACAAATTTCTGCAGTTTTATTAACCCAAAGTTGTTTTATTTCAGGAAGGTTTGTAAGATGAGAGGCAGTAACTTTTAGAATTAATCAGAATATCCTTTCTACTTATGGTAGACTAATTATCTTTCTTAATAACCATTGACTTTTCAGTTTGACTCTCAATAAGGGTGTGGTATAACATCAGGAATAAAGCAAGAAAAAAACAACTTTATTAATGAAGATAAGTTGATTTAGAAATACTGCTACTGTTTGCCTTAGTATTTGATCTAAATTATGTAGTAAATATTATTAACTATATAAATGTTATTCAACAAGTATTTATTGGGTGCCTACGATGTTCCAGGCATAGTTCTAGAATATTGTCTTATGTTTTTACTTTTACATTGTATGTGTACAAAGTTTGCTTGTGATTCAATATTCTTGACATGAACTGTGTTCACCTGGAAAAACTGGTCATTTGGACTCACACATTCATTCAGAGAATCTGAGAAAAGCCTTATGGAAGATGTTCATCCAGTCTCTAAGGTTGAGATGCTGGTAATTGAAAGTTCTACTCTGTTACTTTGTCGTTATCATGGTGGAATGCTTGTCTGCAGTGACAGAGCTTGCTGGGAGAGAATCCATTTACCATTTACCAAAGGCAGCGCGTCTGAGGCTCAGTTTCTTATACTTGAATTCTTTCAAGTCTGTTTGCTGTCGGCAAATCTAACATAGAGGCTCTTATATCTGCTCCAGGGAGCTCAGCTTACAACCAGCTGAGATATTGGGAAGAAAGCAAATATTTATCCTTGGACGTTTTTCATGGAATCAAATTAATCTTTCCTCCCAATCTTCTTTATGTTGGTGTGCAGTTTATGGCAAGAAAATGCAATACTTCTCATATTTGTTATTATGAAAGTAAACACCAATGTCCAGCAGTGATTTTCAAGTTAACTTAATTGCTTTTCTGTTTTATCTCTTTGATGGTACATGTTATAATGTGTACACTTAGCTCATTTTTATACTTGCAGCTCACCTTTTTTTTATTGAGATATAATTAATATACCATATAATTCATCCTTTTAAAGTGTAAAATTAAGTTTTCAGCATATCACAAGGTTTTGCAATCATCACCACTATCTAATTCTAGAATGTTTCATTGCCCCAAAAAAAGAAATCCCACATCCGTTAGCAGTCATTCTTCATTCTCCCCTCCCCCAGCCCCTGGCAAACACTAACCTACTTTCTTTCCCTATGGATTTGCCTATTATTATGGACATTTTATATAAATGGAATCATACAGTATGGGCCCTTTTGCATTTGGCTTCTTTCACTTAGCATGATGTTTTCAAGAATCATTTCTGTTGTAGTATGTATTAGCCCTTCATTCTTTTCTGTAAACAAATAAAATTCTATCATATGGATATACCACATTGTTTTTATCCATTCCTCAGTAGATGGCAATTTTGGTTGTTTCTTCTTTTTGTTTTTTGCTGTTATGAATGATGCCGCTATGAATATTTGTGTGTAAGTTTTTGTGTGAACATATCTTTTCATTTCTCTTGAGTATATATCTAGGAGTAGAATTGCTGGTCATACAGTAACTCTGTGTGTGACTTTTTGAAGACTGCCAAACTGTTCTACAAAGTGGTTGCACCATTCCCATCAGTAATGTATGAGGAGTCTTTCCATACCATCCCCAACCCTTTGTTATTGTCTATCATTTTGATTATAGCCATCTGAGTAGGTGTGAAGTGGTACCTCATTATACTTTTGATTTGCATTTTCCTGATGACTAATGATGATGAACATCTTTGGCCATTTGTATATCTTCTTTGGAGAAGTATCTATTTAACTCCTTTATTTTTAAAATTTGGATTCTCTTTTTATTCTTGAGTTGGAAGAGTTCTTTATATGTTCTGGATATTAGACCCTTATCAGACATATGATGTGCAGACATTTCCTCCCATTCTGTAGGTTGTCTTTTTGCTTGCTTGGTAGGGTCTTTTTTTTTTTTTGGCCTCCTCGCCCTGTGGCACATGGGATCTTAGTTTCCCGACCAGGGATTGAACCCATGCGCCTTGTAATGGAAGCACGGAGTCTTAACCACTAGACTGCTAGGAAAATCCCTGGTAGTGTCCTTTGAGGAACAAAAGTTTTAATTTTATGAAGTTCAGTATATCTGTTTTTACTTTGGTCGTTTGGCTTTAGATGACATATCTAAAAAACTATTGCCTAATTCAAGGTCAGATTTACTCGTATGTTTTTTTCCTAAGAGTTTTGTGGTTTTAGCTCTAGTATTTAGGCCTTGATCCATTTTGAGTTAATTTTTGTATATGTGTGATGTAGGTGTCCGAATTAATTCTTTTGCATGAGGATAACCAGTTGTCCCAGGACCATTTGTTGTACACCTCACGTTATTTGTTTAAGTCAACTTGTGAGTCATGTTTTGGGGAAACAAAATTTGGCTGATTCCTTGTCACCTCAGTTAGATGCCACCATCCTACACAGAAGACATTCTAGGCAAAGAAATACCTGTATTGCTAGTTAGGACTTTGGTTACCATTTGTATGTAGGCTTATAACTTGGTGAATAGGCTTGTAGGGGATGTGTAAGCTTCAGGGCTGCTTCCCCCTCTAATCTAAGGCCTCTCAAGTAGACCCACATAGCTCTCTCCTTGCCATCATTTCTCTGAATTATAACTTGATTGCCACTTGACCTGTTGGGGAACGGGAAGAGTAAAAGAGGCGTTGGAGAGGCCCTTTATAAGCTGGAGAGGTCCTACAATTTTCCTTCCAGACTCATGGGAGGAACATGGGGAGAGTTGTGAACCTTTCGACAAGGAAAAGAGGGGTATTCTCAAGGGAAGGTAGAGCTTTTTCACCTCTTCATACTTCCCATTGAAATCTCTACCCTCTGGAATCGTGACCTGATTGAGCCTTGGCTTGTTTCAGAACTCCTTTTCCTTGGAATGGAGTGATAGGGAAGGGAGAGTTGTGTTTCTCCCAGGGATTCATGTGTGCAGTGTGGGAAAAGATTAGGATTGGGGTCAGGCTCACCTGAGTTCAAATTTTGTCTCTGCATCTCTATCTTTGGTTTCTTTATCTGTAAAATGGGGATTATAATCCCAATTTCCCAGGATTATTATGAAAAGCAAATCAAATATCATATATAAAGTGCCTAACAAATTTGTAGCTCCTCAGTAAATGCTAGTTTCCCTTTTCTCTTTTCCAAATCTTCTGGGAAATTTGTATAAGTACAGTTTTTAAAAACTCCTTAGAATCTTAGCACTGGAAGGGACCTTCATACTCATGACTATCACTTTGCTGAATCCGTCAAAGCTCTTTTCATGTTTATTCACTTGATTTATTCAGTTGGTTTTCATTGGTCACTTCGTGTGTTTCAGGCACTGTTCTCTGTGTGTCTGTCACTAGTCAGTAGAGAAGAGATAAAAGACATACATGAGACAAAGCCTGGCACGTGATTGTCACCTTACTTACCCTACTTCCCTACATTTGATTTATTCACTTACTAAATTAAGAGCCAGACTATGCTAGCTTCTTGGAATATGAAGATAAAGTCTTTGAGAGCTTACAGTCTGTTTTGGAGGGAAGCAAACCAAGAAATGATCATATCCCATGGGAGGTGCTGGAAGAGACACATGAATCGGTGCTATCGGAGCTGGAGGAGAGTACTCCCTGGTCTGCTTGGGGCAGTCAGGGGAGGATGAGCAGAAGGGGAAAGGAATCTGAGGCCGGATGAACAGCAGGCCCAAAAGCCTGGAGGTGGGGAAGAGTGTATGTCTTTAAGGAAGCTGATATCCAGGGGAATAGTAGAAGACAATGACTGACAGGCCAGCAGTGCCCAGCTTTACAAAGAGCCTGTTATGCTGGGCTGAGATTTGAGGTCAGTTTGGATGGAGAAGACAGAAGCATAATTTGTAGTTAAGAATTAACAACTGTCTTGGCTTTATTCTTCTTATGTTAAGCCTAGCTTAAAAAATTCCTTTTCTTTGTCTTTTGTCTTTAGCATTTCCCCCAAGCATCTAATATTTTGGGCTTTTGCCATCCTGCTTCTCTTGTTATAGCATCCTGCCACTTTAATATCATCCTAGGTTACTTGCCTGTCTACTTTGGGATTATGAACTTATCCTCATGGAGAGCTCCCTCTGTGGCTATATACTCTCTGGAGGAGTCTCTGTCCTGTTTGCCCCAGGGCTTAGTCAGAAACAGGAAAGACCCATTAGGTTGGCTGAGACCTAGTGGAGAGAGCGCTATTGGAGAAAGGCCAGGTATAGGGGAAGGCCCCTGAACTGGAGATGCTGTCCCCTGGTGTTTCTGATGTTGGCATAGTCATAGCCTCTCTTCTGATCTTCTTCCATAGTCACTTACTGATTGGCTCTGCTCCAGGGCTGTGTCTCTCAGGTCCCTCTTGCTTGCCTTATGCAGAGTAACTGAGGGGTTGAAGAGTGGGGCTCAAGAGGCTTCCTCTTGTTGGGGGCAGCCTCCTCCCGATAGCCACTCATTTATCCCCTCAAGACAGTCTGAGCTGGCCTGTCAGACATGAAAGAACATGTCTGAATTTCCAGAGGTCACTTATATAGGACTTTGTTCTGAGATCCTCCCTATATTATAAGTCATTGAAGGAACTGGCCTTGGAAAGAAGATTGGTTAGGGCGGGAAGGGAGGGTATGACAGCTTCTTTCAAGTATTTGAAGGGTTGTTCAAGTATAGAAGACAAGGTACCAGATTTTGGTCTTTAATTTTGGTCCTCCTTCTTACTAGCATTTTTTTTTTTCATCTAAATTCCTTTCAGCCTAAAATAATTCTGCGATTCAATAAATGAAGCAGGCAGTGACTATACTGATTAGATCAATAGATTCTGGAGGCAGATTGAGTGGCAGTGTTTTAGCTTTCTGAGCTCAGCCACTAGTGAATTGAAATGGTAATAGCTGTATTTATTATACTCAGAATTGAATGAGTAATTAATAAGCCATTCCTTAGCCCCATATTATCTCTGTTTTACAGACTAATTTTTTCAATAGGATTTTCTTAATTGTATCAAATGTTTCATTCCTAGAATGGTTAACATGTCTGATTCGTATAATCTCCAGGGAAACTAAACAGTCTTAATTACATCCAGTATTTTGATTTCATTTGATTCTTTAGATGAGATTAAAAGTAATTTATTTTAAAGGCTATGACTATATATAACCGTGCTTATTGCAAATTTAGAAAGTTTTGGTCATATTACTTTAGCATTACCAGTTCTCAGGTAATTTAGGTTGTGGACTAGCACATAGTGTGGTTTAATTTCTTTCAGAATGAATAGCTTGATGACACTCTATTTTAAACCCCCCCCCCACTTTTCTCATCACTGTTTTTGGATAGCATTGATTTATATTTTCTGTTTATCTAGCCATTTCCATTGTATACGTTAAGACTTGCTCCCTAGGAAGCAGAGGGTTCTTTGGTTTGACTCTTTCCCAAATATCTATTTCTTAGTGAATAAATGTTGGTAATAATTTGTGGAGTATGATTTTTAGTTCTAGATGCCGGTTTTTAATAGAGATACTGGCAAATTGAATTTCACCAAGAGGAGACTGAAGGGCCTGGGATGGTTAAGGGTCTTTAAATGATGTGAAGGACAGCTTAGGGTATTGGGGATGTAGAAAAGATGCCTAGCCTCTAGGAAATATGACCAGGGGGAACATGTTCATTTCCTTCATATCTAGAACACAGAGACCTGTTAAAGATGGACTAGGAATATCTGTAAGAACAGACTAGGTACCACCTGACAGGAGGAGTTATAGGGAGATAATTTTGGCTTGATATGAGGAGAAACATCCTGTCACTGGAGTCTGATGAAATGAGCTTCTTGGGGAAAGTAAAGAATGGGCTCCCTGTCATTGGAAAACTTACAACAGTGTCCATGTCAGCATCCATTAGCTCTATGAAAGAAATTCCATGCTGTATCAGATGTCCTTTGATGTTCTTTCCAATTCCAGGATTCTGTGATTGCCTGATACTATGCCATGGCTACTTCTCCATTCTAGGTTTTGCTTTAGTGATTTATATGATTGATTTTAGATTCATGATCATACCATAGCCAAGAAGACATGGTGGATAAAAGCTGTCTGACATTAAATTGCTTTTGTAGCTAATTCACAAAGTGGATATATATCTCATGCACATGTATACTTATACACATATTCATACATCTGTTTTGTATAATTGAGTGTTACTATACCTTCATAGTTTTGTCCTCTGTTCCTACTGTTATAAAGCATACCAAGCTATATGCTGTAGAGACTTCTGAGTCTCATAAGAACATTTTGTTTTTTGAACATTTATTTATCAAACTGATTTAAAAAATACAGTTGTTAAGTCTTCAAAATAAAGCCAAAGAAAAGAGCTTTTGTGGAAGTGGGAATTAAAAACTGGTGATGTTATTTTGAGAGTATTTGAGAAAGATCTATAAATGAAATAGTATGGACATTCAATTAGTGTCTTAGACATTTAAGAATAGGAAGTAGGAGCACTATCGTCATTTTGGAAAACTGTGTTTTCAGACTCCCTTACTGATTGGATTTTTGAGTGCAGTATTAGTGGTTTCAAATGGAATCACAATTCATCGCAGTTCTGACCTGGGGTAATAGATATGGAGGTAAAATGAAATCCATCTTCCTGAAGAAATACTGGTTTTCGGAAATGATTAAACTGATTTTAAAATAAAGTATTAAGTGCAAACCACTAAGATTTCAAAAAATACTTACAGGCCCCGTGAAAGAAGGTTTAATGCATTTAGCTTTCAAACAGTTTGCTCATTGTGGATGAACTGCCTTTAAATTGATGTGAGTTATCATGCCAATAAATTAATAAAAAAGGGGAAGTTACATATCTTCTCTTTGGAATGAGCTCAGCCTTCAGGGACAGATGGTTCTCTTTTGGAATAGACCTTCTTCTGAAGTGATAAGGCTCCATCTAAGTGTTGGGTTTCTTTTCCAAAGTCTTTAGAGAAGTCTGTTTTCTGGGCTGAACCTAAGCACAACGTGGATGCTGTTAAAGCTTTGATTTGGTATTATGAAAAAGAAAGTCACTGTGCTGGGAGAATTTCCCTGGTGGGAAAGATACAAGTTTTATAGGACTTTTAGAATTCTTTTGTACTTTTCATTGCATATGTGATGGTAGCAGATTACATCTCTCTTCCACGAACTCTTACACAGCCCGGGCTATTGGTATTAGAGTATATGGGGAATGTCTTTAAGTTTATTGGGGAGCGAGGTAAATTCTTGGCATCTTGGGGAATGAACAGATTGTCTGACTCTGTTAAAAGCAAATCTTCCACATGATAGTCTTTTCTTCTAACTCCAGCCTGCATACTGTGTAATGTAAATAGTGATATTTAATGTTGGAATAATGATTTTTCAAATATTTGAGTATCTGTTACAAACACTGAACAAATGAATTTTTCACTTCATGTTTGAACATTTTAGAGTCATGTCGCTAAGTGAAAATATGACAATGAATTTCTGTTGAGAATATCCAACATTTTTCTCTCCCCCAATAGTAAGACATCCTCATACATCTTTCTCAAAATATTAATAATATTGGTCATGGACAACCATTTTTGAAATGTTTGAATCGCTTTGACTTCTTAGACACTGAGTGGAGCATGGAACAATTTTTTTATTTTTCTCTTCCCATTTCTGCTCTTCCCCCCTCCTCTTCCTCCTTTTTTTTTGCGGGGGGGGGGGGAGCTCTGTGCTTCTACATAGGCTACACAAAGAAGTCTACATGGAGCTCCTTACTCTGTAAGCTTTCTTGTAGGCTGCCATTGGATGAGAATGAGTAGTCCTTATTTCTGTTATTAATTAATATTAAAGTTCACTGAATTATCTTCATGTTAACTTCTGGAAATTTAACTTCTTTCAGGCTTCTTTTCCTTACATCTGTGGGAGTTCTCTACCACTTCAACTACTACCTTTTGACATACTTGAATAAATAGATTGGCTCTTTCTCTCCCTTTCTCTTCCTTCCTTTTTCTCCTTTCCACAAACACCAAAAACCTACTATGTGCAGTGATAGCCTTAAAGATACAATGATGAATTAATGATACCACCTCTGTCTTCCTGAGAGTCTGGTGGAGGAGAGGTACTTAAGTAATACGATAGAGTGTGATAAAAGTAATACCAGACCTGTGTATAAATTGCTACCAGGTACAGAGGATGGAGAAGCTTACTTTGTGTATGGCGGTGGGAAAAATAAGAGAATTGAAAATTGACTGTTAAGGTAGAGGTGAGATTGAATATTTATTAACTTTTTACTTGTCAGTGTGTTTAATCTGCATGGATTTTAGGCATTGATTTTTCAGTTCAGTGTGGTAGAACTGACAGTTGGCCAGGAGATTGAAGCATGTATTTTGTATTTTTAAAAGATTTTCTATGATAGATTTTTTTTTTTTTTTTTTTTTTTTGGTTTCCAGAGGCTTAGCAGGAGATGTATTGTTGCTCATGATTTCTTGCCTCTGTATTACTGGAAACTATTTCTACCTATATTCTTCAGGGAGGTCTCTTTTGCTGTTTCCCAAAGATTCTGACCTGGTCACTGGACAGTCATAATGATTAGATTCTATGTCATATTGAGTGTCTCTGTAAGACTTTCAACTTCTGTATTTATTAGTATTTTATTTACTTGATTTACTTTAGTTAAAAAAAATCCTTCCACTTAATGTTGTTTGCAAAATATTCATGAACCTGCTGAAGCCCCATTTGTGATATTAATTTATTCAACAGATATTTAATGAAGCACCTGCCATGTGGCAGGCATTGTGGTAAGCATTGGGATTAAAAAAAAGATGTGGTCTCTACCTTTGTACAGCTTATAGTTTGATGGGGGAATATAGATAAGCAAATAGGCAGTTGAGAAAAATGCTCTGATAGGGGAAGTATATGGTACTGCTTGAATCATAGGAAGGGCACCTAATCCAGATTCGGGGGCCAGGAGATGTGTTTTTTGGATGAAGCAGCATCTAAATTAAGACTGAAGGGTAGGTAGCAATTATCCAGGTAAGAGGTAGAGTGATGGGGCGTGGTGTTTCAAGCAGAGGACATAATATATCTAAAATCCTGGACCTGAGAGGTGTGGGACCTGAGAGAATTTTAGGAATGGAAAAAGTGATGACGGGAGCCTAGATGGCGGGGTGGGAAGGTAGATAAGAATGAAGCTTGAGACCATATCACACATATCATATTGGGCTCTTTAAGCCATGTTAAAAAAAATCTAGACTTTAATTCAAAGTAATAGAGAGTGATTGAAGAGCTTTAAGTAGGAGAATGGCATACACATTTTAGAAAAATCATTTTGGCTGCAATTTGGAGAATATATTGGAGAGGGCTAGAGATAAAGAGATCAATTAATTGGAGGCTGGTATAGTAATCTAGGTAAGAGGTATTGCAGTTGTACAGTAGGGAAATAGCCATAGGCACAACATGACTAAAACTTTAAGTGGGATGGAGACTCAGATTGATTGGACATTGAACTATGTTTTGATTTTCTGTCTTGATGAAAAACTTTTGGATTTTACACCACTGTGGAACAAATATCTTATGACATTAAAAAAAAAACATGCTTCTGTTGGAAATAGTAGTGTATACTATAAAGTATACCAGACATTATTCTAAGCACTTTATATTAATTCTTTTGCACTTTATAATGATCCTATGAGATAGCGACTAGTATTTTCTCAACTGGACAGATGAGAAAAATGAGACATAAGTTCAGTAATATGCCCAAGGTCAGAGAGCTGGTAAGTGCCTAAGCTGGGATTAGAACCATGCTATTTTGGTGCCTGGGTCAGACCTCTCAGTCACTGCTCTCCAGTCCTGGAAGTCTGGGGGACTAGGCATGGGCCCTCTTCTCCAGTTCTCTCTCTTCTCCTGCTCTACATCCATTCTGAAGAGAAGCGGATTCATTCTATAGATAGAGGTAGAAGCAGGATTGGTGGATTTAGGGAGAGGGAGGAGAGTAGCATCACTCTTAGATGTATGGTTTCCCATGTGGGTGACGGTGGGACAATTCACTGAACTAGGGGTCCCAGGAGGTGGAGGTGGAAGAGCAAGTCCAGGCAAGGGTTGAGGGTGGAGGAACGAGGCAAGGTAGTTACTGCCGTGAATATGTTACTGCTGTGAACATGTTGAATTTGAGGTGCTTGTAGGTCATCCTCGTAGATATAATCAGTGTGGGCCTAAGTTGTTTGCTATGGCAGTAGATAGAATTCAGAGACCTGGGGCTACCAGATCCAGGGAAGCTTCTGTGAACAAAGTCTTGGTTGGCATAGGTAAGAGCCTTCTAGGTAAGGGAAGAACAGTATGCTTGATGACGTCCTGGTAAGAGACACACTTCCTGTCAAGACTGTAGGTGAAATGAGTGCTGAAATGAGATCTGAAATCTAGGCTTTTTTTTTTTTTTCTTGTAAAGCATGTGGCCTTTGGCACGTCACTCCTCTTCTTCGGCTTTCATTTAATTAATTTATTATTTAAAAATCATTTAAATTCATATTTAATAGGTTACTCTTCAACTAAAAATGTTTATCTACAAAAGAGGAACAAAAATGCCTGCTCTGCTTGTTTCATAGTTGTTGAAAAATTAGAATGTCCTTTAATGGACCTTCTGTTTCCAAGATGCAATTCCAGGAATTGAGCTAAAGTGTTTGAAAATACTTTATAAACAGTAAAGTGGGAATACAGATATAAATTGATGGCATTTGGTATTTAGTAGAGTAGAGATTATATGGATATGTCTGCATATAGTGGCAAATGTGCAGGGGCTTCTAACTGACTTTCTTATGAAATTCAAAGTCTTTAGCTAATACTTCAGTGTCTGGGCCAATCTCTAGTGGTTATACAATGGACATAAATGGTTGGATGCTGTATCTTTTTGAAAGAGGAACTAACAAAATTTGCTCACCGAGAATAAGAGAAAAAATGATTGATGATCTTTGTGACTTTCAAGTCTACAGTACCATTTAAATAGAACATTGAATAATAATAGTTTCCAGGAACTGTGCTAAGTGATTTATATACTTGATTTGCTCTGATTCTCACAGTAACTGTCATTACCCCCATTTTACAGATGAGGAAACTGGGGCTTGGAGAACTTGCCTAAGGTCACACATTAGTTAATGGTAGAGCTGGGACTTAAACTCAGGTCTTTTTATCTACAGAGCCTCTGCGTGTAACTACCACACTATATATTCTTTTAAAGTTTAATTATTTTTTGAATAGATAATAATTGTGTTTGGTACATAATTTAAAAATAGAAGGGTATATAGTGAAAAAGTCTTCCTTTTGTCCCTGTCCTCTTGACACTTATTTCCCTACAATGACTATCCTTTCAGAGATGTATGAGTCTGTATAAATTAAATATATAAAATATACATATATAATAACATTTAGTATATTATATATAAATATAATTTCACCCCTCTTTTATACCTTTTCATTTTTCAATTGTTGCATAGTATTCCACTGTATGGATGTACCACCAGTGCTTTATCAAAGGGCATTTGAATGTTTCCAATATTTTGCTAGCAATGCTATAATAAATAACTTTGAATTTAGGTTATTTTGTACATGTGTGAGTCCCCTGTGCCTGACAAACAAGAACCGAAGGGATTGCTCCGAATACGGTGAAATTCACTATAGGAAGAGCTCTATTTATTACTAACATGGAAGTTTTTAAAATTCGAAGTACAGGTGTATGATAAATCAACAAATAAGTGAGTGCTTTTCCATCAGCAGGGCTCTACATCAAGCACTGCAATCATATATATGTAAAAGCTTGCAGATTTCAAAAAACATGAGAAAAGAGAAGGTTATGGCATAGTTGACTGACTTAGAGTGAGAAACGTCTGCATGTGAGCAGTCATTTACTCAACAGAGTGAAACTTTGATTCCTAAAGAAAAGTGGCTCATTACTGCATGGAAAGACTTCCCTGGAGAAGCACTGATGCATTTGACCTTTATGATTATGGTAGGATTATGGTATGATTCTTGTTCAAGAAATTTGCCATATAAAAATGGCTGTAATGGGTTTGTTGCCATTGAGTGTATCCAGAAAATGGGCAAAAGGGAATTTTAAAGATCCATATGTGAAATGAAGAGAACTAAAGTAAGCTTGTGTGGAAAGACCTGCAGAGCTGTCAGATGGAGAGGCGTGCGAGTGGAATACATACTCACATCTTCATAGCTTCTGCACTGGTAGAATAGAAAGTGACTAGGGGACTTCACTGGTGGTGCAGTGGTTAAGAATCCGCCTGCCAATGCAAGGGACACCGGTTCAAGCCCTGGTCCAGGAAGATCCCACATGCTGCGGAGCAACTAAGCCAGTGCACTGCAACTACTGAGCCTGTACTCTAGAGCCTGCAAGCTGCAACTACAGAGCCCGAGTGCCACAACAACTGAAGCCTGTGCACCTAGAGCCCGTGCTCTGCAACAAGAGCAGATGAGAAGCTCACACACTGCAACAAAGAGTTGCGCACTGCAACTGCAATGAGAAGCTCGTGCACTGCAACAAAGAGTAGCCCCCGCTCGCCACAACTAGAGAAAGCCCGCGCGCAGCAACAAAGACCCAGAGCAGCCCCCCCTAAAAAAAAGTGACTATGAAGAGAAACAATAATATTACACAGTACTTTTATTTTTCTGTTACTGAGTAGGCAATTACTATTTTTCAGGAGTGGTACTAGATATTTTAAAATAATCATGAAGAGTATAGAAATATATTTATATGCCCAGATAAACAAGTTTAAGGAGGGTGACATGGTAGAATCAGGAAACATATCTAAGATTATTCTGCTTGTAGCGCATGATAAATAGTAAATAATAAATGAAGTTTGTGAAAAGTCATATAGATTTTTGAAATTAGAGGCAAGACTGAGTTTGATTTGCTCTGTAATATTCTAATTTATTAATTATGCATTGTAATATCTTTGTTGATTTTTCTTTCTGGCTGCTTTCTGTTTCTTAGCTATTAGCTCTAGAATCTATAGTTAATGAACTTTAGAATGCAGACTAAAGTCACTTTAATTGTTGAAAAAATTAAAATCTCTTATCCAGAAATATAACTTAGTTTATTTGTATTGTGTTTCATAGATAATTATTGCATGTAACAGAGTGATGCTATCATATTTTTGTAGTTGTATCATATAAGCTATTATAGTACTCTCTGTTAACTCTGTACTAGATTTTTTGGGCTCCTGTCCTCCTGCATTTTCTAAATGAATCTTCCTGTCCCACAGCTTCTGTTCTGACACATCTGAGTTCTTGGCATAGCCAACTGTCCTCCCTGAAAGTGTGATTAGACCAGAGATGGCTAATTGATTTGATACTTAGGTCTTCCAGCAGTGTATGACCTGTGTTCCTTGGTATGTAAAGGTGAAATGATCAGATATGCTCATTTTTATAACACTTGACTGTCAATATCTAAGGACTTCTCTTATTTCCCACACTTTTTCAAAGTCTATCAATATTGGCTCTGAGGTTACACCTGCAGCTTTTCTTTAGCGTATAGTTCAGGGGAGCCTAGAGTGGCTATACCCTTTTTTTTAATCTGTCTGCATCTTCACCTCTCACTTTGTATGTTCTGCACATTCTCTTTGCTAGAGAAGGAAGAAACAAAATAAGAATTAACAAATTTTATGATGTGATACAATATATCTTATTACTATTTCATTCTTTTATGGGTTGTGACACTTCTGTGGAATGCTTGTATTTATATTTAGTCTGATATAACAAATGAATACACTTATAAAATAACCATTAATTCAGCTATTGTTATAAAGTTACTATGTCTCTGAGTCAGGCGTTGGTTTTTAAATGTTCTAGTGATAATTTTCAACTTCTCATGATGTTCATCCACGTATTTGGAGATAAAATGGAAAGCAGTAAGAGTTTGGGGTTCACTTTGGCACTTTGGGAAGTTTTGCTTGAGCAAGAACTGCTGGAATCTGTTGGGTTGTGGTAGCTTAGATGCAGCATCTTACATTAAGCTTCAGCATCCCTGTTTATGAATTGACAGCTATGATGATTCTCACTTTACAGCTCAGAAGATTGAGGTGCAGAGGTTAAATAGCTTGCTCAGGAATACTGAATGTTCAGTAGCACAGTAGGAGTTGGATCTGAGTATTATTCCACCAATGGGATCATAGTTCTCTGAGTCTCTCTGATTAAGTAGTTTCAGGTGATGCTACAGCAGTCTGTTCTTTTGTTCTTGGTCATTTATTGTTAATCAAGGAGTGGTAATGGATGATAGTGATTTGTATTATATAAAAATAGTTGATTAGTTATTTAAAGTTATCCTGCATGGTACATTCTGCTTTGATTGTTTCTCATAAATTTGCCAAAATGGTGTGGTCGGATTCTTTTTTTTTTTCTTTTAAAGGAGATTCTAGGCTTATTTAATTTCTGTTTTTTTCCCAGTAATTTTTTAAAAGGCGGAATTCGAGTCTTCTCACAACTAGGGCACCTACCAGGCACCAGTGGGGGACCACAGACACCTGAGGGGACGGGAGGAACCCCCAGCGACCAGGTAGGACATGGGGTATGGGGGGAGTGAAGGGGGAGGAGAAGTGGAGGCAGACGGGACTGGCGCCCCTGAGGGGAGGCTGGGGGAGGGGAAGGGATCCCATGCCCAAAGAGGGAAATTAGGGACCCTGGGGAGGGCAGAGGATCAAAAGGGAGCGTGGCCAGGTTTCCCCTGCCCACTTGGACCCCCAGGAACCTATTGAGATGCCAGGCCTGATCCTCTGCCCACCTAGGCCCCCTCCACCCAGGCGGGTCCTGAGGGAGTCAGAGGGAGGGAAGGGGAAGCAAAAGTAAAGTCCGGACCTCTGGGACGGCACCCCTGAGGGCCGGCTGGGGGAGGGGAGGAGTTCCTACACCCAGCGGGACACACCCATGGTTAGGGGTCCGGCGGCAACACAAAAAACAAAAAAATCTTCCAACAAACAAAAGCCCAGGACCAGATGTCTTCACAGGCGAATTCTATCAAACATTTAGAGAAGGGCTAACACCTATCTTTCTCAAACTCTTCCAAAATGTAGCAGAGGGAGGAATATTCCCCATCTCATTCTACAAGGCCACCATCACCCTGATACCAAAACCAGACAAAGATGTCACAAAATTGAAAACTATAGGCCAATATCTCTGATGAACATAGATGTGAAAATCCTCAACAAAATACTAGCAAACAGAATCCAACAGCACATTAAAAGGTTCGTACATCATGATCAAGTGGGGTTTATCCCAGGGATGCAAGGATTCTTCAATATACGCAAATCAATCAATGTGATACACCATATTAACAAATTGAAGGATAAAAACCATATGATCATCCCATTAGATGCATAAAAAGCTTTTGAAAAAATTCAACACCCATTTATGATAAAGACTCTCCAGAAAGTAGGTGTAGAGGGGACCTACCTCAACATAATAAAGGCCATATATGACAAACCCACAGCCAACATCATTCTCAGTGGTGAAAAACTGAAACCATTTCCTCTAAGATCAGGAATAAGACAAGGTTGCCCACTCTCACCACTAGTACTCAACATAGTTTTGGAAGTTTTAGCCACAGCAATCAGAGAAGAAAAAGAAATAAAAGGAATCCAAATTGGAAAAAAAGTAAAACTGTCACTGTTTGCAGGTGATATGATACTATATGTAGGAAATCCTAAATATGCTACCAGAAAACTACTAGAGCTAATCAATGAATTTGGTAGAGTAGCAGGATACAAAATTAATGCACAGAAATCTCTTGCATTCCTATGCACTAATGAAGAAAAATCTGAAAGGGAAATTAAGGAAACACTCCCATTTGCCATTGCAACAAAAAGAATAAAATACCTAGGAATAAACCTACCTAAGGAGACAAAAGACCTGAATGCTGAAAACTATAAGACACTGATGAAAGAAATTAAAGATGATACAAACAGATAGAGAGATATACTATGATCTTGGATTGGAAGAGTCAACATTGTGAAAATGACTAAACTACCCAAAGCTATCTACAGATTCAGTGCAATCCCTATCAAACTACCAATGGCATTTTTCACAGAAGTAGAACAAAAAATTGCACAATTTGTATGGAAACACAAAAGACCCCGAATAGCCGAAACAATCTTGGGAAGGAAAAATGGAGCTGGAGGAATCAGGCTCCTGGACTTCCGACTATACTACAAAGCTACAGTAATCAAGACAGTATGGTACTGACACAAAAACAGAAATATAGATCAATGGAACAGGATAGAAAGCCCAGGGATAAACCCAGGCACATATGGTCACCTTATCTTTGATAAAGGAGGCAAGAGTATACAATGGAGAAAAGGTATCCTCTTCAATAAGTGTTGCTGGGAAAACTGGACAGCGTACATGTAAAAGAATGAAATTAGAACACTTCCTAACACTACACAAAAATAAACTCAAAATGGATTAAAGACCTAAATGTAAGGCCAGACAGTATAAAACTCTTAGAGGAAAATATAGGCAGAACACTCTGTGACATAAATCACAGCAATATCCTTTTGGGCCCATCTCCTAGAGAAATGGAAATAAAAACAAAAATAAACAAATGGGACCTAATGAAACTTCAAAGCTTTTGCACAGCAAAGGAAACCATAAAAAGGTGAAGAGACAACCCACAGACTGGGAGCAAATATTTGCAAATGAATCAAGTGACAAAGGACTAATCTCCAAAATATACAAGCAGCTCATGCAGCTCAATATCAAAAAAGAAACTACCCAATCCAAAAATGGACAGAAGACCTAAACAGATATTTCTCCAAAGAAGATATACAGATTGCCAACAAACACATTAAAAGATGCTCAACATCACTAATCATTAGAGAAATGCAAATCAAAACTACCATGAGGTATCACCTCACACAAGTCAGAATGGCCATCATCAAAAAATCTACAAACAGTAAATGCTGGAGAGGGTGTGGGGAAAAGGGAACCCTCTTGCACTGTTTGTGGGAATGTAAATTGGTTCAGCCACTATGGAGAACAGTATGGAGGTTCCTCAGAGAACTGAAAATAGAACTACCATATGACCCAGCAATCCCACTACTGGGCATATACCCTGAGAAAACCATAATTCAAAAAGAGTCATGTACCACAATGTTCATTGCAGCTCTATTTACAATAGCCAGGACATGGAAGCAACCTAAGTGTCCATTGACAGATGAATGGATAAAGAAGATGTGGCACATACATACAATGGCATATTACTCAGCCATAAAAAGAAACAAAATTGAGTTATTTGTAGTGAGGTGGATGGACCTAGAGTCTGTCATACAGAGTGAAGTAAATCAGAAAGAGAAAAGCAAATATCGTATGCTAACACATATACATTGAATCTAAAAAAAAAAAAGGTTCTGATGAACCTAGGGGCAGGACAGGAATAAAGACACAGATGTAGAGAATGGACTTGAGGACCTGGGGAGTGGGAAGGGTAAGCTGGGACGAAGTGAGAGAGTGGCACTGACATATATACACTACCAAATGTAAAATAGCTAGCTAGTGGGAAGCAGCTGCATGGCACAGGGAGATCGGCTCAGTGCTTTGCGACCGCTAGAGGTGTGGGATAAGGAGGGTGGGAGGCAGACTCAAGAGGGAGGGGATATGGGGATATATTTATGCTTATAGCTGATTCACTTTGTTATACAGCAGAAACTATAACACAACACTGTAAAGCAATTATACTCCGATAAAGATGTTAAAAAAAAAGAATGTAGAATAATAGCTTTTACTTTTGAAAATTGGAAAACATTTTCACTTTTTTTTTTTTTTTTTTGCGGTACGCGGGCCTCTCACTGTTGTGGCCCCTCCCGTTGCGGAGCACAGGCTCCGGACGCGCAGGCTCAGTGGCCATGGCTCACGGGCCCAGCCGCTCCGCGGCATGTGGGATCTTCCCGGACCGGGGCACGAACCCGCGTCCCCTGCATCGGCAGGCGGACTCTCAACCACTGCGCCACCAGGGAAGCCCCATTTTCACTTTAAAATTAAATTATCCTCTTTAATTTCTAGTTTCAAGAATGTATTCCCCCCCAAAAATGTATTATTAGCATTATTTAATTTCAAAATACAGGAAACTTGAAATTCTTGTTGCCACTATTTACTTAGTGCATTTGACTTGCTTACTTTTAACTGTATAAGTTTATTTTCTGAGTCCTGGTTTGAAAATGATGAAGGTTAAAGTACATTTACAGTTAGGTCACAATTTGAGATTACAGATGCCTCATATAAAAAATGCATATTTTCTAAACTCCTCGCCCAACCCCTGGCAACCACTAATCTAGTCTCTATAATATTGTCACTTCAAGAATGTTATATACAAGTCCCTTATTATTTTTCTCCCTACATATGCATGATGTCTGAAAATAAGAACCGCTACAAGAAAAAGGGCAAAGGATTCTTAATGTCTGCTTCTACGTTGTTAGATGTTCTAAGGTTCTCTTTGATAGGAAAATAATCACTTTAATGTTTTCTAGGTAGATTACTTTCCCTGGGCATAAATTATAGTTTTCGTATACTAAAATGCTGAGTTACTAAATCTGTGTAGTTGACACATTAAAAAATGCTTTTAATTCAGCTTTTCACTTAACTATCACCTTTTCAGAGAGACTATTTTGATTATTCAAACTAAAGTGGCCCCCAAGTTACTCTTGATCTCATTGTCCTCTTTTCATTTTATTGTTTACTTATTTGTCTTTCTCTCCCTTTTTACCCTCTTAAAATATAAGCTCCATGAGAGTAGGGACCTTATTTGTGTTTTCCACTTCATGTTTCCAGTGCCCAGAGTGGTACCTGTATATAAAATGCTGTTATGGTATGAAGTGCATTTCATGAGTCTGAAAACATATATTCTAAGCCCATGTTTTGTTTTGTTTTTTTACTTTGATAAATTTTCATTTGTTCTGGTGCCCTGACTCTGCCTGAGTTTAGGTGTACATTGCTGAAATGTTTGAATCATTTTATGATAATTTAGTCACCAATGATTTGTTTGGAACATTAAATCTCAGGGAGGTAGAGCAGTTCTTTCAAATCCTATTCAGGGTTGTTTAAAGTCATCCAATGGTCTTTTGTGAATTGATAGAATTCTAGAACATCTAGCACTGGCTTCATTTTATCGAATTACTCTTAAGAGTTTGGTCTGGCGGCAGATTTCCAGGGATTGAAGCCTGTCTCTATCATTTATTAGCTCTGTAGCTTTGTGCAAATTACCTAACCTCTCTATATCTTGTTTTCATAATCTGTAAAATGGGAATAACATTAGAGCTTATTTTATAGAATTGTTATAAGAATTAAGTGAGACTGTGTTCCAAAAGTATTTAGACCAGTTCCCGTCACATAAGAGATGTTTAATAAATGTTAGCTATTATTATTCAGTATGAGAAAGTTAGTATCTGTTTTATTCACATATCAAGCAGTTGAAATAACACCAATTTGTGGCATACATTTAGTCATATACTAATGTATCATAAGAGTTTTATCTATAATTGGAAAATGGATTCCAGGTTTATTTCCTTTTGTAACATCAGGTGGTTTCATGGACATCAAATAATTTGGAAAGTACTAAAAAAAAAAAAAGAAAGCTTAAAAGCCTAGGAACATACTTTCTTGATTGTTGCTTGTAATTCTTGCTTTGAATGAGAGAGATCACTTCAGAATATAGACTGTTCTTCTGTTGTCCATGCAAATTATGATCACTAGTATGAATTTGCCAGGCATTGGTTAAATGCCGATAGAGAATTGAGAAGGATTAGGAAGCTACTGCTGTTTGTTTTTAGCTCCCCTTCAGTCCTCCTCTTAGAGCTCTCTCTTCATCCTCTCTATCTCACATGCCTGGTTTCTGCTTGCTGCCCTCTGGTACACCATCCTACAAACGTTTTCTCCACCATCTGCAAATGTTGGTTTGTTACTGATTGGCTAACTCTTTAGATTGAGTTAGTCTCTGTAATATCTCCCTCCCATGTAATAGATTTATAGGAAGTTGCAAAGAAACGTACAGGGAGTTCCTATGCACTTTTTACCCATCCTCCTCCAATATTAACATCTTATAACTGTAGTATAGTATCAATACCAGGAAATTTCTGTACATTTATTGGGTGTGTGTGTGTGTATGGTTCTGTAGACATTTTTGTCACATGGGTAGTTTTGTGTAACCATCACTACAGTCGAGATACTGAACTATACCACCACCATAAGGCTCCCTTGTGCTACTCCTTTATAGCCATACCCACCTCTCCCGCTCTGTAACCCCTGACAACCACTAATTTGTTCTATAATTTTGTTATTTCAAGAATGTTATAAACATAGAATCATAAAGTATGTTACATTTTGAGGTTGGCTTTTTTCACTCAGCATAATTCCCTTGAGGTTTGTTTCCTTTTTATTGCTGAGTTGTATTCCCTGGTATGGATGTTTAATGGTTCACCCATTGAAGGGCATTTGGGTGGTTTCCAGTTTTTGACTGGTACTAATAAAGCTGCTATGAACATTCATGTACAAGTTTCTATGTGAACATAATTTATCATTACTTTGGGATAAATGCCCAAGAGTTCAATTGCTGTGTTGTATGGTAAGTCCATTTTTAGTTTTTAAAAAAACTGCCAAGCTATATTCCAGAGTGGCTATATTAGTAGCCAGCACTGTATGAGTGGTCTAATTTTTCCACATTCTCGCCAGTATTTGGTATTGTCACTGTTTTTTATTTTAGCCATTCTGATTGGTAATATCTCATGATTTTAATTTGTATTTCCCTAACGGCTGATAATGTTGATCATCTTTTCATGTTCTTATTTGCCATTTGTGTACCTTCTTTGGTGAAATGCCTACTCGTGTTTTTCCTATTTTCTAGTTGGATTTTTTTTCATGTTGAGTTTTGAGAGCTCTTATGTATTCTAAACACAAGTCCTTGTCAGATATGTGATTTGCAAAAATAGTTTCTCCTAGTCTGTAATTTGTCTTTTTAATCCTTAACAGGGTCTTTCACAGAGCAAAATTTTAAAAATTTTGGTGAAGTTAATATATCAGTTTTTTCTTTTTATCTGTTTTATTTTGAAAAAGCTGGCATTCAGTTTGGAGTTTGTTGAATTTCTTGGTTCTGTGGTGTATAGTTTTCATCATGTTTGGGAAAATTTCAGCAATTATTTATTTTTCTGCCCTCCTTTTGATACTCCATTTATATGTATACTAGATGCTTGATATTGTCCCACAGATCACTGAAGCTTTGTTTTTTTGTGGCCTTTTTTTTTCCCCTCTCTGTGCTTCATTTTGGATAGTTCCTTTTTCTGTGTCTTCAAATTAACTGATTTTTCCTTTGTAAGTATCTAATCTGCTGTTAATCCTATCCACCCTATTTTTCATTTCTTGTATTTTTGTATCTGTAGAGATTCCATTTGGATCATTTAAACAGTATCTTCCATTTCTCTCTTAGTCATGTTCATGTATTTCTCTATCCTTTTAAACATGTGCAGCATATTTATAACAGCTATTTTAACATTCTTGTCTGCTAGTTCTATGATCTCTGCATTTTGGGGCCACATTTTCCTGAATCTTTGCATGCCTGCCAGTTTTTAATTGGACGGCAGACATTGTGACTTTCAAGCTGTTGGTTGATGGATTTAGTTGACTTCCTTGCACAGTGTTGGATTTTGTTCTGGTATGCAGTTAAGTTGCTTGGAGTCAGCTGAAGCCTTTTGAGACTTACGTTTAAGCTTAATTAGGGAAGTCCAGAGCAGCCTAAATTTAGTGTAGGGCTGATTGGTCTCTATTACTAAGATGAGCCCCTTCTGAGAATTCTCTTTGCTGCTCTGTGTATTTTGAGGTCTCTCCATTCTGGCTGGGGTGGACGGGAACTGCTCCCAATCCCGTATGAACTCTGGGAGTTGTTCTGCTTTTTCTTCTCAAGGCTGCCTCTCCCCTCGATCCCCCAACCCCAGCCACTGCCTCAGCCTTGGGTAGGGTTTTTTAAAAATTAATTTTTTTTTTTCTTTTGCGGAACGCGGGCCTCTCACTTCCGTGGCCTCTCCCGTTGCGGAGCACAGGCTCCAGACGCGCAGGCTCAGCGGCCACGGCTCACGGGCCCAGCCACTCCGCGGCATGTGGGATCTTCCCGGACCGGGGCACGAACCCGCGTCCCCTGCATCGGCAGGCGGAGTCTCAACCACTGCGCCACCAGAGAAGCCCTAAAAAATTAAATTTTTTATTGTGGTAAAATACATATGACATAAAAGTTGTCATTTTAAGCATACAATTAAATGGCATTAATTATATTTATAATATTGTGCAACTGTCACTGCCATGTGGTTCCAAAACTTTATCACCCCAAAGAAACTCTGTAACTACTAAGCAGTAACTTCCCATTTTCTCCTCCCCCAGTCTCTGCTAACCTCTAATCTACTTCCTGTCTCTATGAATTTGCCTGTTTTAGGTATTTCATGTAAGTAGAATCATACAATGTTTGTCCTTTTGTATCTGGTTTATTTCACATAGCATAAAGTCTTCCATCTTTATCTATATTGGGTAGTTTGGGTCTCACACATGTGCATGTCAGCTCTTAGCCAGAGAGCTAACATGCACCTTTCTGTAAATCTCTGGAGCTCTCTTTTTGTGAGTTTTCCTCCTACAACTAAGTTGGACTGCTGGGCTTTTTTTTTTTTTTTTTTTTTTTTTTTGGTTGGGGGGCAGTGGAGGTTCCTCCTCCTTGTACTGCATTCTGGAAACTGCTTCTAGGCAGTAAGCTGGTACAATTGTAGAACTCACTGTGTTTTTTTCTTTCTCCCAGCTAACACAACCCTGTGTTGTCTGTTGTGTGATATCTGAAAACTGTTGTATCACATATTTTGTCCAGTTTTCTAGCAGTTTAAGGCAAAAGGGTAAATATGTCACCTGTTATTCCATGTTGACTGGAAGTAGAAATCTCCAGTGTGTGCATATGTGTGCGTGTATTTTTAACAGCTTTATTGATATATAAGTGACATACAATAAATTGTATGTGCTTAAAGTGTACAATTTGATTAACTTTGATATATGTGTACACCTGTGAAACCATCACCACAATCAAGATAATAAACATACCCATCACTCTCAAAAGTTCCCTCATGCCCCTTTTAACACCTTCTTCCTGCCTCTCTATGCCAAATCCCCATTTCTAGGCAACCCCTGATCATTTTTTGTCACTAAAGATTAATTTGCATCTTCTAGAACTTTTTGTAATTGGAATCATATAGTATGCTTTTTTTGGGTCTGCCTTCTCTTGCTCAGTGTATTTACTTTGATATTCATCCATGTTGTTGTCTGTATCAATCATTTATTCCTTCTTATTGCTGGGCAGTATTCCATTGTATGGATGTACCGCAATCTATTTACCCATTCACCTGTTGGTAGACATTTGGGTGTGTGCAGTCTTTGGCCATCACAAATAAAACTGCTGAGGACATATTTGTGTAAGGCTTTTTGTGGACATATGTTTTTATTTTTCTTTGGTGTATACCTAGGATGTACCAGATTGAATTTATTGTTCATAGGCTAGATGTATGTTTAACTTTATAAGAAAGTGTCAAACTGTTTCCTAAAGTGATTGTACCATTTTATATTCTCAGCAGCAACATGAGAAGGTTATTGTTGTTCCACATCCTCCCCAGTATTTGGTTTTGTTAGTCTTTTTAATTTTAACTTTTCTGAAGGGTGTGTAGGAATATCTCATTGTGGTTTTCACTTTCATCCATCTAATGACTAATGATTTTGTGAATTTTTTCATATGCTTATTGGCCGTTCATATATCCTTTGTAAGGTATTGGTTTTTTGTCCATTTTTGTGATGGGTTATTTATGTTTTTTATAATTGAGTTGTAGGAGCTCTTTATAATTCTGGATGTAAGTCCTTTGTTAAATATATGTGTTATAAATATTTTCTCCCAGTCCGTGGCTTGCGTGTTCATTTTCTTATTGGTGTTTTTTGAGGAGCAGAAATTTTTAATTTTGATGAAGTCTAATTTATCAATTTTTCTTTTATTATTAATGTTTTCTATATTCTTTCTAAGAAATCTTTAACTTATCTGAAAGTCATGAAAACATTCTTTATTTTCTTCTAAAAGCTTTTTAGTTTCAACTTTCGCATTTATGCGTATCATCCATTTCAAGTTAATGTTTGTATGTTGTGGAAGATAGGAATTGAAGTTAAAATTTTTTTTCATATGGATATGCAGTTGTTTCAGCACCATTTGTTGAAAAGATTTTTCTAATTCATTGAGTTACTTTGCCACCCTCGTTGAAAATTAGTTGACCTCTGTTCTGTTCCATCAGTTTGTCTATCCTTACCCCAATACCACAGTGTCTTGACTACTGTCGCTTTATATCAAGTCTTGAAGCCAGCTTTTTTCTTTTTCAAGATTGTTTTGACTTTTCTGGGACCTTTGTCTTTACAAATACATTCTGGAATCCGTTTGCCAATTTCTATAGAATGTGCAGCAAGGCTGAGACTCACAGAACAAACCTTGGTAAGTCTATGCCTTGTAATGTTTCTTAGAAGTCATCCTGTGGGCCTTCTCTAGAAAATATTCTTTAGGAGAACTGGGCTTTGTTCTATTTGAACTTTAAAATCTTTTAATTTCTAAAAAGGAAACTTATACTAATAAATACTTTTCTTTAGGTCTTTGGGTACATAGTTGCCTTGTGTGTTTTGGCATCTTTGGTAGAACTGTATTGTTACTGTTTCAGTCTTAAGAAATGCAAGTGTTTTTCTTAGTACAAGAAAAATAAGACAACACAGCAGGCACATCATTGATTAAGTATGTCTACAAAGGATATGTAAGAGAATGAGTTTTTTCCTCTGTAGTATAAGAATTGATCTTCCTTCTGCTACATTATATATTCTAGACAGGTATCAGGGACACAATTTTTATGGCACTGTGCTTAGTGAAATATCAAATACTGTAATGGAGTAGCTTTATTGCTTTTATATTTCCAAATAAACTTGAATTTTCCAAAAACTTCAAACAGCCTATTTTTTGCAATTATCTTCAAATATTATATGCTTTAATAGTGTTACATTTCTTAGTGACTTTAAATTACAGAGAGAATTATATTACAGTAGGTGTGAAATTTTCTAGAATTTACCTAACCATATTGTAGTATTCATTTTTGTAATTATTTCTGAGTTGCAGTTTTACATATATAAGACAATATCTGCAGTTTATTACTCCAGTTACATACATTGGTCCTTTTTACTCGCTTGCAGTAAATACATGGAAATGTTATGAATAAGATCTTAGAGGAACTTTTATGTCATTTTAATGGGTTCGTGTTTGTATTGAATAACTGAATTGCAACTTTTAATTTCAATTTGGAGTGTTCACAGAATAAAAAATTTGAATTAAATGAATTAGGGCACCTCAGGGCAGTGATGGAAATAACTAAGAACTATATTGATTTTATTAGAGTGATCATATTGTTTTATGAGAAAAACAAGCCATTTTGCTCTGGGTGACAATTATTTGTGGTAAAGAAGTACCTGGAAATTATAGATCGTTTTTTAATTTTATGGGCATTATTTTCAGCTGAAAATAATTACTGATTTGGGCTTTCCTTGGAAAAAGAGGTGGAAATTATATCATTAACTTTGTAGGAAGTCACGTTTTAGTCGTTAATTAGATATGTTGTTCTAGATGCAGCGGAATATTATTTTTTAAAGTTAGAATTCTGTAATACATGCCCGATCAGTGAATAAACTGATTGTAGAAAAGTGCTACATGTGTGACTCAGAGAATCTGAGACTTAATGGTTAGTGCGCAGCAAGGTACTAATTGTATGTGCCGTAGACATTAGGTACAGAAGGAGCCCGAGGCCTGAAAGATCCAGGTGGGCTGAAGCTGCAAGTGTTTTTGGTTTAAAAGAGTATGTGGTATTATTCCTCGTGTTTGCATTGGGACAACAGAAAAACTTCCCCGTATTTCCCACAAAATGTTATCCACATACAGTTCACTTGCTTCTGAGTTCCCCCTGTGTTCTGTTATATACAGGCATAGCTCATGCATTTCTGCAAATGGGAGGACAAACTGAGCTGATGCTCTACTATTATGTTACAGCCTAATCCCTAAAGAAGTGTGTTCCTACCAGGACTCTTTCACTTTTCTTCATATCCTCTGAAATTATGATTTGCCTCCAGCCATAATCCCTCCTATAATAGCTACAGATAATAATGACCAATAATTTTATATCACTTAACTTTGTAGCACAATGTTCTATATACTTTTCATATGTTGACTCCTTTACTCCTCATGTCAGCCCTATGAGGTAGGTAATATTATTTTTCCCATTTTACAGGTGAGGAAACTGAGACAAACATTACACAGCTAGAAAGTAACAGAGATGAGCTATGAACCAGTCTCTGCTTTTAGTCTATTCTATTCTGCATAGCTTGAATTGATTAATAAATCCCAAGTACATTTTATTCAGTGTTTTAAACATCGTTTAAATAATGTCATAATTTAGACAGCTGTAACTCTGTATTAGAGCTCTGTCAAAGAAGCATCTTCAGTAATTTCTTTACTTTCCACTAGAGGGCAGTCTATCACCTAGTTTTTTATGTATATTATCTATCAATACTTTCTGTTCTTGGAAGTACAAAATTTCAAGTATACTAAGTTAAAGAATTATACTGTGAAAGAGACTTGGGCGATAGAGTAATTTTTGAATTATAAATATAATCAAAGAGTCATCTTTGTAGTAGTAAAAGCATACATGACTATTACAAGACCCAGTATTGACTCAATAGATTGTATTTGCAGAATTTAATCAAGATGTCCTGTGAGATGATATCCAGCATAGAAAAGGCTAATGACCTTGACCTTTCTTTACTGCCTCTAAACTAACCACACATTAAACATTAAACCAAACTTGGGTTACTAGTACTCCAAATTCCTTTTCTTGATTCATTTAATTCAATCAAGGACTTAGACTATAACCTGAGAGTAATGAGATAGTGAAATTATTTAATGTTCCCTAATAGACACTCTCTGGTAATTTTAAAGCAATATCGGTCTAAGATTTTTTTTTTAAGTAGCCTAGAGACTTTTGTTTCTCATCTTTCTAGTTTTCAAAATAGTTAAGGTATTGAGTTAAGATGCAGAAACCAAGAGTCTTCATTTAGAAGCAACATTTTGTGGCAACTTCTGTGATTGTAAAAGGGGAGAGTCATATTTTGGAGGGATCAAATATAGTTATTTTGGGAGTTTAGTGTGGTCCTGCGTACAGAGTGATTTATCAGTTGATCAATGATGTTAGTTATATGTAAGTTAATGGTTCTGGCTCCTGTAGGTTAAATAAAGCCTTTCAGGCAGCCTTCAAAGTAGTGGAAACAATCTGACTTGACTTCAGATTTGTCACAGTGGAAATGAAAGGCAACATGCAGAAGAGGAGGCCGGGGAGGGAATATACAGCAGAGGTGAGCCAGCAGAGTTTATAGGTCTGGATAGGTAATAAGTTAAGTCTAGGGATTGTTGGTAGAGTGAGGGACAACAGAGTCCTGTAGATAGAGATAAATAGGCAGAAGCAGACAGGATATTGGGGTTCCAGGTAGACAAGTTGCATCTGAGACCAAAGACTTCTTCAAAGGCAGCAGAGAAGAACAAAAGAACATGGAGGTAAGGATTTATGATTTCTAATTCTAACAGTACCTTTCCCTTATTGTGTACTATTGTGTGTCAGATACTGTGCTAAGGCACTTTATGTCTCATGTTCTCTTTATAATAATCTTATTATACAAACAAGATGGCTGAGGCTCAAAGAGTTTCAGTAACCTGCCCGGAGACATATAGCTTGTAAATAGTAGAACTGGGATTTGAACCCAGGGCTTTGTGACTCCAGCTATGAAACTCTGCTTCCTGATGCAGAAGGTATTTTTTTTTTTCTGCCCCAGTTTTATGCTGCCTGCAGTGTAGGGATGCTCATAGGCTTACTTCCAGTGGGAAATTAACCCCACAGGTAAACCCCAATTACAACAAAAGTAGAGGGTTATAACTTCCAGGGAGATGGGGGTGGGGATATTTTTGTTAAAAATGTGAAGTTTTTTAACCTTTGCCTGTAAATCACAGTAAAACCTATATTCTTTATGTGGCAGTGATTAGATGGTGGAGAATCTATCCTTTGTACTTCTCACTACTTTGTTGTTTTTTTTTTCCCTCTTCTAAAATCCACTAATTATCTTACTAGGTGTTCTTTCTGTTGCCTTGGTTTTTCACAAATGACACTCCTGGAGGTGCCCTCTCAAGGACTTTCTAGAGTCTTAATAAGAAGAGTAGTGGGCCAACCTAAAAGGAAGTTTAGGGATCACTAATTTGGTCTGTCAGTATACTTTTGTCACTTTATTTTTACACCTGCAGGCAGCAGTGCTTCTGAGACCTTTTAGTCTTTTAAAGATAGCTTTGATCCTAGATCTCTTTCTGCTTGGGATATGTTTTTGAAGGGATGAGGACAGAATGTCAGCTTTCTTCTCCCAAAGGCACCGTTGCTGAATTTCCCCTATAATCTAGGGCTTTCATCATTTCCTCCATGTTGATGGTGGCACTAGACCTGGGGAATAGCATTTATCTTTTGTTTTTTGACCTAAGTGACTGGTAAATGGTGAAAGGACCATCAGCTAAGAATGCTTTTAATAAGGCCCTCTTTTCTTATGGTCTAGCCAGGGTCTGTCTGTGGTCAACTGTGAAAGTATTTCCTAAGTTCTCTCACTCTTTTCATCTGAAGTTGCTTGAAGGTGATACTTAGGAAGAGTACCTCCACTTGCTGTACAAGGGCAAGCAAATGGAAAGTTCTTTTCTTTATATAGCTTTTAATCTCTTGGGTAAAACTTTGATTTATTTTGACAAAATAATACAGAATCCTTAACCTAGCAGTATAATGTAACACTAAATCCATAAGTGCCAGAATTCCCTTCTAAGCCTTTAGCAGAATTCTGTAAGGCCAGAGTGTCTGCTTTTTCCAAGAGACTTTTGGGGTTGAGTTTACTCATCCCTTGAATCCTATGAATGCCCAAAGTCAACTCTCCCTTCTACTTGCTATATCATAGAGAAGGAAGACATTTGATGGGAATTCCCTACAACTAAATCTATAAACCTACTTGCACCTGCACCCACCCATTCTTCCTCAGATAACTTCCCAACTGGCTTTCCTACTCGTTTCCACTCTTGTTCTCTTACATCCTACAACTAAAGTCATGTTTTACAAATACAAATCTGGTCATGTCACTCTTAAAGCTTAATTATTACCTCGCATTGCTCTTAGGATAAAGCCTCAAATACTTAAGGTAGATTACAAAGCCCTATAGGAGACAGCCCCTTGCCAACCTCACCATCTTTGGCTATCAACAGCGTAGCCCTTCTTCGCAGTCCAGCCATACTGACCCTCTTTAATTTCCTCAGATCTTCCAGGTTTCTTCCTGATCCTTCTTTTGGAATGTATTCTTTACAACGAGATAACTGCTCGTTGTTCTTCAGATCTCTGCTCAAGTGTCACTCTTTCGGAGAAATCCCAATGTAGTCAAGTCTCTTTTAATTATTAAGTTAATTGCATTATTTTCTACATGCTTTTATTGCCAGAAAGGTCAGTATCTCCCTTTTGAGGACTCTCCCTTCACTTTGTGTGTTGTCTAAGAACCTAAAGGTTCACGTAACAGTTGGGGAGTGAACTGGAAATCTGGTAAGTGCAATATAGCTGTTGCTAAAAAAGGCTGTTGATGTTGAAGATGGTCCTGCACAATTATGTACTGCACTGTGGTGACCTGCTCAGGTTGTAGAATGTATCATTAGTTTACATTCGTTTACCCATTGTTCCTCTGAGCATAATCTTGTATCATGGTGATTATAGGCGGGGCTAGAGTCACCTTTCCTCCATAAACCCTTGGGCTGGCTTGAGCTTGGGTCACCAACTCAGACAGCTCCTGCCTAGCAAGTACTCTTTTGGTGACATTTGCATCCCTTCTTGACATAAGACTTTGGTAAGTGCCATGTCAGGTTTATCCCAACAGTTTTCCCTAACTTTGAATACCAAGGAATACTCCCAGAAGGCCAGTGGGTTTTGCACACCAAGAAAAAAGGTAGTTATTTTTAAGTTGGACCCCCCAAGAAAGGTCCTATTATACCCAGTTATAGGGTACGTCCTCATCTTGCAATCTGTCACTAAGGGAGGCAACTTACGTGACATCACAAAAGAAAATTAGCCACAAGGAGGCTTTTGACTCTCCCCATACTGAGAAGCAACGCAGGAAGTTTCTTTCTTTCTTTCATTTTTTAATATTTATTTATTTATTTATTTTTGGCTGCATTGGGTCTTAGTTGCGACACACGGGATCTTTCGTTGCAGTGTGCGGGCTTCTCTCTAGTCGTGGTGCGCGGGCTCCAGGGTGTGTGGGCTCTGTAGTTGCAGCACGTGGGTTTAGTTGCCCCACGGCATGTGGGATCTTAGTTCTCCTACCAGGGATCGAACCTGCATCCCCTGCATTGGAAGGTGGATTCTTTCTTTTTTTTTTTTTTATGATTCTTTTTTTTTTAACATCTTTATTGGAATATAATTGCTTTACAATGGTGTGTAAGTTTCTGCTGTATAACAAAGTGAATCAGCTATACATATACATATATCCCCATATCTCCTCCCTCTTGCATCTCCCTCCCACCCTCCTTATCCCACCCCTCTAGGTGGTCACAGATCACAAAGATGATCTCCCTGTGCTATGCGGCTGCTTCCCACTAGCTATCTATTTTACATTTGGTAGAGTATATATGTCCATGCCACTCTCTCACTTCATCCCAGCTTACCCTTCCTACTCCCCGTGTCCTCAAGTCCATTCTGTACGTCTGCATCTTTATTCCTGTCCTGCCTCTAGGTTCTTCAGAACCCTTTTTTTTTGTTTTTTTTTAGATTCCATATATACATGTTAGCATACAGTATTTGTTTTTCTCTTTCTGACTGACTTCACTCTGTATGACAGACTCTAGGTTCATCCACCTCACTACAGATAACTCAGTTTTGTTTCTTTTTATGGCTGAGTAATATTCCATTGTATATATGTGCCGCATCTTCTTTATCCATTCATCTGTCGATGGACACTCAGGCTGCTTCCGTGTCCTGGCTGTTGTAAATAGAGCTGCAATGAACATGGTGGTACATGACTCTTTTTGAATTATGGTTTTCTCAGGGTATATGCCCAGTAGTAGGATTGCTGGGTCATATGGTAATTCTATTTTCAGTTTTTTGAGGAACCTCCATACTGTTCTCCATAGTGACAGTGTCAATTTACATTCCCACCAACAGTGCAAGAGGGTTCCCTTTTCTCCACACCCTCTCTAGCATTTATTGTTTGTAGATTTTTTGATGATGGCCATTCTGACTTGTGTGAGGTGATACCTCATGGTAGTTTTGATTTGCATTTCTCTAATGATTAGTGATGTTGAGCATCCTTTCATGTGTTTGTTGGCAATCTGTATATGGAAGGCAGATTCTTAACCACTGGACCACCGGGGAAGTCCTGGAGAATTTCTAGCTAAATAACTTAATCCATAACTCTTGGGCCCTCTATTTAATTTCTGCTTTAACAACCACCTTTTTACTCACTTATTGATCTATTACCCTTGTGGTTATTTGTTTAGGTGTTTGTCTTCCTCACTGTAACTATTTACAAGGGATAGTTACAGGGAAGAACTGTTTCTGCTTTCTTCACTGATGTATCTTTAGTGCCTCTCAAAGTGTCTTGCACATAGTTAACATTCCATGCATGTTTGATGAGTGAATGGATTGTAAAGTTTCCAAAGTAGAATTTTAATAGTAACTATTACTTCTAAAAATTCAGAAAGTCAGTGGAGGGCCCTGAGTGCCCCATCCTTTGAGGTTTACACTTTGGGGCAGGCCATGTGAAAAATTGGAAACTCCTCAAGGGAGCCAGTTCCATATCTTAGAATAGAGGGAGAAATAAGGCTAAGGGAATGGTGCCCTTTTATGCTTGACTTCTAAGGTATAACGAAGCGAGGGGGAAGAAATGACAGTGAGCTTTGTAGAAGTTGACCAGAATCAAATGAACAGAAATGAATAAGCAATAAATTAGCAAACCAAAGGGGGCTAAACTGCTTTTCTCTAAGCGTACATTTCAGATTCAGAATTATTTTGGGAAACAGAAATTCTGGAAAAATACATCTGTAGTCACTTAAGTAATTTGAAAGGAACATAAGATTTTTAACAGTTGGGATTGAGGAAAGCAGGGCAGTCACTCACTAGTGAGAATCATGGGATGTGAGACTTTGGAGCTGTTGGCCATGTTTCCTGCCTCGTGAAGGAAGCGAGTCTGTCTGTGGTGGTAAGAGCCAAGTTAACACGTAGAAGAAGAAATAAAAGCTGAGACATTCCTGGTAGATAAATAGGCCTGGTGGTGGTGGTGTTCAGGTCTGTGGTTCTAGTTATCCCTGAGGGCCAGCTGCTCTGTGGAGTTATATGAGGTACTCTAGTGTCATTTCAGTAATTCCTTTTATTTAGGCTACTTCAAGTTAATCTTCTCCCATAGGCTTGCAACTAAAATTTCTAATATAATACAGATAATAAAGATAGGCAGAGAGGATCCAACATATGCATTATTGGTGTGCCTAATAAAGAGAGCAGAACAAACGGACAGAAAATATTTAGGTGTATAATGGAGGAAAAAAACTTTCAGAGACGAAGGAAATTTGTAATTTGTAGATCCAAAGGGCACACAGTTCCAAGAAAAAC
Source organism: Neophocaena asiaeorientalis asiaeorientalis (assembly GCF_003031525.2). NCBI lineage: Eukaryota > Metazoa > Chordata > Mammalia > Artiodactyla > Phocoenidae > Neophocaena > Neophocaena asiaeorientalis. The sequence continues at coordinate 5,923,566 of NW_020174438.1, forward strand.
TGAGACAGGATGATCAATACCAAGTAAGTATATAATAGTAAAGTTAGTGTATTACAAGGTTAAGAAAAGGATCTTACAGGCTTACAGGCAGAAAGAGCAAGTTATTCAAAAGGGGGGAAATCAGATTGGCCTCAGATATCATGGTAGCAGTTAAAGCCAGGAGGCAGTGGAGCAATGTCTCTAGAGCTTGGTGGGATACATGTGGGCAGACTTGATACCTAGTCAAGCAGTGGTTTATGTAGAAAGGTAACAAATGATATTTTCAACCATTCAAGGATCTAGTTCCCAGCAAACTGCCTCATGAATAAAATTAGTCTGTTAAGTGATAAATAAGGAAAAAGAACTTGGGAGTGGAGAAGCAGATCTATTAAAGGACTGGCAGGGTATGTGGAATCCATTTAAATGTGGAACTAAGTCAAATCTAAATAACTGCATATTATGAAAACAGAAGTAAATGTAAAGGCTGTACAATTATTAATGAAAAAAGGAATTAAATAATAAATGTGGGGAAGAAAGAAGAGGTAAAGGTATGTGTATGTGAACTCATTTTTCTTAGTGGAGAGACAGAGAAAATCAGTAGATACAGCTTAAAGTTGATGAATTTACTGGTCTGGGTTGAACTCTTGACACTGCCACATACCAGCTGTGTAACCTCAGATAAGTTTAAACCTCATCTGTAGTCACAGAACCTTCATCTGCATCATGATGGTAATGACACTACCCACCTGCTAAGCTTGTTGTGAGGGTTAAATGCTATAATGTACACGAAGTGCTTAGAACAGTACCTGGCCCTGAGTAAGCATTCAATAAAAAGCACTTATTAATTATTTTAAGGAGAAAATATGGGCAAAATAGTTGTATAATCTTAGGACAGAGGTCTTCTTAAGTATAACTCTAAACCCAGAGACGATTAAGGAAAAGATTAATAATTTGACTTCATAAAAAGTAAGGGCCTTTGCATGGCAAAATCACCATGATAAGAATCAATGAACAAACGTACAAGTGGGGAAGAATAATTGCAAAATATTTGACAGAAGAAGGATTGATGTTGTTAATATTCAGGGATCACTGCTAAGTCAACAAGAAAATATGAGCAACCTCGTATAAAAGTGGGTAATCGATATGAACAAACATTTTACAGAAAAATAAAAATATTAAAAATTTGAGAAGGTACTTAGTCTCACTTATAATTAAAGAGGTAGAAATGAAAATGCGATGCCATTTTTCATTTATTGATTTGACAAAGGTGAAAAACTGAAAATATCTAGTGGTGAAAAGGATGTCATAAAATAGGCATTCTCATATCCTTTCTTGAAGACAATTGGGCATTTATCAAAATTATAAATGTTCATATATTTTATCTCTGCAGTTCTTCTTCTAAGAATATATTCTACAAATATATTTATCCTAGAGTACAAAGATGTATGTAATAAGATGTTGTTTTATAGCATTGCTTATAATAGAAACAATGTGGGAACAATTTACTTGACTATTGATATGAGTTTGTTAAATAATTTTAGGTGCTTATATACCTTGGAATATTATATAGCCACTAAAATGAAAGTTGTATATATATATTACTGATAATGGAAAAATGGCTGGGCTATAGTATATAGGGGAAAAGTAAGTTATATGAGAGTATAGTATGATCTTATTTGCTAAAAATAATATGTAATTCTTACATATATGCATAGAAAATTTCTAGAATATTACATGAGAACCATTAAAATTAGTTCTTTCTCAAGTGAGGAATGGAGATGCTGTGGACTTTTGGTACACTCTTGACTCTTCCAATTTTTTTTTACAGCAATCATCTTCTAATTTTATAGTAATTAAAAACAAACAAAAATAATCTTTTGACTAGTGGTGACTGGTGACTATGTTGCTTTTGAAACTGGAATTTAATATTTTGGGACTAAAATTATTTTGGATAAATAGCAAAACAAATCAAGTAAGTTCAACTAACATTTATTTAATGAAAATTAAGTAAGCCCCTGATTTTTATAACGCAGTGACCTGAGTGCTCTTGATGCTCACAAGCCTGTGGAATAGATAATGCTTTACAAATGCTGTAAGTAGAGGCTCAGACATTCCTCCTAGAGGTTGGGTTTTCCTGATTAAAACAAAGTGAAATGGTATCTGTTCACAGATACTATTTTCACTACATGACAATTGTTATGATACCAACCTAGAAACGAGCACCAGGGACAAGAACAGTGCTGTTGTTAAGGTTTGTGAACTATGCCAATGTGTTGGCTTTTGTGCCTTGGTTATCATAGTAGTGACTGCTGAAGGCCAAGAGAAAAACGTGAGAAGGTGTGCTAATGATAATAGTGATGATGACAGGAAAAGAAGATCCTAATTTCTGAGTAAAAACTAGATTTGATCAAATGCTCTATTTACCAGTGATGTTTAGATTTTATGTCACTATATACTTATTGCTTTAAAAGCAGCGATTTTATGAAGAAGGTTGTACTTTCATGGAGCCAAGCAGACTCCAGCGTTTTCTAGAGTTTGGCCATATGATTTATACAGATCTATTTAGGGATTGCGACTTTTTTCTATTAGAGACTCTGTGATTCTTCAAAATGTTGTGAGCTCAAGACATTTGAGCAATGGGGAAATGATTGCAGTATCAAGTTGGCACTGGTTGTTTGATTTTAAATACCCATAAAGTCAGTTCTGCTATTAATGCTTGTTTTGAAAACTTGAATTTGTTGCAACACGATTGATATATTAGGAAGCAATTTGAGCATAAGTGGATTTCATGTTTGCTTATGTATGATTTTTGTTAGCAAGAAGCACCAGGTGAACACAGAATATTGCACCCAGTTGAACCGAGCCATATAGGAATACACAAAATGGACACAGGTACACACACCTGGAATATCTACCAGCTCCCTCAGTTCACTGTGTGCTATGGGCCACACCCACCCACAGCTGGCATTACACCTTTCCCTGTGATTTCAGATAACCTTCTTTCCACCACTTAACAATTAATTCACAAGCTACAACCTTTCAAATCTTCACATCCACAAACAAACTTCAGGTCTTTTTCAAGATAGGTTGCCATATTTATGTATTTTCCTAACCATTTAACGTGAGTGAAACTATGCTACCATTTGAATTGGGTTCCTATCTTGTGTGTGTATGTCTCTGACAAAATTTTTGAGTGTTGTATCCCTAACTGCATTTTCTCTGTAAGGCCTATGTTTTCTATTCTGTGATTTTTACATAGTGTAGTGATTTTGGGGAATGCAGGTGTCTCTTTATAGCAAAACTACCTCCTTGAACAAGTCTCTGCTGATCTTTTTTTCATTTTAAGTTTGGATAGTGCATCTGGTTTGCAAAATTTAGTTGCACAAAGAGCCCCAAAAGAATGATGGAAATCATGCTTTCCCTTTGTTCTAGGTATTCCATTGTACCAAGTTAGCTCAGCATTTCCAGAGTTCAGCCAACTTCTTTAGTTCCTTACTGATAGTTGGTTAGGCCTTCCTAGTTCACGTATACTAATGAATTGGATGATTTTTCTAAAGTTTTATAAGGGCTGCGTCTTGTCATTAGGTCCCAAATGCCACATGTTGAACTCCTTTGGACTTCTCTAGACCTCTGTGACTCAAGGTTCATTACATTGCTAATCTTCTATGAGTTTATTATTATATGAAGAAAACATTATACCATGTTTATGGCCTGGAGATCAAAGGTACAAGTAGCATGTGATTCAAAGCCACGTATTTATTAATGTGGAAATGAATTATTTGTGAAGAAGCTTAGCCATCTTTTTTTGAGGGTTTTATCTACTCCAGTGATTATTTAGGTTAGCATAAAATCTTTCCTATTGAATGCTGAAGTTCTCTTTGAGGTTCTGACGTGATATGCATGGATCAAGGAGCCACCTCAAGTATATGATCACCTTTTTTACATGACTTATAATGCTTACTTTGTACTCAGATTCTGTTCCTTATTCCAGTTCATTTAGTAGTTGCTTTATTAATTATTTCTGTAAGGATATAAGAAGTAGAAATGTATATTCTGGTTTGAATAACTGGTTTAAGGTTTTCCTTATAGAAGTATAGACTTTTATTCTGATTTTAGAAGACAGAAATTTTATTCTGGTTTTAGAAGATAGGAATTTCGCATTCTTCTAAGTTGAAATTTAAGATTTCTTTAAATTTTCCCTTTGAAAGAAAGTGTCTTGGCCAATAGCACATTTAGCAAAGAAGGGCATTACAGTAGTGACCTTAAAATCTGTTCTTTTTCATTCATTCATTCTTCATAGACCAAATATCTGTTAGATGCCTACCTTGTGTTATATTGTTTTAGGCTCTGGAGAATATGATGATGAGCAAAAATAGTACTGTCCTTCCTTTCACAATCTAGTGGGAGAGAGAGATTTTAATCAATTACTGACCAAAATATATAAATTGTGATAAATGCTATGTGGAAAAAGTACAAATTCTGTAGAAAGAGAAAAAACAGGGAGACCTAATTTGGATAAGTGATTAAAAAAGGCCTTTCTGAGGAAGTGACATTTAAACTAGACCTACAGGATAAGGAGTTTACGGGAAGGGAAAGGGGGTGGAAGGCTTTCCAGGCAGAGGCAAGAGGTTTTGTGATATCATTTTATAGTACTTACGACCTTTTTAGATGCTTACATAATTAGGTACTAGTCTATGAGCAAGACAGTTTATAGGGCTGTGTTACTGAAAAGATGCATATAAATTACATTTTTATAAATGAATTCCTGAATTCCTGCAGGCTTACATTATATTCACTGTGTTATATCGTCTACATTTGATTGATGTTCAGCTACATCAATTACAGCTAGATTGATTTTTCTAAAGCACAACTTTGATGATGCTTTTTCCTGCTCAGAAGTCTTCACCAGCTTCCCAGTTACCCAACAAAGTTCAGACTTCTCAGCCCTCCCAAAAACTGGTCCTAGTCTCGATGTCCTACTGCATCTTTAACTACTCCTCTTTCTGCAGTACTCTCTGTTAGCCAGTAGAATTTCTGGATGAGCATGGATGCTTTCTCATAGGTCCACCTTCACTTGTATTGTTTCTGTTCCCTTACAATGTTTACCTCCTTCTGATATGGTCCAAATCACATGTATAGTTACAGGCCTATCACAGATGTTAGCACCTAATCTTAATGTCTTCTCTGATCACCCCAGCTGGAAGTCACTTCTTTTTCTTCTGACTTCTTAAGACACTTTATTTTTACTGCTCTTTAAGCACGTCACCCTTTTTATTTTGTTTTGAAGTTCTTTCTAGTCATGTCTTATCTTCCCCACTAGACTTGTAAGCTTCTTGAGGCCAGTCTGTGATGGACAAGTCTTTGCTTCTCTCACTGTGCCTAACAGAGTCCCGTGCATATGGTAGGGTCTAAATAAAAAATTTTGGAAGGGATTTATGAGTTAGTTGTTGGTTGCTAGATTGCTCTTAGACAGTTGTTAGTGGCCTCTAAACAAATGCTTCAAGGGATTGATATATACAAAAATCCTTTGTAACGTTGGTCATCCCAAATTCTGATTTTCTTACAGAGATACTACTCACTTGGGATGTTTATATGTCTTTTTGCCCATTTCACTGACACTGATTCACAGAGATTATTTTAGATTCATAAATGGTGCTGTCATTTCCATTTTTGCCACTCTTTTGAAGGTTTGCATGCTCATTTAGCTGTAAAAAAGAACGAAAAGAACAAATGAACACCCTCTCCAGTTGTTGGTACCCAGCGGGGAGAAATAGATTTGAAAGCATGGCTAGATAATGTACTTATTTTGATTGTTTTGGGTTTTCCAAGTGCATGTGACTTTAAATGAGTTTGGAATAATCCCACATAGAATTTCCTTTTTCATTGGTTCATTTGGACCTATACCTCTGGTGGACAACTTTCTGTTTATAAGCTTTTATTAAAAGCCATTTCCCTTTGAGAAGCTGTGCCCTTTATTTCTGTCTGAATAAACATTTGAACAGCTTTTAGACTGCTCTTCAATCTATGACTATAGGACCATGTCATGGCTTTAGTTGATGTAATTCTTGGGCTTTTTTTTTTGAAATAACATTATCTCAGGCAATATTTAAATATACAGGATTTCTCATAGAAACATTTGTCTCCAAGGACAAGTAAAACAAAGTATAGTTGCAGAATAATGTGTAAATATTTATGATTGATTTAGTATTTGTAATTCATTTAACATTATTGTTTTGGCTAGAAGCATTTCTTTATAAGTCTCTTTCAGTTTTATTCACTTCTCCCCCTTATATAAGTGGCACTTTCACTAAAAAGAAATCATTTAGAAATTTCATATCTTTATGATTAACTCTATTCTTAAAATTTAACCCTTGAATAATATGATTCTATATAAATTGAGGCGTGTATGTGAATTATCAAAGGCTCTTTTTCTTTGACTATATCATTTACTTTTCTTACAAAATTATTATGTGTGTAGTAAAACAAAAATTTTTAAGTTACAAGGAAAAAAAAAATCTGTACTTCTTCTTTTCAGATACAATCATGATTCTAGGTATTTGTTAATAAAAAGAAATCTCTAAATAAATACCAGTTAAGGATACATATAAATCTGGATTAAAAAAACTTAAAAAATCTGATTTCCTCTCTGGATGCAGTTTTCATATTAGATTAAATTGGGGACCCTAGGGTTTAAAATTTTTCTTTAAGATTGTTTTGACCTGGGAATTGTGAATTACTATTTAGGAAGATCATATGGGCCTTTTAACCTTTCCTAGTTACACTGTTCACACGATGAGTTTTTGCTGAAGACTATTTGTTTTAATTGTTTAGTCTTGAAATATAAATTTGAAATACCTTGGTTTATCAACAAATGTGGCCAAATAAAATAATAGTGTTTTAATTCCCGTAGTTAAAAACTATGTATTTTTGAGCTCTTAATCACTGAAAACATTTGAAAATGTTTTCATCTGCTAATTTGAATGACAATTAAATGGTCAATATAGTGTCCCTGTTTGGGATTCCCTTGGAACCATATCACACGGCAAGATCCTCGATAGACGTGTGGCTTCATTTCATCATATTTGACATCACGGGGGAATCTGATGAATGAGTAGCTAAAGATCTTGAGAATAGAAATAGAGTCTGTATTAGGCAGAATCAGATTGGTAGAGATAATAAGAAGCTATAAAAAGTAGAAATGAAGTAATTTTGCTTATTAAGATTCATTCATGCATTCAGCAAATATTTGTTCATTGTTCAAGCACATTTGATAGTGTCCTTGGTATTGTTTTAGGTCAAGGTTTCTCAGCCTTGGCACTAATGCCATTTGGGGCTGGATAATTCTTTGTTGTGGACCTGTCCCATGCATTGCAGGTGTTTAGCAGCATCCTTGGCTTCTAACCTCTAGATGCCAGTAGCACTCCCCTAGTTGTGACAACTAAAAATATCCCCAGGTATTGCCAGGTGTCCCCAGGAAGGCAAAATCACCTCTGGTTGAGAACCACTATTCTAAATGAACATTTTAAAAGCAAATTTTTTGAAATGTATTTTGCATTGTTTCCCTATTTCAAATGTTGTACATGTTTCATGTGATTTGGTCTTTCAATACTTCCCAGGTAGTGCCCTATCTGGAAAAATGACTTAGGTTTTATAATGGAATATGAAACTAGCCGTATTACCTATAGAAATAACTGAAATAAAAACCATATATTTTAAAATTAACAGTTGATTTAATCATGATTCCATAGGATTTATGACACCTGGGATCAAATAATCTACTATTTCTTGATCTTTTAAAAAGTACTTTGTACCTACAAACAAATTCTTACAAAGAAACCTTCTAATGCTTGTTATTTTCCTCCTTTAAAAATGATCCTATTCATCTTTTGTTTTAAAGGCTCTGTAGCTTATTGGTCCTGCATAAAAATTCTATTATTGTAGAAACTGTTCTCTTCGCTTCTCTGCAGCATCCTTTTCTAAAGTTATGAGAGATGTGAAACATATTCCGAAACTTCATTCAAAGCTTTAAAACTTATTATATCCAGGAGAGACAGATTTAAGATTGCTGAGGTTTCTGGTTGAAGTACTTCAAGCAGAAATCCATACTCCATTAGACTCTCTAACATTGTGACCTTAATTTTCCAGATATTTAGCCCTTTAAATTGAAAGCAGTATTTTAATACTATTTAAGTCTTCTGGAGGGGATTGTAATATCACAGACTTAAGTTGTGAAACATTTGAAACAAATGGAAAGTAAAAGAGCAACTGACTTAGGGCTGTATCATTTTATATATTTTTTTATTTCAAAATATACAGTGATAGAAAGATATGCATGGAACATACCTAATGCACTGAAGTTTGTGAAAAAAGCTATTTAGTAAGGAGTTGTTCATACTGTAGTTGAGCAGAATTTCTTTCATGGGGTTGCATGGGGTTCCTGGCATTGCCTAAAGAGTTTCTCATTGGGAATAGTTGTTAAGTTCTCTGAAGTTAGGAAATTCACTTTGTATAAAACTACGGACTGGGTGAAATGAAAATCTATCTGGACAATAGCTAGTGAGTCATCTTGCTTCAGCAGATAAAGCAGGAAATGTAAAATTGTATTACACTACTGAGTCAAGAAACTGAAAACTAGTTAAGAAAAAACCCTCTATGGAAAAGGAGAGATGAAAAGCCTCTTGTTCTTTCATTAGTAAATTAGGTTAGTTTTAAAATAATATGCTCATTGAAAAATGTACACATTTCTCAAGTAATTGATATAATTGAATCCCAGTCCTATCTTAAAGGTATAAAGCTGAATTGAATTCTTTAGGGGCCTTGATTTGCTTTGTCTATTTTCCATTGTAAACGTTGTTTAGAACCTACATTGATCATATAATCTTTAGTTTATGGCTCACTGAAGGATGATATATCAAATATTCTTTATTAATCTATAGAAGCTTAAAATTTATATTAGCCTTTGTTTGTGTATTACTTTAGTTATGAGTTAGCTATAAAAGAGATACGGTAACCTCCCCGAGTTGTTTTATACATATTCATGTTAGTTAAGTGCCAAATAAATCACGTGACTGTATTAATGTCAAGTAATAATTGCATGAGTTGCTAGGGGACAAAGAAACAATTGCAGGTAGATTCTTCAGATCTTTTGCTGTCCTGTTGTAATCCAAACCTAGGGTAGTTTGCCCTTACTGGTACTGATGTTTTATGGGTGCTCCATTGCTTAGGCTAAAAGTGAAAATATCCTCGCCTGTTTGTGGAATGTAACCCGTTTTTGCTGAGAGTTTGGTTTGGTGAGTCTCCAAGTCACTTTTTAATCTCCACCATATTGGCTAGCTGTCTTAGTCCACCTTATTCACTGACACCCTGTTTCCCAAATGATTATTAATGGCCTCATTAGACTGGGACAGAGAGGTCCATCACCTCCACTGAAAGAAAAATTTTTGAGATGCAGCATAGTGTCCAGAGATTATCATTAAGCCCCTGGAGGACTGAGCTTGATATCAATATAAGAATGCCTTTTTTGTGAACTTGCCATATCATTCAGTAGTGAAATCCTTCTGGCTAGATCTGACATTTCTTGGATATGGCTGAACATCAAAGGGAGAACAGATTTTGGACAACTCTTTTTTTTTTTTTTTAATTTATTTACTTTATTTATTATTTATTTTTGGCTGTGTTGGGTCTTCATCGCTGCCTGCGGGCTTTCTCTAGTTGCCGTGAGCGGAGGCTACCCTTTGTTGTGGTGCGCGGGCTTCAGTAGTTGTGGCTTGCAGGCTCCAGAGTGCAGGCTCAGTAGTTGTGGCGCACGGGCTTAGTTGCTCCACAGGACGTGGGACCTTCCCGGACCAGGGCTCAAGCCCGTGTCCCCTGCATTGGCTGGCAGATTCTTAACCACTGCGCCACCAGGGAAGTCCCTGGACAACTCTTAAACTCAATCATACCAGTTTATATCATCAGTATATTTGGAAACATTTCTCTTAGCTTTTATATACCTTCCTGTTGTCAGAATGGCTAATTGGCCAGTAGTAGTTCATTGTCCTATCATTATCACCTGAGACAGTTCCTGACCCCTAACTTTTAGAGGCTCCCTGTTAGGAGTTATAGCTTTAGTTGCTCCCCTCTTTAGCATCTTTTTTATTTTTTTAACATCTTTATTGGAGTATAATTACTTTACAATTTTGTGTTAGTTTCTGTTTTATAACAAAGTGAATCAGCTATATGTATACATATATCTCCATATCCCCTCCCTCTTGTGTCTCCCTCCCATCCTCCCTATCCCACCCCCCTAGGTGGTCACAAAGCACCGAGCTGATCTCCAGGTGCGATGCAGCTGCTTCCCACTAGCTATTTTACATTTGGTAGTGTATATATGTCAATGCCACTCTCTCATTTTGTCCTAGCTTACCCTTCCCACTCCCCGTGTCCTCAAGTCCATTCTCTATATCTGCGTCTTTATTCCTGTCCTGCCCCTAGGTTCATCAGAACCTTTTTAATTTTTTTTAGGTTCCATATATATGTGTTAGCATACAGTATTTGTTTTTCTCTTTCTGACTGACTTCACTCTGTACGACAGACTCTAGGTCCATCCACCTCACTACAGATAACTCAATTTTGTTTCTTTTTATGGCTGAGTAATATTCCATTGTATATATGTGCCACATCTTCTTTATCCATTCATCTGTCGATGGACACTCAGGTTGCTTCCATGTCCTGGCTGTGGTAAATAGAGCTGCAATGAACATGGTGGTACATGACTCTTTTTGAATTATGGTTTTCTCAGGGTATATGCCCAGTAGTGGGATTGCTGGGTCATATGGTAGTTCTATTTTTAGTTTTCTTAAGGAAACTCCATACTGTTCTCCATAGTGGCTGTATCAATTTACATTCCCACAAACAGTGCAAGAGGGTTCCCTTTTCTCCACACCCTCTCTAGCATTTATTGTTTGTAGATTTTTTGATGATGGCCATTCTGACTTGTGTGAGGTGATACCTCATGGTAGTTTTGATTTGCATTTCTCTAATGATTGGTGATGTTGAGCATCCTTTCATGTGTTTGTTGGCAATCTGTATATCTTCTTTGGAGAAATGTCTATTTAGGTCTTCTGCCCATTTTTGGATTGGGTTGTTTGTTTTTTTGATATTGAGCTGCATGAGCTGCTTGTAGATTTTGGAGATTAATCCTTTGTCAGTTGCTTCATTTGCAAATAGTTTCTCCCATTCTGAGGGTTGTCTTTTCATCTTGTTTATGGTTTCCTTTGCTGTGCAAAAGCTCTTAAGTTTCATTAGGTCCCATCTGTTTATTTTTGTTTTTATTTCCATTTCTCTAGGAGGTGGGTCAAAAAGGATCTTGCTGTGATTTGTGTCATAGAGTGTTCTGCCTATGTTTTCCTCTAAGAGTTTTATAGTGTCTGGCCTTGCATTTAGGTCTTTAATCCATTTTGAGTTTATTTTTGTGTATGGCGTTAGGGAGTGTTCTAATTTCATTCTTTTACATGTAGCTGTCCAGTTTTCCCAGCACCACTTATTGAAGAGGCTGTCTTTTCTCCATTGTATATTCTTGCCTCCTTTATCAAACATAAGGTGACCATACGTAGCACCTTTTAAAAGGGGTAGACATTCTGCTCCTCTTTCAACATCTGTAGAGATGTGCATACATGTGTGTTCATTCATTCATTCATTCATCATTTGTTGAACACCAGACATTAGTGCAGGACACATCTTGTCGGTTTGGGTCACTCTGCAAAATTCGTGGGAAATTGCCTGTGTTCTTGAGCTTTGTTTTTCCAAAAATTCTTGCTATTGGCTTTTTTCTTTAGTTAGTGGCAACAAAGTACTCTATAAAAATATACTTATGACTGCTAAAATGACAAGATTCACCCTTACTATTTCCCTTGATAGAACATCTCAGCCTAGAAATGGCAGATATAAGAATAACCAAGTGATATTTTAGTACTCAAAAATACAACAATTGAAATTTTAAAAAACTCACTAGTATTTAGATTTATGCTTAAGTTCTAGTTCAATTATTAAACAATAATACTTCATAAGTGGTGCTGTATATTTTCTGTTGTCTCACATCTTAAGCTTTGCATCACATCATCAGACATGTAGTGTCTGGTTTTCCCACCTTCAGTGAGACTAATGCTAATCAATAGGTTCAGGTGGTATCAGCCTGACCCCTCCCCCCCCATTGTGAAGGTACCTCACCAATCTTTCTTCTCTTTATTCTTGGTTTTCTGAAATTTTATGATTATTATTATTTTAAAAAATTTATTTATTTTTTATTTTTGGCTGTGTTGGGTCTTCGTTGCTGCATGTGGGCTTTCTGTAGTTGTGGCGAGCGGGGGCTACTCTTCATTGCGGTGCGCGAGGTTCTCATTGCAGTGGCTTCTCTTGTTGTGGAGCATGGGCTCTAGGTGCGTGGGTTTCAGTGTTTGTAGCACGCGGACTCAGTAGTTGTGGCTTGCGGGCTCTAGAGCACAGGCTCAGTAGTTGTGGCACGTGGGCTTAGTTGCTCCGCGGCATGTGGGATCTTCCTGGACCAGGGCTGGAACTCGTGTTCCCTGCAAGGGCAGGCGGATTCTTAACCACTGCGCCACCAGGGAAGCCTCCAAGAAATTTTATGGTTATTGATGTGGATCATTTTTCATTAATTTTTCTGTGAAATCTGTGGGCTCTTTCAATTTGGAAATTCATGTTCTTTACTCCTGGGAAGGTTTATATGTATTATTTCTTTGATAATTTCTTCTCTTTCATTTTCTATATTCTTTTTTGCTTGAACTCCTATTATTCAAATGTTGGACCTCCTGGACTGATCCTTAATTTTCTCATCTATTCACTCCCATTTCCATCTTTTTGTCATTTTGGTATGTTTTCTAAGACATTTTCCAAATTTATCTTCTAACTCCTTTATTTAATTTTTAAAATAAACTTTTTAGATTTGAAGGACTCCTGCTGGTTTCTGAATGTTCTTTTATTGTAGCTTCTTATTTCATGGATACGATATCTTTTAACTCTCAGAGGATTTTTTTTATATATGGTATAATTTTGCTCCTGGCCTGCTCTCTGTTTTTTTTTGAGTTCCTTTTCCTCCATTTGTTTTGTTCTCTTTCACATTTGAGACTTTCATAAAATGTCTAGCTATCTTTGTGTATGTTTTCCTATTTAAGAATGAGGTATTAAAATTGCATCACAAGCTCTGTGTCAACTAGTAAAGGTGACCTGGTAATGATCTAAGCTCTTTTCCTGGGGGCTGCTGGGATTAAGGGAAGAATCCCAGTATGTCAGTACCTGTGCACCTTTTCACGTATATCAGGCAGTTTCTCCAGTGATTCCTCACTGGCTCTAGTCTCCTTCCCAGGAGATATAAGCCTGGCTCCAAGCATTCTGGGAGGTAAGCAGGGGAAGAGGGATGGAGTATCTCAGTATGGTACTTCACTTTTGATTTCAGGTATGCTTGAACCACAAGCCAGAACCTATCTGAGAGGGGTAACTTTTAGTCTTTTGTAGATTGAGGAAGGTAGTGGTCTGGCTGTGCAGAACCTAGTGATACTTTTGAAATTTTTGCATTGATTGGGACAACTCAGATCTACAAATTGCTTTACTAGTATTTTAGACAATAAGCCAAGTAATTCAATACCTGGACCATTTATGTTTCTTGTATTGAGGCTTAGAAGAGAATAGCGGACAGTACCAGTTACTGGTAATTGGGACTAAAGTGACATCCCCAAACCCAAGCTGTCATGGCAAATTTACCATACTCTTTTGTATAAAAGAATAATAATTTTTCTAGATCTCATTGCTGTACCAGGTTTAGGGATGAATTTCCATACTCTTCCCTTCCCTGATATATTTCTGAGATGCTTAGAGGATTCTGTCATCCCAGGGAAAATATTTGTACTTTTCTCATTCCTAAACACTTAATTCAGTTTTTCACGTTTTCTCAGAAATACCCAGTGTGCAGGGTCCTTTCAAAGGCACCCTCTTTGTAGTCCTTGGTCTCCTTAAGATCAATAGGACTGTGTAAGATATACTTTCATTTCTGAATATTGCAGATTGCAGTTCTCTAATAATAGTAATTTTGTTTTGGTGGATCATGTGTCACTCAAAACAGTAGAATACCCACTGGAACCACAGATCACCTAATTGTTTTCAATGGATGATGATTTAATATGTTACAGAGTTGTGTATATACATTTCTCATGCCTTAGAGCAGTGGCTTTCAAACATTTTGACCCAGACCTCAGTGTGAAAAAATTTACCTTGCCACACACACACACACACACCTGAAGCAAGTTTGAAGAAATAATACCTTTATGACAAGTGTTATACTCTCATATATTCTTTTATATTTAATTTTAGAATGTTGTGTCCCACAAATTATCTAGTTTGTGAATCACTGCAGTTGTGATTCTTAATATTTTTGGGAAGGGGGTATGGTAGATTGTGGACCTTTTGGCACTCTGATAAAAGTATTGGACTCTGGGCTTCCCTGGTGGCGCAGTGGTTGAGAGTCCGCCTGCCAATGCAGGGGACACGGGTTCATGCCCTGGTCCGGGAGGATCCCACATGCCGAGGAGTGGCTGGGGCCGTGAGCCATGGCCGCTGAGCCTGCGCGTCTGGAGCCTGTGCTCCACAACGGGAGAGGCCACAACAGTGAGAGGCCTGTGTACCGCAAAAAAAAAAAAAAAGTATTGGACTCTTTTCTCAGAAAAATGCACATACACATGTTTTGTATACATTTGCAGGAGATTCACAGTCTTTAGGCATATACATGGACTTCCCAGTTCTAAAAACTTCTATGCCATATAAAATTTGGAGTTATCTAGTTTTGCTGATACATTTCACCCAGCATACCAAATATCATCAACTACACAGTAGACCTTCTGCCCTTCCTCGCTTTATCTTGCTAGGTATTGTTAATACAGTGTTGTAGACCGGAGACCCCACATAATAAATAAGACTTCCTCTTGCATATCAAGGTTAAAAGTCTCAGAGGATCCTTATTCTTCCTGGGTATATACTTGTCTTTATAGTATGTAGAGTCAGTGCACAGGAACTGGAAAGACAAACACTTGCTTCTGATATGTCAGGAGCCATTGTGTCCTTTGCAGAGCAGCTCCTTCGCTAGGATCTTAGCACATCACACCCTTAGCAACTGGAGGCTGATTACCCGGCCGTCTTCATTTTTAGTGGAGAAACTTACTTATTACCAGTTACCTTCCCCAACTGTTCTTTATAACCACCATCTGGTAATTCGAATGGAGCCACAGCTTTGTTGTGTGAACTTCTGCCCTCTCTCCCTTTCACCTTTCACGCGTTCTGTCCTTCCTGCCACAAATGTTTATTGAGTTTTTTTCTGTGGGCCAAGCTTTGTTAATACAAGGAATAATACAGTGGTAAGAAAAACTCACGTCTGGGTATGCCTGGTTACCCTTGCCTTGTTCCTCTAGGACCTCTGCTCTGTGGTTAGTTCTCCTGTGCCACCATCCTTGGGCTTCATGGCAGCCCTGCTTACTTCCTGCTTTATTGGGGTTTAGTATTTAACTGTTTCTTGCCCACACTGGAAATTTTCATCTGCAATTTTTTTTCCTGCCTAGAACAACAAGCATACACATATATTTTCTTGTACAGTTTTTCTTTTGCCTAGAACAAAAAAAATACACATTTTCCTTTAAAATAATAATGTAAATATGCAAATCTTAAAATGTCATTTCCCTTATTGGTATGTTCTGGGTCACTATTTTAGAAATAACATCATGGGAAAATGGTGTTAATGTGCGAAAATCACCCCCAAAGTTGAGAGGATCTTTGAAAGGTATCTTAATAACGGGAACATTTTTCAACTGATAAAATACAGGCTCATAGCATTTGAAACAGTATTAGTATTCTTTCAAGAGCAGACATCAATCTCAGAAATCTTGTGTACAAAAATGACAAAATTGGTCTGTATTACAGTCTAATAAAATCACAAAATGATTTTATTTCTTCACTTTTTTATGAATGTGAAATATTTAATACTATTACAATAACTTCCACAGCAGTTGGAACAAAATCTGATACATTGTTAATGGTGTAGTTAAAAATGTGTGCATTATATCCAACAGTTTTTTTAGAAGATTCTTAAAACTTGTATACTTTATAATCAGGCTCAGCAAGTAGATGCCCATGGAAGACATCTCTAATCAATCACAACATTCTTCCTCACCGAGCTTGGACAGTTTCACATCCTCTTCTACGTGGTGATCCAGGTCGTGAACTGAATGCATGTGACATGAAAGCTATTTGTTGTATTTGTTTTGTACCTTAACCTTTAGTATCAACAGAAGATACCAAAAGTCTGCTGAAGTTTGGCAAAGGGAAAATATAATGAGGTAGAATAATACAGTGGTTTAGGCAAGGGTTAGCAAACTTTTTTGGCAAAGGGCCAGATAGTAGATATTTTAGGCTTTGTGGGTCAGTCTCTATTGCACCTATTCAGTTCTCACTGTAGTGCAAAAGTAGACATAAACAATGTGTAAATGAATGAGCATGGCTGTATTCCAGTAAAACTTTATTTATAAAAACAGGCAGTGGGTCACATTTGGTCAACAAGCCATAGTTTGCTAACTGGTTTAAATCACTCCTACTCAAAATTTATCTGTGGAAAAATGGTATCAACATCACCTGTTGGAAATGCAGATCCTTGTTCCATACTCTAGACTTAAGTGAATCAGAATCTCTGGCAATGGTGCCCAGGCATCTGCATGTTTACCAGTTGATAAGGTGATTCTGGTGCTCACTAAATTTTGAGATCCTCTAGTTTAAATAACATGGCACTTCTCTCTTTAAAAGTTACATATAACTCAAGTGTGAAACTACCTGATGCATTTAATTAATGGCTGATCTTTAATCCCTTTTCCTGTCTTTTCTGTGGCATTTGATCTGTTCAAGCTTTCTACTTCTTCTTGGGTCATGACTGGGAATTCATGTTTTGCTCCAGACTTATTGATTTCCTCTAGCATTCAGATTTGTTGCTGTGATGGTTTTAAAACATTTCTGCAATTTTTTTTGACATTCCTATCAAGACATGGATTTATGTTCACTCCCTTTGGATTTAGGCAGGCTTATGATTACTTCAACCAATAGAGTATGGTGGAAGTGATATTTGGTAACTTCCAAGGCTGGTTCAGAAAAGGCCATGCAGCTTTTATCCAGTTCTCAGGGATGCTCACTCTGGGAGCAGTCTGCTGCCATGTAAAAATTCTGATTGCTCTGAGCCTACCATACTGGAGAGGCCATGTGTAAGCTCCCAGCTATCAGCCAGCGTCTATTGCCAGCCAGCTGAGTAAGCCATCCTGGACACAGTCTAATTGAACCTTCAGAGGACTGCAAACCAGCTGGCATCTCAGTACAGTCACATGAGAGACTCTAGCCTAGATGAGCCCTCCTTGACTTCCTGACTGATAAAATCTGTGAGCATAATAAAATAACTGTTGTTTTAAGCCACTAATTTTGGGGTAGTTTGTTATGCAGTAATTGTAACTAGGAAAATTACCATAGAATTGCAAGTACTATTGTTTTATAATTATCTAAGTGGCTTTCTCATCTGTGCTTATGATTTCTTTTATACTCTGAATCTTTTATATGTATATTTTTTCTTTTTCTGATTCTTTTCCATTATAGTTTATTATTAGATATTGAATATAGTTCCCTGAGCTATACAGTAGGTCCTTGTTGTTTACCCTGTTTTATATATGGTAGCATGCATTGTTAATCCCATACTCCCAATTTATCCCTCCCCACCTTCCCCTTTGGTAACCATAATTTTTTTTCCATGCCTGTGAGTCTGTTTCTGTTCTGTAAGTAAGTTCATTTGTACTATTTTTTAGATTCCACATATAAGTGATATCATATACAGTAATGTTTGTCTTTCTCTGTCTGACTTACTTCACTTTGTATGATAATCTCTAGGTCCATCCATGTTGCTACAAATGGTGTTATTTCATGCTTTTTTATGGCTGAGCAACATTCCATTGTATGTATGTGTGTGTGTGTGTATATATATATATATATATATATATATATATATATATATATGCCACATCTTCTTTATCAGTTCATCTGTTGATGGACACCTAGGTTGCTTCTATGTCTTGACTATTATAAATAGTTATGCTTTGAACATTGGGATGTATGTATCTTTTTGAATTAGAGCTTTCATCTTTTCCAGATATATGCCCAGGAATGGGATTGCTGGATCATATGGCAACTCTGTTTTTAGTTTTTTTAAGGAGCCTCTATACTGTTTTCCATAGTGGCTGCACCAATTTACCTTCCCACTAACAGTGTAGGAGGGTTCCCTTTACTCCACACTCTCTCCAGCATTTGTTATTTGTAGACTTTCTGATGATGGCCATTCGGACTGGAGTGAGGTGGTACCTCGTTGTAGTTTTGATTTGCATTTCCCTAATGATTAGTGATGTTGAGCATCTTTTCATGTGCCTGTTGGCCATCTGTCTCTCTTCTTTGGAGAAATGTCTATTTAGGTCTTTTGTCCATTTTTTTATTGGGTTGTTTGTTTTTTTGTTGTTGTGTTGTATGAGCTGTTTGTATATTTTAGAAATTAAGCCCTTGTTGGTCATATCATTTGCAAATATTTTCTCCCAGTCCATAGGTTATCTTTTCATTTTGTTAATGGTTTCCAAGTTTATAAGTTTGATTAGATCCCATTTGTTTATTTTTGCTTTTATTTCTATTGCCTTGGGAGACTGACCTAACAAAACGTTGCTACTATTTATGTCAGAGAATGTTTTGCTTATGTTCTCTTCTAGGAGTTTTATGGTATTATGTCTTATATTTAAGTCCTTAAGCCGTTTTGAGTTTATTTTTGTGTATGGTGTGAGGGAGTGTTCTAACTTCATTGATTTACATGCAGCTGTCCAGTTTTCTGAACACCACTGTGTTATCTCCATTGTATATTCTTGCATCCTTTGTTGAAGATTAATTGATGTAGGTGTGTGGGTTTATTTCTGGGCTCTCTATTCTGTTCCATTAATCTATATGAATGATGCTGTTTTGATTACTGTAGCTTTGTAGTATTATCTGAAGTTCAGAAGCATTATGCCTCCAGCTTTGTTCTTTTTCATCAGGATTGCTCTGGAAATTCTGGGTCTTTTATCATTCCATATAAATTTTAGGATTATTTGTTCTAGTTCTGTGAAAATTTTCATTTGATAGGGATCACATTAAATCTGTAGATTGCTTTGGATAGTATGGCCATTTTAACTATATTAATTATTCTAATCCAAGAACATGGGATATCTTTCCATTTCCTTGAATCATCTTTGATTTCCTTTATCAATGTTTAGTTCTCTGCATATAAGTCTTTAACCTCCTTGGTTAGGTTTATTCCTAGGTATTTTTTTTAATGTGAATTTTAAGTGGGATTTTTTTTTACTTTCTCTTTCTGATATTTCATTGTTAGTATAAAGAAATGCAACAGATTTCTGTTTATTAATCTTGTATCTTGCTACCTTGCTGAATTCATTTATCAGTTCTAATACTTTTTGTGTGGAGTCTTTAGGGTCTTCTGTATAGAGTATCATGTCATCTGCATATAAGGACAATTTTACCTCTTCTATTCCGATTTGGATACCTTTTATTTCTTTTTCTTGTCTGATTGCTGTGGCTGGGACTCCCAATACCATGTTGAATAGAAGTTGTAAGAGTGGGCATCCTTGTCTTGTTCCAGAATTTAGTGGGAAGGCTTTCAGCTTTTCACCGTTGAGTGTTATGTTGGCTGTGGGTTTGTCATAAATGGCTTTTATCATGTTGAGATATGTTCCCTCTATACACATTTTGGCAAGAGTTTTTATCATGAATGGATGGTTAATTTTATCAGATGCTTTTTATGCATCTATTGAGATGAGCAAACAAAACCTAAAGTCAGCAGAAGGAAGAAAATAATAAAGATCAGAGAGGAAATAAATAAAATAAAGATTAAAAAAACAGAAAAACTCAATAAAACCAAGAACTATTTTTTTGAAAGGATAAGCAAAATTGACAAACCTCTGGCCAAGCTCACCAAGAAGAAGAGAGGACCCAAATAAACAAAATAAGAAATGAAAGAGGAGAAATAACAACCAATATCACAGAAATACAAAATACCATAAGAAAATATTATGAACAGTTATATACCAACAAAATGGACAATGTAGAAGAAATGGACAAGTTTCTGGAAACATACAGCCTGCCAAAACTGAACAAAGAAGAAACATAATCTGAACAGACCAATCACTAGAAGTGAAATAGAATCTGTAATAATAATAAAAAAAAAACCTCCCTGCAGACAAGAGTCCAGGACCAGATGGCTTCACGGGGGAATTCTGCCAAACATACAAAGAAGAACTTATACCTATCTTTCTCAAACTCTTCCAAAAGATTGAAGAGGAAGGAACACATCCAGAGTCATTCTGTGAAGCCACCATCACCCTGATACCAAAACCAGACAAAGATACTACCAAAAAAGAAAATTACAGGCCAGTATTTTTGATTAATATAGATGCAAAAGTCCTCAGCAAAATATTAGCAGACTGAATCCAGTAACACATAAAAGGGATCATACACCATGATCAAGTTGAATCTTATATATTTATTTTTGCTCTCAATTTTCTTTAATTTTATTTATTCTATTAATCATGTCAAAGAATCAGTCTTTAGATTTATTCATTCTATTTGAGATATTTGTTTCATTAATTGAAGCTTTACCCTTTTTCATCTTTTCTTCCTACTTTCTGTTTATTTAATTGTTCTTTTCCTAGTTGCTAAACATGAGCACTAGGTTAATTTTCTTTTTCATTTTTCGTCTTGTATAAGAAATACATTTGAAGCCATCAGATTTCTTCTGAGTATAACCTTCACTGTTCCTCGTAAGTTTGGTAGGAAACATTTTCCTCTTCACAGTTTTCTTGAGAGTTTGTATTTCAGTTTTGATTTTCGTTTTATCAAAGCATTTTGGAAAATATTTCTAAATTTCCAAATAGTTAAGTTTTTTTCTTGGTGGGGAGGGAGGGTCTTTCATTTTTCCAACATATATAATAAGTACATATTTCTCTACTACTATAAGAAAATAAAATTCTAACTATTTTCCACACCAAGACCCTCTCTTCTTCCTTTACCAGTAAGTTTGCTTTTTACTTTAGGGTGCTTTTACTTCCTGATTCCCCACATAAGTGCTTTAAATGCTTTTCCTTCTGCTGTCTCCTCAGGCCTGACCTCAAACCTAAGTTGCTTTAAAAAAAAAAAAAGTTTAGTAATACTTGTTTCAGACTATGATTAGCTTTTTATTCTTTGTTTAGTGCTGATTTATTATACATTCCCATTCCATTTCAAGGTACCATGATGCTACCCACAGTCTTGTCTCCTTGGATGCAAAGGCTTTCTTCCATCCTAGGGAGCAGGAGGGATGTAGCACACCTTTTCAGCCCCCACTTTCACCAGCCTCAGGACCTAATGGAAAATGCTTAATAAATAATATGCTTATTTTAACTCTATCCCTATTGTATTTGTGTGTATTTTTATGGCTTACCTGTTCTGCTTGGAGTGTTGATTTCATTGAAAATTTTGGAATGAAATATTCCTACACATACAAAGAATGGAAATCAACTACAGTTTACATGGAAGTTTGTCATTAAAAATGTCTCTTCTTATAGATTTCCCCCAAAAGATAAGATTTAATAACTAAACCCTTATCCTTTAAATAGGAATTATACTTAGTGTAGATCAGTTCATGCCATTTAATATTTGAATATGTTGTAGTAAACAGTAAACTTGGTTGGGGTCTTGATGCTCATTCATTTTAAGCTCCTATTTAGGGAGGAATCTTTTCTCCACATTTCCTGACCTCCTGTGTAGAAACTTCTGCCCTCTTCTGGAGTGAAATGGATATTCTTTCCTATTGCCTTGGGCTGAAATGCTTTCCCACATCATAAGTCATATTTTTGCTGAATTGCCCTGTTCAGACATTTTGTTTTCTTATTTCAAGGGTATATAAACTATTTGTTACTAGTTAAACGTGATCTAAACTTTGGTAAACCATAATTTGGAATTGATAAATTAGTTTTTGATTACCCAAGTTGAAAAAGCTTGCTCTTTCCATCTTGTATTTTATACTTTTGTTTTGTGCCTTGCACTGAAACTATTTGTACATATGCCGTATTATTGATATTTCCTTTTAGATTGAAAGGATCCAGGACTTCACTATTTTGTTTCCTATATAGGGCCCATAATTCCTTGCACATAGTAGAACTTGACCAACATTATTAAATAAATGATTGAATAAATAGATATAACTGCCATTGTGATAATAGTAAAGTGATTTTAGTAGTGGTCCTACAAATTTACCATGGTAACTTTTTAAAAAAATTATATAGACTATCCTGTTAGAGCAAAATTATTTTCTGGATATAATCAAAATATACTACATAGCACATATAGTACATACAAAGCTGAATTCTGGGAAGCCTATTCATCTGTGAAACTCAAAATCTTTAGATACTTGATAGTTCTTTCAGCATCTGGATATGGCAAGATCAATGGATTAAGCAGTAATTTACCCATTCATTGCAGATGGAAATTGCATATGTGGTAAATTAGTACCTCTCCTTTTGCCTCTCCAAAGCATATAGAACAGATTTTGGCTAAGTTTTGATACTGCTTACCAATGCCATATAGTAGTGGGGAAGGGGGGAAACTGTGTGGCAGACTTGAGGCAAAACTGGGGACTGGAGAGCACCTGGGCACCTTGGAAATCTGGATAGGGGCAAAGGCAGGTGCTTTGGACAGTGAGTGGACTAGTGACTGGGCATTGGGGACTCCATGGGGTTGGGTGTTCATCCCAGAGGATGAGAGTAAAGGGACAAGAGAAACAACATTATCTAATTGACAAATCAGATAACAGCTCTCAAGTTTATGTCTAAGCTTTGCCATTAGTTAGTGTATCGAATATTTTAGCAGCTTGTTTTCCACCCAGACTGGGAAAATAGTAGTGTAAGGGAGAATAACTATGACCAATCCTTAATTCCTATTGTTTGAGTTTCCATTTGTGTCCATAGTCGTATGCAGTGGATCCTGGCTGGCCCAGTCAAAATTACTAACTTCTGTGTTCCCACAATAGCAACCTTAACTGGGCACTTAATTCATTCTTCTTTGTGTTAAAGTTAGTTGGTCACATGTCCATATTCATATTTTTCAATAACAATTTGGTCAAACTTTGGACCAAATTTTACTGGGTAGTAAAATCAATTTAGTGGAGTGATAGTAGGGTGCTGTGACAAGATTTTTTAAAAATTGGGCATAGAATAGACAAGAATAACAAGTAGAGTGTACTATAAATACTAAGGGTATTTTTATTAAACATTAATTTCACTGTATATATACATGCGTGTGTGTGTATGTGTGTGTACTGGGTCATAATGTAAAAATATATTTGCTATTGTGGATCAGGTCAAATGAGTTTGACATGGATATGTACTATCTTTCCTCCTTCACTGTTACCTTTACCTTTACCTTTACCATAGAACTTATCAAAGAATCTTTGGGGCATAACGTGAGCGGTTTGGTCATGATTTAGACTCATTCCCTGTTCCATTACCCCACAACGTGTGTTGAGTGCTTACAATTTATCAGGTACTAGTGTAAGCATTTTACATGGGTAAATTCATTTAGTCCTCATCATAACCTATGGAAGATGCTTTGTTATCCCAATTTACTAATGAGGAAACTAAAGCACAAAAGTAGATTTAAATCACAGATTTAGTAAGTGGCCAGGACTTGAACCTAGGCAGTCCATGGTGTAATGGAAAGAACACTGCACTGTTCAAGGGCAGAGCGCTAAGCTAGAGGGCTAGTTGGCCTAGGGAATTTTGCTCAGTAAGGCTCGCTCTTTGGGCAGGGCTGCTAGACAGAAGACCTCACATAGGTATGACTGGGCCCTGAAATTAGGTAAAGCTGTAAGATAGACTGAATTCCTGCTTTTCTTTTTTTTTTTCTTTTAAAGATTTATTTATTTATTTAAATTATTTTTGGCTGTGTTGGGTCTTAGTTGCGGCATGCAGGATTTTCATTGAGGCACGCAGGATCTTCTTTGTGGTGCGCAGATTCTTCCTGGCGGCATGCGGGCTTCTCTCAGTTGTGGCATGAGAGTTTTCTCTTCTTTAGTTGTGGCACGCAGGCTCCAGGGTGCATGGGCTCTGTAGTTTGCGGCATGCAGGCTCTCTAGTTGAAGCAGGTGAGCTCAGTAGCTGTGGTGCATGGGCTTAGTTGCCCCGTGGCATGTGGGATCTTAGTTCCCTGACCAGGGATCAAACCCATGCCCCCTGCATTGTAAGGCAGATTCTTTACCACTGGACCACCGGGGAATTCCCCTACTTTTCAATTAATATTTGATGCTGTGTGGACAAAGCTTGAGATAAGTGGCCAAATGCCTTGCCTTTCAAGAAAAATTCATATTTAGTCTGCCCCCATCAATTTACTTAAGTTAATCTTGGCAAATTTTCAGGGACAATTTAATTTTTTAAAAATTTACCACTTTAATTTAAAGTGTACTACTCCATGGTTGTACAACCACCACTACCTTCTAATTTGAGAACATTTTCTTCTCCCCAAAAAAGAAACCTCAGACCCATTGACAGTCACTTCGCATTGTCACCCTTTCCCCTCCCCCTAGGTTTTGACATACACTAATCTACTTTCTGTCTCTATGGATTTGCCTATTCTGGACATTTCATGTCAATAGAGTCATTCAATATGTGGCCTTTTGAATCTGGCTTCTTTTACTTAGCATAATATTTTCAAGGTTAACCCACATTGTACATATATTAGTGGCTGAATTTTATAAATATATATAAATTATATGTATATCACATACCACATTTTGTTTATCCGTTCATCAGTTGATAGACATTTGGATTGTTTCTAACTTTTTTGGTGCTGTGAATAATGCTGCTTTATTCAGTTGTGTATATGTTTTTGTGTAATATGTTTTCATATTCTCTTGGGTCTATACCTAGGAATTGCTGGGTCATATGGTAACCCTTTGTTTAACTTTGGAGGAACTACCAAATTGTTTTCCATGGCTACACCATTCCATGGTACATTCCCACCAGCCATGGTACATTCCCACCACCATTCCATGGTACATTCCCACCAGCGATGCCATTTTGCATTCCAGTTACTCCACCTTCTCTCCAACACTTATTTTCTGGTTTTGTTTATTTGTTTAACTGTAGCCATCCTGGTGAATGTGAGTTAGTATCTTACTGTGGTTTTCTTTTTCCTTTTTTTTTTATTTGGCTGTGCCACACAGCATGCAGGATCTTAGTTCCCCAACCAGGGATTGAACCCGCAGCCACTGCATTGGAAGCACAGAGCTTTAACCACTGGACTGCCAGGGAAGTCCCTCATTGTGGTTTTCACTTGCATTACAATAATGACTAAAGAAATTGAGCATCTGTTCATGTGCTTATCGGCATTTGTATATCTTCTTTGATAAATTAGTTTTTGATTACCCAAGTTGGAAGAGCTTGTTCTTTCCATCTTGTGCTTTATACGTTTGTTTTCTTCCTTGCATTGAAATTATATGTAAATATTCCATGTTATTTCCTTTTATATTGAAGGGATCTTTTTTCCAATATTATTATGTCTATTCTGGGTCCCTTGCATTTCTATATGAATTTTAGGATTGTCAATTTCTGCAGAAAAAAAGGACACTTGGAAATGGATAGTGATTGCATTGAATTGGTAGATCAATTTGAGGAGTATTGCCATCTTAACAATACTAGGTTTTCCAACACATGAAGTCAAAGCGTCTTTTCATTTTTTTCTTTAAGTTCTTATAACAGAGTTTTATGTTTTCAGTGTACAGGTCTTGTACTTATTTACTCTTGTTTTTTTTTAATTAATTAATTAATTTATGGCTGTGTTGGGTCTTCATTTCTGTGTGAGGGTTTTCTCTAGTTGTGGCAGGTGGGGGCCACTCTTCATCGCGGTGCGCGGGCTTCTCACTATCATGGCCTTTCTTGTTGTGGAGCACAGGCTCCAGACGCGCAGGCTCAGTAATTGTGGCTCATGGGCCCAGTTGCTCCGCAGCGTGTGGGATCTTCCCAGACCAGGGCTCGAACCCGTGTCCCCTGCATTAGCAGGCAGATTCTCAACCACTGCGCCACCAGGGAAGCCCCTACTCTTGTTTTTTGATATTATTGGATTAAATCATTTTCTTAATTTTATTTTCTAATTTTTCATTTCTAGTGTATAAAAATACAACTGATTTATGTATATTGATCTTGTATCCTGCAGCCTTGCTAACCTTGTTTATTAGCTTGTGTGTGCGTGTGTGTGTGTATTCCTTAGAATGTTCTATTTACAGGATCATGTCATTTGCAAATAGAGGTAATCTTTTCCAGTTTCCCTTCCAATCTAGATGCTTTTTATTTTATTTTCATGTTTAGTGCTCTCCAGGCTAGAACCTCCAGTACAGTGTTAAATAGAAGTGGTGAGAGTAGGCATCCTTGACTTGTTTCTCATCTTGGGGGAAAAGCTTTCAGTCTTTCACCAGTAACTATGATGTTAGCTATGGGTTTTTTGTAGATGCCCTTTGTCAGTTTGAAAAAGTTCCCTTCTGTTCCTAGTTTGTTGAATGTTTTTATCTTGAGAGAGTATTGGATTTTGTTAAATGTTTTTGCTGCAGGTATTGAGAAGATCATGTGTTTATTTTCCCTGGATTTTATAAATATGGTGTATTACATTGACTTTATATGTTGAACCAACCTTGTATTCCTGAGATCAACCTCCTCTCATAGTATTGTGTGATCCTTTTCATATGCTGCTTGATTCAGTATTTTGGTGGTACATGCTGCTGGTATTCTGTTGAGGGTTTTTGCATTTATCATCAATCATAAGGAATATTGATCTCTAGTTGTGTGTGTGTGTGCACTTATGTGATGTCTCTCACTGTTTTGTTATCAATATAATTCTGGCCTTAGGCTACTCACTTCATTTTTGAAGGGTAGTTTTTGCTGGATTTAGAATTTTTGATTGACAGGTTTTTTTTTTCTTCAGAACTTTGAATATGTCATTCCATTTCCTTCACTCTGTTTCTAATGAGAATACAGCTGTTAATCTTACTGAACATTTCTTGAATGTGGTAAGTCACTTCTCTTTTGCTGCTTTCAAAATTCTCTTTGTCTTTTGACAGTTTGGCTAATATATGTCAAGGTGTGGATCTCTTTGAGTTTATCCTCCTTGGAGTTTTTTGAGCTTCTAGATGTGGCGATTAATGTTTTTCATCAAATTGGAAGTTTCTGGCCATTGTTTCCTCAAGTATTCTTTCTTCCCATTTCTGTTTCTCCCCTTCTTCTGAGACTCCCGTTATGCTTATATTAGTACAGTTGATGGTATCTCCACAGGTTTTTGAGACTGTGTTTATTTTTCTTTATTGTTTTTACTTTTGTTTCTCAAACTAGATAATCTTCATTGACATGTATCTTCAAGTTTATTGTTTTTCTTCTGTCTGCTCAAATCTGCTATTGAGCATCTCTCATGAAATATTCATTTCAATTATTGTACTTTTCAATTCCAGAATTTGTTTGATTTTTTAAAAAAATAATTTATATATCTCTATTGATAATCTCTATTTGGGGAGATAACCACATACTTTCTTTTAGTTCATTAGACATGGTTTCTTGCAGCTCTTTGAACATATTTATTTATTTATTTTATTTATTTATTTTTGGCTGCATTGGGTCTTCGTTGCCACACATGTGCTTTCTCTAGTTGCAGCGCGCTGGGGCCTCTCTTGTTGAGGATCATGGGCTCTAGGCACGTGGGCTTCAGTAGTTGTGACATGTGGGCTTTGGTAGTTGTGGCTTGTGGGCTCTAGAGCACAAGCTCAGTAGTTGTGGCGCATGGGCTTAGTTGCTCTGCGGCATGTGGGATCTTCCCGGACCAGGGCTCGAACCCGTATCCCCTGCATTGGCAGGCAGATTCTTAACCATTGCGCCACCAGGGAAGCCCTGAACATATTTAAATTAGCTCATTTAAAGTCTTTGTGTAGTAGCATCTGGGCCTCCTCAGGGCCAGTTTCTATTAAGTGCTTTTGTTCTTCTATATGGCCATACTTTCTTGGGTTTTTTGTGTGTTTGTTTGTTTTTGCATGGCTCGTAATTTTTTGTTGAAAACTGGACATTTTAAATAATGTGGCAACTTTGGAAATCAGATACTCTCCCATCCCCAGGGTTTTGTTTTTTTTTTTTCTATTGGTTGTTGTTGTAGTAGTTGTTTGTTTAGTGACTTTTCTGAACTAATTATGTGAAGTCTGTATTGTTTGCTTTGTGTGGCCACTGATGTCTCTACTTGTTTAGCTGAGTGGTGAGCTAGTGATTGGAAGAGTGACCAACAAATCACCAGTCTTTGCTGAGGAGCTCTATGTGCGTGTTGGGGTGCACCTTCAACACTTAGCAAGGTGTATGACAGCTCTGTCTTAACCTTCACTTCCTGCTTGTGCAGAGCCTCAAGGTCAGACAGAGATGAGAGCTTAGGGGCTTCTCAAGTTTTCCTTTTCCATGTGTACAGACCTATGTGTGTGTGTGGTCTCCTAGATTCCCAAGACTATGCTGGAGCTTTTCTTTTCTCTTTTTAAAATTAATTTTTATTGGAGTATATTTGCTTTACAATGTTGTGTTAGTTTCTACTGTACAGCAAAATGAATTCATCCCAATTCATCCCACTCCCCTTCCCCCTTGGTATCCATACCTTTGAATGTCTGTGTCTCTGTTTCTGCTTTGCAGATAGGATCATCTATACCATTTTTCTAGATTCCACATATATCTGTGGAATATATGGTATTTGTTTTTCTCTTTATGACTTACTTCACTCTGTATGACAGTCTCTGGGTTCATCCATGTCTCTACAAATGACCTAATTTTGTTCCGTTTATGGCTGAGTAATATTCCATTGTATATACGTACCACATCACAGGCGGACTCTCAACCACTGCGCCACCAGGGAAGCCCGCGTGTATCTTTTTGAATTATGGTTTTCTCTGGGTATATCAGTAGTGGGATTGCTGGGTCATAGGGTAGTTCTATTTTTAGTTTCTTAAGGAACCTCCATACTGTTCTCCATAGTGGCTATATCAATTTACATTCCCACCAATGGTGCAAGAGGGTTCCCTTTTCTCCACACCCTCTTCTGTGTTGAAGCTTTTCAAAGCCCCTATGGGTGAATATTTCTCAGCTGTTTCTTTTAAGCTTTTTGGTTAGTCTATTGTTGCTCCAAGTAGTAACTACTTCCTCAGGCAGCTGTGAAGTTAGAACACTTGCTTGTAACTGTTTTCAACAAATGCCCCTTAGGAGAAGGCTTTTTTATACTAGGTGAGTTCTGAGTCAGGTCAATTACAGACTGACTTATAAGTGGGGTCTTCCAGGGAACCATCAGAAAGGTCAAATAATGACAGTTCTTTGGGAATGAGGATTTGAAAGGGCTCCAGCTCCATTCTGCTCTACCCAGTGACTACTAGGCTGTACCAGGAATGTGGGCTATTACTTTTTCAAGACTATTGCAGAGATGAGAATGGAGGATGGGAGTAAGGGAAGTTAAAATGTCACAAAGCTTCTTGTTCTTCCTGAGATACAACTATTTATTGACTTAAAAATAAATGCTTCCTGTGTTGCTGCAAGGCTTTGGTTAATTTCCAGAGCTCTGGAATAGTTTATTCTAATAATTTTGTCAGCTTTTTCATTGCTTTTATGGATGAACAAAATTTTGGAGGTCCCTAATCTGCCATTTTTGCCAACAGTACCCCATAACTTAATTTTAAAATAAAACTTTCCAGCTCTCATCTTCCTTGAAAGTTCTGAGCCACCTGGCTTTTGTCAGTCTTTCCTTCATTAAATACCCTCTTTTCTGCCTCTGTGGATACTCTTTTCCATTGTTCAGTGGACTCTCTTCCTCTGATTATCCTTTAGAATTTGATGTTTCTGAAAGTTCTGTCCTTGACTCTCTTATGTTTCCATTCCACACATCCTTCCTGGGTGATCTCACCTATACCTGTGATTTCAGTTGCCTCTTCTATGACATAACTCGTAACTCCAAGTTTTAAATCCGGATTCCTTTTTATCTTTGGACTTATGTAACCACTGCCTCTTAGACATCTCCACTTCAGTGTCCTCTTTGACTTTGTCTCTTAGCATGGTCATAGGTGATCAGTTACCAAGTTCGATCACTCTACTTCCTGAATATCTGTAGAATCTATTTTCCCCATCCCTGATGCTGCTTTCCTAATTAGGACCACATTTCTGTCTTGCTTAAACTATTGTAATACTTTCTTGTCTCTATGTCTCCAGTCTTGTTCCGCCTTTCATACATTTTCTATACTGCAGGTAGAACATGCTTTCTAAAAAGCGCATTTCTTTTTGTCACTCCTTCACTGGGGAGACAATAGCTAGCAATATAGACACCATCCCTGCTTTCAGGGAACTTTGGGTATAGGGAGGGACACAGACACATACAGTTCCGAGTATGCTAGAGCAAGTACATGCACAAAGGAGAGGCATACACTCAACTGAGACTCAAGACATCAAGAAAATTTCAAAGGAGATGATGTCTAAGCTGAGATCTGCAGGTAGAGCAGAAATTTTAACAATGAAGGGAAGAATGGGAAAGAGTATTCCAGGCTGAGAGTGCATGTAGGAAGGCCTAGAGAAAGCATAGAATTGCAGGAAATGAAAGAAGTTCTGTATGTTGGAAAACTTTACATTGAGGAAGTAGAATCAGTTAAGCCTGAAGAGGTAAACTGGGGCCATATCACACTGAAGCGGTTTTTGTTGGGAAGAAACATGATGAGTTTTGCATATTAGAAAAAGTATCTTGACTAGCGTATGGAGAATGCTTTGCATGAGAGGGTTGACTTGGAATCAGAGTGACCAGTTAGGAAGCTCTTGCAGTATTCCAGGCAAGAGATAATATTGATGTAGACATTTGGAATGGAGAAAGTCAGATCGATTTGAGAAGTATTTTGGAAATAGAATTGTTGAATGTGGAGACCAAGGGAGAGAGAGGAACTAGGGAAAATTGTATTATTCAGTTAATAAAGCTATCTATTCCAATAGCTATTTAGAACATAGAGCTTTTTTAAAAAATTGAAATATAGTTGACGTACAATGTTGTATTAGTTTCAGGTGTACAGCAAAGTGATTCTGATATGAATATATATATATATATAATATATATATATATTCAGATTCTTTTCCATAATAGGTTAATACAAGATACTGAGTATAGTTCCCTGTGTTATACAGTAAATCCTTTTTTTTTTTATCAATTCTTTATATGGAAGTGTGTGTCTGTTAATCCCATATTCCTCCCCACCCTCTTTCCCCTTAAGTAAACATAAGTTTGTTTTCTATGTCTTTGAGTCTGATTCTGTTTTGTAAATAAATTCATTTGTATTATTTTTTAGATTCCACATTTAAGTGGTATAATATTTGTCTTTCTCTGTGACTTCACTCAGTATGATATTTTCTCTAGGTCCATCCATGTTGCTGCAAATGGCAATATTTCATTCTTTTTATGGCTGAGTAATATTCCAATTGTAAATAAATTCATTTGTATTATTTTTTAGATTCCACATTTAAGTGGTATAATATTTGTCTTTCTCTGTCTGACTTCACTCAGTATGATATTTTCTCTAGGTCCATCCATGTTGCTGCAAATGGCAATATTTCATTCTTTTTATGGCTGAGTAATATTCCATTATATATATACCACATCTTCTTTACTCATTCACCTGTCGATGGACATTAGGTTACTTCCATGTCTTGGCTATTGTAACTAGTGCTGCTATGAATATTGGAGTATATATATCTTTTTGAATTAGAGTTTTCATCTTTTCTGGATATATGCCCAGGAATGGGATAGCTGGATCATATAGTAGCTCTATTTTTAATTTTTTAAGGAACCTCCATACTGTTTTTCATAGTGGCTGCACCAATTTACATTCCCACCAGCAGTGTACAAGGGATCCCTTTTCTCCACACCCTCTCCAGCATTTGTTATTTGTAGAGTTTTTGATGATGGCCATTTGGACCAGAGTGAGGTGATACCTTATTGTAGTTTTGATTTGCATTTCTTAATAATTAGCAATACTGAGCATCTTTTAATGTACCTTAGAACATAAAGCTTTTATATATGTATGCACTTCAGTGACAAGAAAGTATGTGGTGTTTTGTAGATTTTCTTCTTAAAATTATCTACATCTGGTATAAGTCTAAGACCTAAGCTCCCCTGAATAGACTTTACTGTTCACTTGGTAAAAGCTAGTAAATGTAGACCTAATGCCTGGTCAATTTATTTCTGTGAGCCTAGCACTGTATATCCTATCAGGATTCATGATTAAAATTATCTCAACATTTCAGGTCAACTTTTTTTTTTTTTTAATCATAAGGATAAAATTACATAGTTGATACCATCAGCTTTCCCATGCTACAGAAGAATGTTTCTACTTTGGAATTTTCATTATAAAGCAATCAAAAACTTTTGCAATTTTCTGTTTGTAGTATAGTAGAACATCTGACTAGAGTAAAAGTCTTACTGATTTTAGGTTCAGTTTTATTTGGTCACTTTTTACCAAATGAATTTATGTCTACATGACTAACTTTTGCTATCTGATTAAAAAGCATACTTTGAAATGTAGCATTCTTTGAATTTGAAGGCCTGTTTTAAAGTTTGTCATTTCATCACTAAGACCTGAAAAAAGAGTCATTGATCATTTTTGCAGAAGAGGTTTGGAAATTCATATATTTGGACGTTCATATTCTTCTGCATGGACTTTGAAGAAATAATAATCCTCCTATAACCACTATTCCCTGAACTATTCTAATATTTGTGAAATGGATGTGTGGTTGGATATGGTATTGTTAAATAAAAGTAGCTTTCAGTTTAATTTTAATCAGGATCATCAATCTATTTTTATTTTTGGAAATAAATGAAAATTTAATATTAATATTATTTTTTAAATGTTATAGAGGACATTTAAAATCTTCATGATAAAAAAAAAGAGAGAAATGATGATTTTCTTTTAATTGAAGACAAAAAATCCCTTGGCTCCAAAAAAGAAATACTCTGTATTCTCAGTTGCTTTTAAAAATCTTGAACCTGTCAGTGAAATTGTGTAATCTAGTAATAACATGCCTAAGGCTTATTGCCTTTTCTTGGGCAACGGTATCAGCAAATGATGTGCTCTATCGATTTTAATCACATTGTTTTTACAGTTCCATTGCAGTGTTTGGGAAACTCACCAAGTAAATAAATCTGTGGATACAGACACCTCTTTTTTTCTCTGAAAACCTAACCAATTATATATTATTCCTTCTTGATCAGTTGCTAAGGTATAACACAGAGTAGTAATATTTTGAGAGGCTGTGGTCTTGGCTAGGCTAAAACGTTCTTGATATTCAGCACTACATATTTTAAAAATAAAATTCTTATAAATGTGATATTTGAGTGCCTGTAGCATTCAGAATTTAACATTTAACAAGCTGCCTGTAGGCTAATCTAGCAAGCCATTCCCTCTACAACTCAACTGCATATATCTAGAGCAGGCTCCCATGAGGTTATATTCTAAGCTAGCTATGAGCTGATTTGATGGCAATTTGTATCTTGGAAACCATGTAGAACAATATTTGGAGCATTAGATTGAGAGATTATGGCTGATAAAATAATTTTCTGATGCTACCATCTATTGCTATTGGGTTTTGGCAGAGTTTCATAATAATCATAAAAACCTCCACTTATTAAAAGCTTACCGTGTATCCGGATTTTACATACATTATATCCTATCCTTATAACGATTCTGCCATGTAGGTATATAGACACCGTCTATATACTTTGCATATAAGGAAGGTGAGACCACATAGGTTAAGTCACTGATGAGGAATCTGAACCTTGGTCTAATGGTAAAGCTCAGGTTCTTTCTGACTACCAAGGGCAAACAAATTTCATTTAAAATATTCTGTACGTGTAAAATGGAACCATTGTCTGAGAAGACTTCTGAGATTTAAATGCTCATAAATTGTTTAGAAATTTGGGGTCTTTATACCCAAATGGTAGAACACTGCTGTTCTGTTTTTTGGGACTGATGTAGCTTTGTTTGCAGTAGTGCTGAATTTGGAGTAGGGGTGTATGCGTGTGTATATAAAATAAATAACTTAATATTTTTCTTTTTCTGTGGAAGTTATAGTGGGAAGGTTCCCTTGGTATTTTTTGTTATTCTGGAACTAATTAGAAATAAGCCATGTATTTCCATCACATTGAAACACTGACTGTAGTTAATTTGTCACTAAATTCTAATTTGTTCACATGGCAGTAGATTTGGATTGATTGTACTGTCTAGGTCTTATTCTGCATACTTTAGAACTTTACAGTTTATATTTTCAGCATACATTGAAGCCCTCTGTCCCTTCCATGCCTAAGCTGCAAATGCTTGCTGGAGGACTTAGTATTGGCAGTTTGGTGGCTACTCTCTCTTCACTCCAAATCTGTGGCTAATTAGTGTCAGGGTTGGAAGTCTCACCTAAAACTACTTGCAGCAGCCCTTTCTTTCTGGCAGCTCTCTCAGAACGAGAACCTCATGTTTCACGCTCCTTCATCTGTCTTTTGTGCCTAGTGGAGCCACTATTCTTCAGTGAAGACGCTCTTGTTAACCCTGATACTTCCTGGAAGTGCTTCTTCCCTCTTCTTATCTTAGCACAGACCTGGCTTTCTCTCTCCCATTGTTCTTGCCTTTAAATGGAAATCACCTTCTTCCACTCTTCTTGAACCATAGGTTCTGGGCCCTTGCATGTGCTGGTGTCCCTGTCTAGAGAGCCTTTCCTTGACTTGTTCACCAAGTGAACTCCAACTCATTCTTTAAGACTTAGTTTAATAGATGAAGAAAAAGGACAAAATTCAACATTCATTTATGATAAAAATTCTCCAGAAAGTGGGTGTAGAGGGAACATGCTTCAACATAATAAAGGCCATGTAGGATAAGTCCACAGCTAACATCATACTCAATGGTGAAAACCTGAAAGCATTTCCTGTAAAGTTGGGAACAAGGCAAGGATGTCTACTCTTGCTACTTTTATTCAACATAGTATTGGAAGTCCTAGTCATAGCAATCAGACAAGGAAAAGAAATAAAAGGAATCCAAATTGGAAAGGAAGAAGCAAAGCTGCCACTGTTTGCAGATGTCATGATACTATACACAGAAAACCCTGAAGATGCCACCAAAAGAATTACTAGAGCTCATCAATGAGTTTGGTAAAGTTGTAGGATCCAAAATTAATATATTAGAAATCTGTTGCATTTCTATACACTAAGAACGAACTATCAGAAAGAGAAATTAGGGAAACAGTTCCATTTACCATCACATCAAAAATAATAAAATACCTAGGAATCAACCTATCTAAAGAGGTAAAAGAGCTGTTCTTGGAAAATTATGAGACACTGATGAAAAATTGAAAACAATACGAATAGATGGAAAGAAATATTATGCTCATGGATTGGAAGAATTAATTTTGTTAAAATGACCATACTGCCCAAGACAATCTAGAGATCCAGTGCAATCCCTATCAAAATACCAATGACATTTTTCACAGAACTAAAACAAATAATTTAAAAATTTATATGGAAACAAAAAAGACCCCAAGTAGCCAAAATAATCTTGAGAAAGAAGAATAGAGGTGGAAGTATCATGCTCCCTGACTTCAGACTATACTACAAACCTATAGTCATCAAAACAGTATGGTACTGGCACAAAAACAAACACATAGATCAACGGAACAGAATAAACAGCCCAGAAATAAACCCACACGCTATGGTCAATTAATCTGTGACAAAGGAGGCAAGAATATACAATAGAGAAAAGACAGTCTCTTCAATAAGTGGTGCTCGGATAACAGGACAGCTACATGGAAAATAATGAAGTGAGAACATTTTCTCACACCATATACAAAAATAAATTCAAAATGGATTAAAAATCTAAATGTTAAGACTGGAAACCATAAAACTCCTAGAAGAAAACATAGGCAGAACACTCTGACATAAATTGTAGCAACATTTTTTTAAAATCTGTCTGCTAAGACAAAGAAAACAAAAGCAAAAATAAACAAATGGGACCTAATTAAATTTAAAAGCTTTTGCACAGCAAAGGAAACCACTGACAAAACAAAAAGACAATCTACTGAATGGGAGAAAATATTTGTAAATGATATGACTAATAATGGGTTAATATCCAAAATATACAAGCAGCTCATACAACTCAATATCTAAAAAACAGGGCTTCGCTGGTGGCGCAGTGGTTAGGAATCCTGCCAATGCAGGGGACATGGGTTCGAGTCCTGGCCCGGGAAAATCCCACATGCCATGGAGCAACTGGACCTGTGTGCCACAACTACTGAGCCTGCACTCTAGAGCCCACGAGCCACAGCTACTGAACCTGTGTGCCACAACTACTGAAGCCTGCGTGCCTAGAGCCTGTTCTCCATAACAAGAGAAGCCACCGCAATGAGAAGCCTGAGCACCGCAACAAAGAGTAGCCCCTGCTCGTCGCAACTAGAGAAAGCCCACATGCAGCAATGAAGACCCAACGCAGCCAAAAATAAATAAATAAATTTTTAAAAAAAAGAATCTGATTAAAAGATGGGCGGGCAGAAGGCCTGAATAGACAGTTATCTAAAGAAGACATACAGATGACCAACAGATACATGAAAAGATGCTCAGCATCACTAATCATCAGAGAAATGCAAATCAGGTATCACCTTACACCTGTCAGAATGGCTTACACCTGTCAGAATGGCTGTCATCAAAAAATCAGGTATCACCTTACACCTGTCAGAATGGCTGTCATCAAAAAAGCCACAAATAATAAATGCTGATGAGGTTTTGGAGAAAAGCAAATCCTTGTACATTGTTGGTGGGAATGTAAATTGGTGCAGCCACTATGAAAAACAGTATGGAAGTTCCTCAGAAAACTAAAACTAGAGCTACCATATGATCCAGTGATTCCACTCTTGGGTATATATCCAAAGAAAATGAAAATACTAATTTGAAAAGATATATGTACCCCAATGTTTGTAGCAGCATTATTTATAAGAGCCAAAGTATGGAGGCAAACTAAGTGTCCATCAACAGATGAATGGATAAAGAAGACGTGACACATATATACAGTGGAATACTACTCAGCCATAAAAAATGAAAATTTTGCCATTGCAACAACATGGATGGACCTGGAGGGTATTATGCTTAGTGAAAAAAGTCAGACAGAGAAAGACAGATAACAGTATTTTATCACTTATATGTGGAATCTAAAAAATAAAACAAATGAATGAATATAACAAAACAAAGAGACTCACAGATACAGAAGGAAGAGGGGAGGGACAAGATATAGTTAGGGTATTAAGAGGTTCAAACTACTATGTATAAAATAAGCTACAAGGATATATTGTAGTGCACAGGAAATATAGGCAATATTTTATCTTAAGTGTAAGTGGAGTGTAATCTATAAAAATTTTTGAATCATTATGTACCTGAAACTAATATAATTATAAAAACTAATTATAGTAATTGTAAATCAACTATACCTCAATAAAAAAAGAACGAAAAAAGAGACTTAGTTTGAATATCACTTATCCCATGAAACTTGTGACCGTTCCCTCAGCAAGTGAGGGATACTGATTTTTAAAGCAATAATATGTACCAGGCAAAGTTCTAGGCACTTTACAAATGTTTTGTAGTTAGTCCTCACAATTATCATTTAAGATAGTTACTATTAACTCCTCTTTACATATCCCGATTTGTACAGAGCTAGTTAGTAGAGGTGGGATTTGAATCCTGATCTCTATCATTCTAAAATTTTGTTTCCCACCTGATTATATTACTTCCCTGGTTACTTCCTCTTTTATATCACTTTTGTACTTTGTATATGCTGATCATTATCTTTATCATAATCATTATTAGTAAGGCCCATGTCTTGATAATCTCTTTATTCCCAGCACCCAATACAATCCTTGGTATATAACAGGTATTCAGAAAATGTTTGCTGGATACATACATACACGGTTAGATGGCTGGATTCTTAGTTGGTCTGTTCTACTTCGACCTCTTGTGCTCTTTGCTTAACTCATTACTGCCTTCTGGACACTCTTCTTGGCCAGTCGTACAGAACTCTTGCCAGTAAGTGCCTTTTAGGTCTTATTTCCCCTGTCTTTCCTGTCTTGCTGTAATTAACAGGCATGCCACATTGACGCCTGAGATATGACACTCTAAATGCTTTTGTTCTGGCTATAAGTCTGGGGTTTGTGTGCTGCAGATAAATGGCTCATCATTAGGAGTGAAGAAAACAGGCTCTTTCCAAAAATAAGTATCCTTACTTGAGGTGGTTTGACTAGGGAGCCTGAGAAAGTTAACATATATATCACGTGATTTTTTTTGGTCTTGGCTATGACATGCATGTTTTACATGAAAGAGACAATCTGCTAAGACAAAGAAAACAAAAGCAAAAATAAACAAATGGGACCTAATTAAATTTAAAAGCTTTTGCACAGCAAAGGAAACCACTGACAAAACAAAAAGACAATCTACTGAATGGGAGAAAATATTTGTAAATGATATGACTAATAATGGGTTAATATCCAAAATATACAAGCAGCTCATACAACTCAATATCTAAAAAACAGGGCTTCGCTGGTGGCGCAGTGGTTAGGAATCCTGCCAATGCAGGGGACATGGGTTCGAGTCCTGGCCCGGGAAAATCCCACATGCCATGGAGCAACTGGACCTGTGTGCCACAACTACTGAGCCTGCACTCTAGAGCCCACGAGCCACAGCTACTGAACCTGTGTGCCACAACTACTGAAGCCTGCGTGCCTAGAGCCTGTGCTCCATAACAAGAGAAGCCACCGCAATGAGAAGCCTGAGCACCGCAACAAAGAGTAGCCCCTGCTCGTCGCAACTAGAGAAAGCCCACACGCAGCAATGAAGACCCAACGCAGCCAAAAATAAATAAATAAATTTTTTAAAAAAAGAATCTGATTAAAAGATGGGCAGAAGGCCTGAATAGACAGTTATCTAAAGAAGACATACAGATGACCAACAGATACATGAAAAGATGCTCAGCATCACTAATCATCAGAGAAATGCAAATCAGGTATCACCTTACACCTGTCAGAATGGCTTACACCTGTCAGAATGGCTGTCATCAAAAAATCAGGTATCACCTTACACCTGTCAGAATGGCTGTCATCAAAAAAGCCACAAATAATAAATGCTGATGAGGTTTTGGAGAAAAGCAAATCCTTGTACATTGTTGGTGGGAATGTAAATTGGTGCAGCCACTATGAAAAACAGTATGGAAGTTCCTCAGAAAACTAAAACTAGAGCTACCATATGATCCAGTGATTCCACTCTTGGGTATATATCCAAAGAAAATGAAAATACTAATTTGAAAAGATATATGTACCCCAATGTTTGTAGCAGCATTATTTATAAGAGCCAAAGTATGGAGGCAAACTAAGTGTCCATCAACAGATGAATGGATAAAGAAGACGTGACACATATATACAGTGGAATACTACTCAGCCATAAAAAATGAAAATTTTGCCATTGCAACAACATGGATGGACCTGGAGGGTATTATGCTTAGTGAAAAAAGTCAGACAGAGAAAGACAGATAACAGTATTTTATCACTTATATGTGGAATCTAAAAAATAAAACAAATGAATGAATATAACAAAACAAAGAGACTCACAGATACAGAAGGAAGAGGGGAGGGACAAGATATAGTTAGGGTATTAAGAGGTTCAAACTACTATGTATAAAATAAGCTACAAGGATATATTGTAGTGCACAGGAAATATAGGCAATATTTTATCTTAAGTGTAAGTGGAGTGTAATCTATAAAAATTTTTGAATCATTATGTACCTGAAACTAATATAATTATAAAAACTAATTATAGTAATTGTAAATCAACTATACCTCAATAAAAAAAGAACGAAAAAAGAGACTTAGTTTGAATATCACTTATCCCATGAAACTTGTGACCGTTCCCTCAGCAAGTGAGGGATACTGATTTTTAAAGCAATAATATGTACCAGGCAAAGTTCTAGGCACTTTACAAATGTTTTGTAGTTAGTCCTCACAATTATCATTTAAGATAGTTACTATTAACTCCTCTTTACATATCCCGATTTGTACAGAGCTAGTTAGTAGAGGTGGGATTTGAATCCTGATCTCTATCATTCTAAAATTTTGTTTCCCACCTGATTATATTACTTCCCTGGTTACTTCCTCTTTTATATCACTTTTGTACTTTGTATATGCTGATCATTATCTTTATCATAATCATTATTAGTAAGGCCCATGTCTTGATAATCTCTTTATTCCCAGCACCCAATACAATCCTTGGTATATAACAGGTATTCAGAAAATGTTTGCTGGATACATACATACACGGTTAGATGGCTGGATTCTTAGTTGGTCTGTTCTACTTCGACCTCTTGTGCTCTTTGCTTAACTCATTACTGCCTTCTGGACACTCTTCTTGGCCAGTCGTACAGAACTCTTGCCAGTAAGTGCCTTTTAGGTCTTATTTCCCCTGTCTTTCCTGTCTTGCTGTAATTAACAGGCATGCCACATTGACGCCTGAGATATGACACTCTAAATGCTTTTGTTCTGGCTATAAGTCTGGGGTTTGTGTGCTGCAGATAAATGGCTCATCATTAGGAGTGAAGAAAACAGGCTCTTTCCAAAAATAAGTATCCTTACTTGAGGTGGTTTGACTAGGGAGCCTGAGAAAGTTAACATATATATCACGTGATTTTTTTTGGTCTTGGCTATGACATGCATGTTTTACATGAAAGAGACATGAACCAGTTATTGCTGGTTACATCATCTGCCAAAAATAGTGACCTTTTGTTGAATATGAGGATCTGAGTAATAATAAGGTTTATGACCAAGGCCTGTAGTTGTTGGAGACTGAGCAGAAACCCTTAGAGTTTGACAATATGGTTTATCACTGAAATAAATATTTGTGTCTATGCATCCTTTGAGATTCCTGAAAACCAAAAGTCTGGAATAGAACATAAGTTTGGGAGTGTAGTTATAACATCTTGTCTGATAGGGAAACTTTCAGAAGTAGGTGGAAATTTAGAGTACAGGATTGGGGTCAGGCTTGGCATGGGGGTTTTGGTGTTTTGCTCTGCGCCTGTGGTAGAGCTCGGCTGCGCTGCTCTGTTAAAGGTGAAATTCAGATTGGCCGAGGTGAGTTTTGGGGCTGTAACCAGTTTGGCCTGCTCTGCGGCAGGAAAGCGGGATCCCCATTATAAAATTGAAACCTCCGCAGTAGAGGTGAGGTCAACTATCACGTCGGTTCCTTTAAATGTCTGCTCCCTCCACCTCAGTTGATCATTAGAAGGAGTGATTCATCTTCGTAGATTTTTAGGACTAGGAACCTCAAGACATCCTAGTCTATGCTTAAATATCATCTATGGTTTCTTGCTAGCTGACCTTCCAACCTCTACCTGGACACTTGTAGTGATGGAGATAGTCTTTCCTTTTATCTTGGACAGTTCTAAATGTTAGGAAGTCCTTTGTATCAGCCTTAAATTTGCATGCAGGCTCTTTGAATCGTGCAGAACTCTAATTCCTGTGCCTCACCCTCTTCACATCTATGAAGGGAGCCCTGACATTCCCTTCGAGTTTTTCCTCC
This sequence comes from Neophocaena asiaeorientalis asiaeorientalis, assembly GCF_003031525.2. Lineage (NCBI taxonomy): Eukaryota > Metazoa > Chordata > Mammalia > Artiodactyla > Phocoenidae > Neophocaena > Neophocaena asiaeorientalis. Next base: position 5,965,326 of record NW_020174438.1, read on the forward strand.
TCCACATGACCCCCTCCTTTCTTTGATAACTCTTCTGTACACCTGCCTATTTTTCTGCCTAAGTGATTTGTGATTCTGGCTCTTCCCCACAAAATGAACACTCAGAAATTTTCGTTGAGTGTCTATTATGTACAAGGATAATTTTGAGCTGGTATAAGTGTCCCTGACTTCAGGTTCCTTATAATGTATCAATACATTGGGAAAAGACACTGGATAATAACAGGAAAGAATCAGGGAGAGGGTCTCTCCAGCCTCCTTTTTTTTTTTTGCGGTATGTGGGCCTCTCACTGTTGTGGCCTCTCCCGTTGTGGAGCACAGGCTCCGGACGCGCAGGCTCAACGGCCATGGCTCACGGGCCCAGCCGCTTCGCGGCATGTGGGATCTTCCCAGCCCGGGGCACGAATCCATGTCCGCTGCATCGGCAGGCGTACTCTCAACCACTGCGCCACCAGGGAAGCCCTCTCCAGCCTCTTTAAGCCAAACTTTCTTGGTAAAATCTCTGTTCTTACCTTAAACTGTCAGCGTGGGGACCACATTTAAGATTGTCCCTTCAGATTAGAGCTTAATCAGTGAGGAGCCTTATGCAAATTAAAATTTAAAAACTGATAGCATGCATTAGCTGTTAAACATTTTTTAAATGTCTGAAATAATGTAAAATTTAAACATACTGTAGATCCTTTCATAAGACAACACAGACCAGTTTCCCTAATCATGACCTTAATGGAAATAGTAAACAAGTGCTGGTCTCATTTAAAATTAATAACACTATGATCTAGAAAGCTCATTTGGGCCCTCTTTAGGTTCTGTAAGCATGTTATGAAAACAAGTAGTTGAAAAGTGAATATACAGTCATTCTGCTTGGTCTGCATTGTCAGACAATCCATAAGGTTTTTTTCTTCACTTGAATAGAACACATTTTTTACTGAATTGACTGACTGTTAGGTTCCTTGTAGACACAGTCTTAGCAAAGAAAACTAAAAAATTGCTTTTGGGGAAGAAAATTGTAGCTAGTTGTATCTCATAAAACCATTCTTGTGTTCATTTTCTTGAGGAAATTACTGTAAGTGTATCTTAGAGGGCCAGTGCATAAGAGACCTTTTTATGCTTAAATGAAAGCCCAGAGAGTTTCCATATCAGAGTTGTTCCATTGACTTGTCTTACTCCTGAAAATAAAATGAAAACCTTAGCCAGAGGAGAGCTCACATGTTAGTTAAGCATTGACATGATCTGACCTTATTTTATTTATTTGCATATGTTTAATACCTATGCATGTCCAGTCTTTGGAGACACAAAGAAACACTATTATGTTAGAAGTTTCTTTGGTTTTCTGATGTATTTTTTATATCAAAAGTCCTGTTTAAATGTAATTCCATGATTCTATAGAAGAAGAGCTATTCATCTTTGTGTTTACATAAAGATATGCTAGGTTTGAAATACCTGATTCATTTTATGCCCCTAAAACATGAATGACATCATTTGGCCTGCTAGACGGTAGATTTATTTTAGTAACAGATCTTTCAGATAAATTCATAAATGAAAAAGAAAGAAATGTGAGTAAACGTTTGTTCTATTTTGGTTTTTAAGCTAAAATAATTGGAGTTCAGCCAGCCAAAAAGAAATTAAATTCGAAATCCAATCCTTGTCAAGAAATTTTGCATGCAGCTATTCAACCTATTGTTTTAGAACTGCTGGGGTAAGAGAGTAGAACATTATGTTGGCAAATGTAATAGTAAGTTGGAGAGTAGAAATGTAGCTTGTCAGTGAGTACCAGGAACGCCTAAGCTTTCTGAATATAGCTACCAAATACTTCTAGGGCAATGGATATGTCAGAAACTGAAGCAAGAAAGTACTCGTCAGAGGGCGGAGTCAAGATGACATATTAGGAGGATAAGGAATTTGCGTCTCCTCACAAGTAGGGCACCTACCAGGCACCAGTGGGGTACCACGGACACCTAAGGGGACAGGAGGAAACCCCAGTGACCGGGTAGGATGTGGGGTGTGGGGGGAGTGAAGGGGGAGGAGAAGTGGGGGCGGGATGGGACTGGCATGGGGGAGGGGAAGGGATCCCACGCCCGAAGGGGGAAATTGGGTAACCACTGGGAGGGCAGAGGATCAAAAGGGAACGTGGCCAGGTTTCCCCTGACCACCTAGGCCCCCTTCAGCCACACGCGTCCTAAGGGAGTGGGAGGGAGTGAAGGGGGAGCAAAAGTAAAGGACGGACCTCTGGGACAGCACCCCTGAGGGGCGGCTGGGGGAGGGAGGAGTTCCTATGGCCAGCGGGACCCACCCACGGTTAGGGGCCCAGTGAAGTAGGGGGAGACCCAGGGGGAGACGGTGCAGGAGGGGCGCAGAGGAACGGAAGGGAACGGGCCAGTGCTTTCCCTGTCCACTTAGGCACCGGGGAGCCTGTTGGGCTCCCGGGCCCAGTCCTCTGCCCTCAGAGCCTCCCTCCTGCCGTGCAGAGCCCAAGCCCCGCCCCTACGCCCTCACCCAGGGCCCTACCTCCAAACTCCGGAACGCCACACTCCAGAGGCCCTCCTTTCCACATGCTGCCTCTCCCCTTCCTCGCAGGTCCAAGGCAGGGGGCCCGGCTCCATGCTTCAGTGTTGCCCCACCTAGGCCCTGCCCCCAAGGCCTTTTTGGCTGCGTGGGTCCTGAGCCTAGGATTCATTTATATTTTTATTTTTCCTAATAAATTTTTATTTTTATAATTTTATTTTATTCATTATACTTTGTTATTGTTCTCTCCTTTTGGCTTGTTCCCCCACTCCCCGCCCCCCTTTTTTTTTTCTTTTTTCTGTTGTGGTTTTATTTTACCTTGTTGCAGTTGTTTCAATTATACTTTTACTTTTCTTAATATATTCTTTATCTTTCAACTTTTATTTTGTTTTTTACTCTTTGATATTGTACTGCTCCTTTTTTTCTTTTCTTTTCTTTTTTTTTTTCTTTTTTCTCTGCGCCACGCAGCTTGCGGGGTCTTGGTTCCCAGGCCGGAGGTTGGACCCGAGCTCCTATGGTGGGGGCTCTGAGTCCAAACTGCTGGACTAACAGAGAACCTCAGACCCCAGGGAATATTAATTGGAGTGAGGCCTCCCAGAGGTCCTAATCTCAGCACCAAGACCCAGCTCTATCCAACTGCCTGCAAACTCCAGTTCTGGGTGGCTCAGGCCAAACAACCAGTAAGGCAGGGATACAGGCCCACCCATCAAAAAAAATAAATGACAAAAAAATATGTTACAGATGAAGGAGCAAGGTAATGCCTACAAGACCAAATAAATGAAGATGAAAGAGGCAACCTACCTGAAAAAGAATTCAGAATAATGATAGTAAAGGTGATCCAAAATCTCGGAAACAGTGGAGAAAATAAAAGAAACAATTAACAAGGATCTAGAAGAACTAAAGAGCAAACAAACAGTGATGAACAGCACAGTAACTGAAATTAAAAATATTCTAGAAGGGGGCTTCCCTGGTGGCGCAGTGGTTGAGAGTCCACCTGCTGATGCAGGGGACATGGGTTCGTGCCCTGGTCCGGAAGGATCCCACATGCCGCGGAGCAGCTGGGCCCGTGAGCCATGGCTGCTGGGCCTGCACATCCGGAGCCTGTGCTCCACGACGGGAGAGGCCACAACAGTGAGAGGCCCGCGTACCGAAAAAAAAAAAAATTCTAGAAGGAATCAATAACAGAAAAACTGAGACAGAAGAATGGATAAATGAGCTGGAAGATAAAATGGTAGAAATAACTGCCAGGGAGCAGAATATAGAAAAAAGAATGAAAAGAATTGAGGGCAGTCTCAGAGACCTCTGAGATGACATTAAACACACCATAATTCGAATTATAGGGGTCCCAGGAGAAGAAGAGAAAAAGAAAGAGTCTGAGAAAATATTTGAAGAGATTATAGTCGAAAACCGCCTTAACATGGGAAAGGAAATACTCAGTGAAGTCCAGGAAGTGCAGAAAGTCCCATACAGGGTAAACCCAAAGAGAAACATGCCGAGATACATATAATCAAACTATCAAAAATTAAATACAAGAAAAAATATTAAAAGCAGCAAAGGAAAAGCAATAAATAACATACAAGGGAAACCCCATAAGATTAACAGCTGATTTTTCAGCAAAAACTCTGCAAGCCAGAAGGGAGTGGCAGGACATATTTAAAGTGAGGAAAGGGAAGAACCTACAATCAAGATTACTCTACCCAGCAAGGATCTCATTCAGATTTGTTGGAGAAATTAAAACCTTTACAAACAAGCGAAAGTTAAGAGAATTCAGCACCACCAAACCAGCTCTACAACAAATGCTAAAGGAACTTCTCTAGGCAGGAAACACAAGAGAAGGAAAAGACCTACAAAAACAAACCCAAAACAATTCAGAAAATGGTAATAGCAACATACATATCAATAATTACCTTAAATGTAAATGGATTAAATGCTCCAACCAAAAGACATAGACTGGCTGAATGGATACAAAAACAAGACCCATATATATGCTGTCTACAAGAGACCCACTTCAGACCTAGGGACACATACAGACTGAAAGTGAGGGGTTGGAAAAAGAATGTTCTAAGAGGGAAGTTTATAGCAATACAAGCCTACCTCAAGAAACAAGAAAAATCTCAAATAAACAACCCAAATTTACACCTAAAGCAATTAGAGAAAGAACAAAAAATCCCCAAAGTTAGCAGAAGGAAAGAAATCTTAAACATCAGATCAGAAATAAATGAAAAAGAAATGAAGGAAACAATAGCAAGGATCAATAAAACTAAAAGCTGGTTCTTTGAGAATATAAACAAAATTGATAAACCATTACCCTGACTCACCAAGAAAAAAAGGGAGAAGAATCAAATCAACAGAATTAGAAATGAAAAAGGAGAAGTAACAACTGACACTGCAGAAATACAAAGGATCATGAGAGATTACTACAAGCAACTATATGCCAATAAAATGGACAACCTGGAAGAAATGGACAAATTCTTAGAAAAGCACTACCTTCCGAGACTGAACCAGGAAGAAATAGAAAATATAAACAATCACAAGCACTGAAATTGAGACTGTGATTAAAAATCTTCCAACAAACAAAAGCCCAGGACCAGATGGCTTCACAGGCGAATTCTATCAAACATTTAGAGAAGAACTAACACCTATCCTTCTCAAACACTTGCAAAATATAGTAGAGGGAGGAAAAATCCCAAACTCATTCTATGAGACCACCATCACCCTGATACCAAAACCAGACAAAGATGTCACAAGAAAAGAAAACCTCAGGCCAATATCACTGATGAACATAGATGTGAAAATCCTGAACAAAATGGTAGCAAACAGAATCCAACAGCACATTAAAAGGATCATACACATGACCAGGTGGAGTTTATCCCAGGAATGCAAGGATTCTTCAGTGTATACAAATCAATCAATGTAATACACCTTATTAACAAATTGAAGGATAAAAACCATATGATCATCTCAATAGATGCAGAAAAAGCTTTTGACAAAATTCAACACCCATTTATGATAAAAACTCTCCAGAAAGTAGGCACAGAGGGAACCTACCTGAACATAATAAAGGTCATATATGACACACCCACAGCCAACATCGTTCTCAATGGTGAAAAACTGAAACCATTTCTTCTTAGACCAGCAACAAGACAAGGTTGCCCACTCTCACCACTATTATTCAACATAGTTTTGGAAGTTTTAGCCACAGCAGTCAGAGAAGAAAAAGAACTAAAAGGAATCCAAATCAGAAAAGAAGAAGTAAAGCTGTCACCGTTTGCAGATGACACGATAGTATGCATAGAGAATCCTAAAGATGCCACCAGAAAACTACTAGAGCTAATCAATGAATTCAGTGAAGTTTCAGCATACAAAATTAATGCACAGAAATCTCTTGCATTCCTATACACTAATGATGAAAAATCTGAAAGAGAAATTAAGGAAACACTGCCATTTACCACTGCAACAAAAAGAATAAAATACCTAAGAATTAACCTGCCTAGGGAGACAAAAGACCTGTATGCAGGAAACTATAAGACACTGATGAAAGAAATTGAAGATGATACAAACAGATGGAGAGATATACCATGTTCTTGGATTGGAAGAATCAATATTGTGAAAATGACTATACTACCCAAGGCAATCTACAGATTCAATGTAATCCCTATCAAATTACCAATGGCATTTTTTACAGAACTAGGACAAAAAAATCTTAAAATTTGTATGGAGACACAAAAGACCCCACATAGCCAAACCAGGGAAATAAACAGCTGGAGGAATCGGACTCCCTGACTTCAGACTATACTATAAAGCTACAGTAATCAAGACAAGGTGCTGGCGCAAAAACAGAAATATAGATTGATGGAACAGGATAGAAAGCCCAGAGATAAACCCATGCACCTGTGGTCAACTAATCTATGACAAAGGAGTCAAGGTTATACAATGGAGAAAAGACAGTCTCTTCAAGTGGTGCTGGGAAAACTGGACAGCTACATTTAAAAGAATTAAATTAGAACACTCCCTAACACCATACACAAAAATAAACTCAAAATGGATTGAAGACCTAAATGTAAGGCCAGACACTATAAAACTCTTAGAGGAAAACATGGGAAGAATACTTTTTGACATAAATCACAGCAAGATCTTTTTTGATCCACCTCCTAGACTAATGGAAGTAAAAACAAAAATAAACAAATGGGACCTAATGAAACTTAAAAGCTTTTGCAAAGCAAAGGAAACTACAAACAAGACGAAAAGACAACCCTCAGAATGGGAGAAGATATTTGCAAAGAAATCAACAAAGGATTAATCTCCAAAATATATAAACAGCTCATGCAGCTCAATATTAATAAAACAAACAACCCAATCCAAAAATGGGTAGAAGACCTAAATAGACATTTCTCCAAAGAAGACATACAGATGGCCAAGAAGCACATGAAAAGCTGCTCAACATCACTAATCATTAGAGAAATGCAAATCAAAACTACAATGAGGTATCACCTCACATCAGTTAGAATGGGCATCATCAGATAGTCTACAAACAACAAATGCTGGAGAGGATGTGGAGAAAAGGGAACCCTCTTGCACTGTTGGTGGGAATGTCAATTGATACAGTCACTATGGAGAACAGTATGGAGGTTCCTTAAAAAACTAAAAATAGAATTACCATATGACCCAGCAATCCCACTACTGGGCATATACCCAGAGAAAACCACAATTCAAAATGACACATGCACCCCAGTGTTCATTGCAGCACTATTTACAATATAGGTTATGGAAGCAACCTAAATTCCCATCAACAGACAAATGTATAAAGAAGATATGGCACATATATACAATGGAGTATTACTCAGCCATATAAAGGAACAAAATTGCGTCATTTGTAGAGACGTGGATGAATGTAGAGACTGTCATACAGAGCGAAGTAAGTCAGAAATAGAAAAACAAATATCGTATATTAATGCATATATGTGGAACCCAGAAGAATGGTACAGATGAACTGGTTTGCAGGGCAGAAATTGAGACACAGATGTAGAGAACAAATATATGGACACCAAGGGGGGAAGCAGCGGGGGTGGGGGGTGTAAAATAAATAAACTCAAAATGGGTTAAAGACCTAAATGTAAGGCCAGACACTCTAAAACTATTACAGGAAAGCATAGGCAGAACACTCTATGACATAAATCACAGGAAGATCCTTTTTGACCCACCTCCTAGAGAAATGGAAATAAAAGCAAAAATAACAAATGGGATCTAATGAAACTTAAAAGCTTTTGCACAGCAAAGGAAACCATAAACAAGACCAAAAGACAACCCTCAGAATGGGAGAAAATATTTGCAGATGAAGCAACTGACAAAGGATTAATCTCCAAAATATACAAGCAGCTCATGCAGCTCAGTATCAAAAAACAAGCAACCCAGTCCAAAAATGGGCAACAGCCCTAAATAGATGTTTCTCTAAAGAAGATATACAGATTGCCAGCAAACACATGAAAGGATGCTCAACATCACTAATCATTAGAGAAATGCAAATGAAAACTACAATGAAGTATCACCTCACACCAGTCAGAATGGCCATTATCCCAAAATTTACAAACAATAAATGATGGAGAGGGTGTGGAGAAAAGGGAACCCTCTTGCAGTGTTGGTGGGAATGTAAATTGATACAGCTGCTATGGAGAACAATATGGAGGTTCCTTAAAAAACTAAAAAAAGAACTACCATATGACCCAGCAATCCCACTACTGGGCATATACCCTGGGCATAATTGAAAAAGAGTCATTTACCACAGTGTTCATTGCAGCACTATTTACAATAACCAGGACGTGGAAGCAACTTAAGCATCCATTCACAGATGAATGGATGAAGAAGATGGGGCACATATATACAATGGAATATTATTCAGCCATAAAAATAAACAACATTGAGTTATTTGTAGTGAGGTGGATGGACGTAGAGTCTGTCATACAGAGTGAAGTAAGTCAGAAATAGAAAAACAAATACCATATGCTAACACATATATATGGAATCAGAAAAAAAAAAAAGTTCTGATGAATCCAGGGGCACAGGCCAGGGATAAAGATGCTGATGTAGAGAATGGACTTGAGGACACGGGGAAGGGGAAGTTTAAGTTGGGACGAAGTGAGAAAGTAGCATTGATATATATACACTACCAAATGTAAAATAGATGTCTAGTGGGAAGCAGCTGCATAGCACAGGGAGATCAGCTCGGTGCTTTGTGGCCACCTGGAGGGGTGGGATAGGGAGGGTGGGAGGGAGACGCAAGGGGGAGGGGATATGGGGATGTATGCATACATATGGCTGATTGACTTTGTTGTGCAATGGAAAGTAGCACAACATTGTGAAGCAATTAGACTCCAATAAAAATGTTAAAAAATAATAAAATGGACAGTATAAAAAAAAAAGTACTCGGCAGTCTGTGTCAATGTCAGTGATACAGTGACAGTATGACTTAGTGAGAAATTGAGAGAAAAACTAAAGGAAATGCTTTCTGAACAGAGCTAAGAAAAAGATAACAATTTTTTGATGTTTTTAATAAAGTTTTTTTTCTGTTTTTAATAAAGTTTTCTTTTAAGTACAACTTTGGTTTCATTCTGTAAGGTTCATGGTCAAAAGTCACATGGCCATCTGCAAGCTGCAAGGGATGCTAGGAAATGGAGGATTTTAATTAGCATACTGCTGTCCCAGACAAAAATCAGGATTCTGTTAATAACGAAGAGTGGGGGAATAAACATTGGATAAACTACTAGCAATATCTTTCATAAAGTCCTAAGGGCCTAGGAGATTTTCCTGTAGATTCCCATGCTATACAGATTGTTACAAAGCATTGCGAGATGGAAAGATACCCAATTTATTTTATAAAGCTGCCAGGATCTTGTATCAAAACCTGACAAAGATGAGTGAAAAGGAAAATTATAGACCAGTTTAACTTATGAATATAACTGTGAAAAGTCAAGATACAAACATTTCAACTTTTCAGCACATTGAAAGAATCATCCATCATGATCATGTAGGGTTCATACTATAAATGTAAGAATGCTTTAATAATTAGGAAAGCTTTTTAATACAATACAGCATATCAAAAGATCTAATAAGAAAAAATATGGTAATCGCAATAGATAAAGATTTGATCAACATTAGCCCTTGTTTCTGATTAGAAAATCAGTCTTAGACAATTAAAACTAGAAATATGTTTCTTTAATGAAATAAAGATATCTTAACTCCTATTCTGGTCAAGTTTATTCCAGTACAAAGAACAAAGGTATAGTCCATATACCCCAGCCGTATCAATCTATGACTTCAAAATACACTTTTAAGTAATACCTGAAGTAGGATGGCACAAAACCATAACGATGTACTCCCAGTTCCTTCTGGAAGTTTCTCAAAGTATTCTCTTTCATGTGCTGCAGAACACATCCCCCTCCTTCCTCAGCTCACATCTCTCTGACTTGCCACCATACAGCTGCAGTAACTCTAGTTAGGTAGAATGATGGGCGTACCTGTTCTTCACTCAGGGGAAAATAGTACCCACTCGTTCCTATTTTTCTGTTTGAGAATAAAAATGAGGATACTTCTAATATTGCCTTTGAACTTTTAGAATTAGATAGTTTTATAAAATCAAATTATCTCCTCCTTTGTAAAGTGTGTGATATGGCTTTGCTCTGGTAATAAGTAGACTAAGGCTTATTAACTTCTGAAACCACAGTAGTGTACGTTTTATATCAGTATTTTAAAGTCTTTTTTCTTTTTACCACAACCCACACTAAGAAATACATTTTAAGCTGTGACCAAGTGTACACACACGCACACACGCACATTCTGTACATTCATATCTATAATTTTTTTCAAGTTTCACAAAACTTACCAAGGATCTATGCAAAATACTCTTGTATATATCTATTCTATTCTAATTCATTAAGAAAATTGGTATCAACCCACCAAATTTCCTTAGACCATGCTTTTTTAACAGTTTTATGATTCTGTACAGAGGGTGATTCTTTTGACTCTTAAGAAAATAAAATGTCTGGAGTTCAAGAATTCAATTTTGGAAGGTGAGAATGTATTGGTTTTTAGAAATATGTTCTAATTTTGTTGTAAATACTAACTTTCATGTATAGGCAGGATGCTTTTGGTGCTAGTTGCTAGTTTTTCTTTGATTTCTAGGAGGGTGATTGGATAAGAAAGAATTTTCTAAATGGTGATTTCTTTTCTTCCTGCAGCTCTCATGTGTGACTGTAAGTCTAGTGCATCATTAACCTAAGGACCTCACCACTTGGAAGTTACAGTTTTCGTCATCAGCTTACCTTATCCTTTTTGGTCTGGTTGTTTTCCTCAAACAGTGGAAACATCTTTCTTTCAAGTTGCTTTTGTTGAAGCGTTCAGCAAATGGCTAATAGCAGCTGTGGTAAAAAATCCACAAAATGCCCCAACTGTTCATCTACTTCTCAGAAGAATGTGCTTTGTGTATGTTCTTGTAAAACAAAGCTTTCTCCAGTGTCAGTGGTGGAAATGTCACAGACATCGAGCGTTGGTAGTTCAGAATTTACAGTTTCACCAGAGAGAAAAAAAGAGAGACAAGCCAGCAAAGATACTACCTCTGGAAAAGATTTGGTAAATATTGAAGATTGTACATCTCAACACAAGTGGATGTCCCATTCCCTGATCCCATCCCTAGATTCATCCATATCCCATGGACCCTTGTCAGCCAATTCATTGCCTTCTTAACTATTAAAGTAACATTTCTTTCTTACATAAGAGGTGAGAAAAGTTGGTTGGTAATTTCTTTTACGCTCTTTCCAACGACTGCCCAAATTAATGATTTCTCAGGATTATGAATAATTCAGAATGTTATTCCAGCTTCTTTTTTAAAAAATGGTTTATATGGAAATGAATTGGTTTTCAAATTGAATTCAATCTGAATTTGGGGGCATTTTCTTCAACTGATGCAGAATGAGATTTATGGTTGTGGTTAAATATAGGGTGGTTATTAACTTAGGACAGTTCCTGGTTATCTAGATGGAATATCAAGTATACCTTACAAAATTGACTTGCATTAGTTACAATCTATGACTACCCAGTTGGACAGGTTTTGGTATATTCGCCTTTATAGAGGAGAGGCACTATGGAAGATTGTCATTGATATAGCACAACTTTGGAGACAGAGAGCAGTAAGTTTAAGAAAAGTTAGGTTCTCACCCCTCAAGTTTGTACCTTTTTCACATTTTCACCCTAAACTGTTATTTCTGATTTGTATTATGGTATAGTTTTTGCCATATAGGTGTCTCTGAGTGAATTATTGCTATGTTATCTTCATTCAAAGCATATTTTGTGAATGTCTGGCCAGTAATTTTTTGTGTATAACCTATACACAGATGGTTTGAGATGACTGTTATGTCTTGAAACAAGGGTGATTGAGAAAGCTGTGAAGTTGCCTTCTTTTGTGATGTTAAAGATTTTAAGTCCTGATTTATCTTCTATGCAAGTCATCATGTAGACTTGCCTGGATAGAGGAGATTAGATTGAATAATTTCTTAAGGCCTCTTTTAGCCTAATGAGTGAATGAATTATATAGGCCTTAGAATTTGAAAAAAACAGTAAAGTATCTTGTACACAATAAATATCTTGACACACTATAAAGATTTGTCAGATTATTATATCTTAAAGTTAATGTTAAAATTTCTTTTTGGTCCAAGCCCTCAAAAACCTCAAATGTAGAGAGAAAATCATCTCAACAACAGTGGGGTCGAGGCAGCTTTACAGAAGGAAAAGTTCCTCACATAAGGATGGACAATGGAGCTGCTATTCAGGTATATAGAGAGCAAACTGAAGCTACTAGAAATTTTCCAGTTTCTTCTAAGTCAGTGTTAATGGCAAAAATGATTTAAAAGTAAGTCTCTAAGGAAAGGAAAGAGGAAACTTACCATTTTTAAGTATGTCAAAGTCTTTACTAAAGAAAATGCAGTTTAATTATTTTTTCTGTTCATAGAGGTGCAAATGGACTTTAATAATTAAAGTGGAGAGCATTTTTATTAGACAAAATGAGAACATTTTGGTCTCCAGGTCTTGCCCATTGCTGAGGGCAGTTGTGGAGTCTTTGTATAGACCTATTCAAGATGCAGACAGAGACCAGGTGACTTAGATGGTTTGGCTGTTCACTTCTTTGATGACCAGTAGTGAGGCTAGAATTTCCCTCATGGACCCCTCCATATTTTTCCAGCCTGTGACTGAGTGAATACCAATATTATTCTTCCCAGGATTCTAATTCTTATATACAAATATGACTTAAATTTTAGTACCATTTTAGAAATTAAAATGTGTTCCTTTAACACCAGATTAAAGGAACTGCAACAAGAACAACAAGAAGAAAATTGTGTTAATGTTAAATAACTTTAAAAAATTACTTTAAGAAATATTTGGCAATTTACTTGAAGAGATCAGAAAAACTTTCTGAGAACTTCTGACCTGAAAAGTTTAAATCTTCCCCTGTAAACAAAAGACCTGAATTTTAAAAAAATCCACAAATTTACTGAGTTTTAAATTTAACCATACATAAGAGCTTTTATAAAAGCAAAATGTATGTGTTTTGAAAAATTAGGAAAACATAGATAGAAAAGTGAAGAAGATAAAAATCATGAGCCGGACATAACCAATTTTGACATTTATTGTCTTTACTTCATTTTTCTAGGCATGTATAAGTCTTACCCTATTTTTTGTTTTTGTTTTTTTCCTGGTTTAAATTGTAAAATATTTCAAATATACACATATTTTTAAGAAATAACATTAAATGGTATAGTGGAAGTTTCTCTTCCCCTATTAAGTAGACAGGCTCATTTTAAAGATATCAAACATTTCAGAAGAGTATAAAAAAGGAAGCTACAGTCATCCAAAGTTCTACTACCTAATGATAACTATTCTTAATATTTAGATGAACAACTTTCCAGACATCAATGTAAGTACCTCCACATATACAGATTTTTCGTAATGAGATCATATCATGCATGCTTTCACACTCTATACTATATCATGGACTTCTTATATGTCAATAAAAAGAGATCTACGTTACTATTGTAATAGCATCCTCTTAAAATTATTACAAACAAGAAGTCATTTTCTCCTTATTGTCATCACTATGTAATGATGCCAAAGCAGTTAGTTGAAGAAAAAGATTAATTTATAAACAACTAGTTGGGCAGTTGGACTATTTTTCTACCCATTCTTCATTTAAAAAATCCTATAAACAGTATTAAAATACTGTGTCCAAATTGTGGTTCTATATGTCTAGAGATGAAATGAGAGGTTAATTTTTAAAGGACAAGAAAAGTTGGGGAAGTGGTTAGGGATTATTGAGATTATTTTGTTCTGTGGGAATAAAAGGTTTAAGTGGAGATTTAACTCATTTTACATAGTGTATAGTTGGGAGTTGCAGGTACATATAATAAAATGTTTTGTCTTATTTTAATCATCTTAGTTTTTTGACTTTGATTCTCACTATCAAGTGGTAATGGGAAGAGGGAAAAGCCAAAGTAATTATAAGTCATCAGAAGGCAGTGTCCTGAGGACAATCGCCTGGACAGGACGTGCCCTGCCTGAGTGGGAGTCACCATTCACAACATTCAGGACCTCAGATCTGGAGCTCCTTCTCCAGGGTTCAACTCCATGTACCCAGTCTCTCACTTCTCTCAAATATGCATATGTATAGAAGGTTCCTGACTGGCTGGCTTGCTGACTAGATTGATTTATTGATTCAGTTCATTTATCAGCTCACTCATTCATTCCACATTTGCACTGCTGTTCCTTTGAAATGCCTTCCTTGCTGTGATTGGATTATAGAAAAATATTCTCAGTTATTTTTTTTTGCCTTTGTTCCCTCACATGCCTATCTCAGAAGCCATGTCTTTCATAACGTTTTCCCTTATTCTCCCAGTATTTTAGCTCTGGTCTCTGGCCCCAGTGTCATTTTGTATTTTTTTTTAACTTAAGATTTTATGACTTAAGTAATAATCTTGTCTTTTTGAGTAGACTACAAATTATGAGAAAACAGTAATTATGTTTTATTCATCTTTGTAGCCCCCAAAGTATGTATCACAAGGAAATATCCAAGGAAAATCTAACATGTTGAAGCTGAACATTTTTCTTTTCTTTTCCTTTTCTTCTCTTCTCTTCTCTTCTTTCTTTTCCTTTCTGTCTCTCCCCTTCCCTCCCTCTGTCTCTTTTTTCTTTCCCTTTCCTTCTTTCCTTTCTTCCTCCCTTCCCCTTCTCTCCCCTCCCTTCCCTTCTTCCTTCTCCCTTTTCCTCCCATGCACTAAGCATGAATATTTTGCCTACAAGGTTTCAGGCAGGCTTTTTAAAGGATACAAAAGAAACAGCTTCATAAGGTGTTTCTAGACCATCTTGGAAGGAAAAGAATGAGCCAAAGTGTTTGTAAGCAAGAGAGTAATAATAGTGTTTGAGGACCAATGCATACATGTTGAAGGAAGTCAAACGAACAATTACCATGGTGCAGAGTTAGGCAGAGAAGCCCTTCATAAGGAGGTAAGTAATTAGTTGGATACGGATCTTCTTTTACAAAAGTTAAGAAAGGAATGTAAGCAGTAGAAAACATAAAGTCTAGCAGTAACTTACCTGTTGCATGGTGAAGATGAAAGTAGTCACGCAGAGGGAACGTGGCATCTCTAAGGCAGGCTTTGGCTGGCTAACCCAACAGAGGCTTCCCCGAGCAGCATTAGCTCAGGTGTTCTCTCCTGTTCTAGTCCCTGTGCATTATGGGTCGAGAAACTCTTGCTACTGCCCTGGAGTTGATTCAGATCAAGGAGACTGACTCCCTGCAACCAAATTCACAAGAAATGAAAGTGTAAATGAGTTACGCGCTTGTTATTTTAGGACATGAAGTGGAATGCTGGTATTGTCAAGACCCACGCATTCTGTCTTTGTAAGCAGGAGTAAACGATAAGTAGAAGGATCCTTGGTCTGGACAGTGTTACTGTGGAAGGTTTTTATTTTTTTACAGTGCTGATTTATATTGATATTTTGGTCATATATTCCTTTTCCTAAAACAACAAAAGTGATTTTTTAAATAGAAACAGTGAAGATAAAGAAAAAGGGTTACTTGGTAAACAGGAGAGCAGTTGTTCAGTGGTTAATATGTGCTGATTTTATAGTGTAGCTCTCCGAGTTTGGTGATAATTTTTTGGTTGAATGTATCTTATACACACACATATATATTTGCATGTATGAATGTTCCATTCCTCCTTTTTCTTATGAAGACATTTCATTAATATTGTAGTTTATAAGAGGTTCATTTTTTATGCTTTTGAAGTTTTTTACATATCTTTGTAAGGATTTTTATGGTTTTCCTCTAAAGGATATTTAATACAATTCATCAAAACTTATTTTTGTTTAATTAAGATGTGTTTATTAATATTGAAGCAAATATGGGGCGTCTTCTATTTGATTTTACCCTGGAGCAGAATCACTCTTCCCTTGGGTGGATATCTGTCAGTATTATATGTTTATTTGTAATCCTGATGAATGGCAGAGAGAGACAAAGGAACTCATGTTTTCTATCCAGGAAATCTATACCTTTGGAAGAATACTGGGAAAAGGGAGCTTTGGAATGGTCATTGAAGCTATTGACAAGGAGACAGAAACTAAGTGGGCAATTAAAAAAGTGAGCAAAGAAAAGGTAAGGCATATCGGCAGCATCCTACTGAGGGCACAGTGCCAGTGCAGGGTGGGGTAGGCAGTACAGCTTTTCACACTAACACAGCTGACCCTGAGGGCCAGGGCCTAGGCTGTTCCCCTGGAGAAATGTGGATATTTCTCTAGCCTTCTGGGATGGGACCAGTTCTTAAACTCAAGTAGACAGGTACTAAAAAGCAAGTGAAAGGATTACCTAACATAACCAGCATAACCAAATATAGGTAAAGTTTACCAGAGTGAGCTGAAGGTGAGGGCTGATCATCAGTATGTGTAGATGTAGGGCCGTGGGCTAGCGATGTCTTAGTGAGAAATGGGTCCCGGTAGTCTCTCCTGATGTGGTTCTGATATACTTTGTCCCTATCTTTGCCTTTCCTTTGATTCCCTGTTTCCTCATTGGGAGCTAACTCTGTTTATTCATCCTACCTACTCTTTCAGTTTGAACCACTTTTCCCCCAACTCTCTTCTGTACTGTTTACTTGTAATCACTGTATGTCTCACTAGATTTCATTGGAGTGAAGAACAACTGGGCTTCTTTTTAAGGGAGAATCTAAGTCCTCAAGCTTTATATCTGATCGTTTCATCAACTTTAAAACACTTTCTATGCCCGAGGAAAAACAAAAGACAACATTAGGTGTTTTCCCCTTGGATTTGCGATGATAAATATTACACTTACAAAAGGAAATAGTAGGTTTTATGTATTCTTTAAAACAAGCCATAGGAAATTATATACCATTTCCCCCTAAAGTTTAGTACAGTAACATTAAATCTTAATAAAGGGAGATCCAGAGCCCTTCTAGAAATCTTTAGAATTAACTAAATGAATTGTCGGGGCTTCCCTGGCGGCACAGTGGTTGAGAATCCGCCTGCCAATGCAGGGGACACGGGGTCTATCCCTGGTCCGGGAAGATCCCACATGCCACAGAGAAACTAAGCCCGTGCACCACAACTACGGAGCCTGTGCTCTAGAGCCCGTGAGCCACAACCACTGAGCCCACGTGCCGCAACTACTGAAGCCCACACGCCTAGAGCCCGTGCTCCACAACAAGAGAAGCCACCGCAATGAGAAGCCCACGCACCACAGCAAAGAGTAGCCCCTGCTTGCCACTACTAGAGAAAGCCTGCGCACAGCAATGAAGACCCAACCCAGCCAAAAATAAATAAATTAAGTAAATACATTTATAAAAAAAAAAACTAAATGGGATGTTATTTCCTTTGCTTTGCTCCTATCCCAGATTGGGTTAGGGGTTGGGTTTTAGGGTTATATAGTCAGGATGCCTGCTTGCAACTTTAGGAATTCATAATCTTGCACATACCTATTGATGCTGAGAGTTTTCAGGACACTAAGTAAAAGTTATATAGTCAATATATGAATTGGACAGTATATTACTGCATTATATACAGGTCAAATCATTTGTGGAGGGAGGTAGGAAGAGGATTGAGATGGATATTGTGATAACTCTCCATATCTAGTCTGTATAGGAATTCACTCCTCACAATCACTATTTCTCTTGACCCTCTAGGATAACCTTAAACTGTGACTTTCATCCTCCATGGGTGAGGCACAGAGGGTGGGCAGTTTCCTATCCCTCCTGAGATGGTAATGGTTGAAGGGTAAAGGTAATTGGAAGCAGGGATGACACTAGGAAAAATTTTAACTAGGTAAAATTTGCCTTATGATCAATCCCTTTCCAGTCCTTCAGGAACTATTATGTCTCTCCCAAACTTGGCGGGGGCAGGGGTTAGGGGTAAGGAGGGAGGAATAAGAACTTTATTATCCCTTTCAGGGATATTTTCATGTGAATGAGGACAATGTTTATCCTTGAATAATGATGGTAATTTAGATATCAAGAGGGGTGATGACTGGGATGGTAGTAGTGGTGGTTAGGGTGGAGAAAGCCCTTCTGGAATTTCTTAGATGACATTGTAGACAGTTACTTATATCCTGAATGAAGGCCTGGTCAGGTGTGGTTAAGGGTTACATGTAAGGAGATAAATTGGAGTTAGGTTGGTCTGAAGGCAAAATCTCCATCTCCATCTTGATCGAGTGTGCTCTCTCTCCTCTTTCTCTCTCTGTCAAATTTTTGAGGCTGGGGGACTAGGAAGTAATATAATGCAGGGCCAAGTGTAGAGTCTCACTGCCTGTTGTTTCTTTTGATATGTATATAAATATAATCAAAACAAAACAACAATAAAACAAAAACAATGAGACAGATGCTTTATATCCGTTTTCTAATTGATGTCCCGGGAAAGTAGATTTTGTTTTTATTGTGCTGACATGAAAGGATCAATACGATTTTGAAGGAAATTCCAAAAAGGCTATTAAAAATTGCAATAATTTTGTGACATGATAGAGACCATGTTGTAGCTAATTTATAGAAACAGTCCAAGAAACATGTGGTTTGAGGCCAAATTATATATCTCTTAAAATTGGACAAAGGATAAGATGGGGCATACTTTAATCTTAACACATAAGTAAGTTGCATGTTATCTTTTGAAAAAGGAACTTCTAAAGAAAATGTAGGAAAAATATTAAATAACTTTAACTTTTATATTGAGGTATGCAGTAATGAAATTCATATGTGAAATCTATGTTTCCTCATCATTGAAGGCTGGAAGCTCTGCTGTGAAGTTACTTGAACGGGAAGTGACCATCCTAAAAAGTGTGAAACACGAACACATTATACATCTAGAACAAGTATTTGAGACGCCTAAGGTAAAGCTTTGTCAGGTGCTGCATTTTGAAAATTGTTATTATTACAAAATGAACATCATTCCCTTGGGAAGTAATCCTTTTGGGACACAGTGGCTCATGTCCTTGGCATGAGTCTGTCACTGGAGATTGATGAGAGCATTCTGGAGGACTTTTTATTGTTGGTTTTATAGTTAGGTGTCTGATGATTAGATTGACGTTTTTAGTGAAATTTCTGGTGGCATGTTGAAAACAAATGTTTAAAATTGAAACAACCTCAGATATAACCCGTTTGTGACCAGAGCTTCCTTAGAAGTGTCTTTCTTTTTGCTTTGGTCCTTGGTTCTCCATTAGAGTCTCTTGGCATATGGTCATAATTTTGCAAGTCTAGCTTCATAGTAGAGTTGGTATGGGCATATTTGGCACTATGTAGAAGATATTTTGTCATCTGTGTCTTAAACTAATATGTTTAATCTTCCTTCTTTCCTAGATGTTTTCATTCTTGTCTTTCAATGCTTGTAATTTCCATTTAGAGTTGTTCTGAAGCCTGGGTTATTTGCCATTCTGCCTTCAAGTTGTTTATGCACGTGGGCTTGGGTATTTCTCTGCTCGGAGGCAGTATGATACAGTGGTTACGCACGTGGACTCTGGGATCAGATTGCCTATGCAATATAATCCTGGCTCCAACACTTATTAGCTCTGAGACCATGGACAAGTTACTCAACCTCTCTATACTTAAGTTTCCTCATCTGTAAGATTGGTTTAATGATAGTATCAAACTCACTTGGTTGTTGAAGGATTAAACGGGAAAGCGAATATAAAGCATACATCTCATCGACTGTTAGCTATTGTTCTCTGTTTCCTTTGACAGTCTCTAAGGCAGCAATAGCAATAGTCAACTTGCGTTATGCGTTATGCTTGATTCATTAGAAGTGCTTGATAAATGTTAGAGACCACAGTTACCTTTTATGGGAGCAGTATATGGCAGTGGTGCCAGAAGGCTTCTCTACCTTTTCAGTTTTAGAGTTGTGACTTATTTTATCCTCAAATCTGCTTAGAATAGTTTTGCTCTTTTTCATCAGTTTTAACCAGTTTCATTATGTTGTGCCTTGGTATAGTTGTCTTCATGTATCCTGGCTTGGGGTTCATGGAGCTTCTTGAATCTGTGAGCTTATGGCTTTCATCAAATTAAGGAACATCTTGGCCATTATTTCTTCAAATATTTTTTCTGTCTTCTCCTACTTTTAGGACCTCAAGTACACATGAGATTGCCTGACATTGTACAAAGCTCACTGATGCTCTATTCATTTTTTTTCCAATCTTTTTTCTCTCCCTGTTTAGTTTCGCTGAGTTTCTATTGTGATATCTTCAGATTCAGTAATCTCTTTTTCTGTAACATCGTATGCGCTGTTTATCCCTTCCAATGGAAATTTGCTTTGGATCATTTTTCTATCTTCCATGTTTCTACTTAACATGCTCACTATTTCCTCCTCCTTAAATGTAGTTACAATAACCTTTAATGTCCTTTTCTCTTAATTCTATCATATGTGCCATTTCTAGGTCAGTTTTAATTGATTGATTTTTTCCCCTTCATTATATGCCTGCTTCTTTAGATGCCTGTTAATTTTTGATTGGGTGCTGGCTATTTTTAATACTCTTACACTATTTTTGAGCTTTATTCTGGGACATAGTTAAGTTATCGGAAATAGTTTGATACTTTTCAAGCTTGCTTTAAGCTTTGTTAGGTGGCACCAGAGCAGCCTTTGGTCTAGGGCTAATTTTTCCAGACTAATGAGGGAAGACCCTTTTGAGTATTCTACCCCATGAATAATGAGATTTTCCACTCTGGCTAATGGGAATACAAACCCTTCCTGGCCATGTGTAAGCGCCAGTGATTGTTTCTTCTGATCTTTTCACATGGTTCTTCTCCCAACTTTGGGTAGTTTCCTCATACATATGTGCTAGTTGGTACTTTGCTGAAGAGTCGAGGGGGGCTGTCTGCAAATCTATGGAGCCTTCTCTCCATAGATTTCTCCTCTTTGGTAATCTTCTCTGTGAACTTCAGTTGTCTTGGCCTTCAGGGACTCCCAGCACCACCTCCTCAGTTCACGTAGACTGCTGGGCTCTGTTTGGATTCCTTTTCCCTTCTCTGTGGCTTGGAAACTCTCCAGACAGTAAGCTAGGATAATCACAGGGCTGGTCTCATAGGTTTCGCTTCTCTCAGGAATCACTGCCCTAGGCTGTCTGATGTCTAATGTCTGAAAATTGTTATTTTATGTACTTTGTCCATTTCTTAAGTTGTTTCAGGAGGGAGGGTAAGTCTGATCTGTTATTTCACGTTGGGCACAAGTGGGAGTCCAAATCTAGAATCATTTGAAGGCCAAAGAAACCATCATCTGTGATTGTCTTTTTTATGTATTGTTTGCCCTTGATTCACACAGGTCACATCTGACTCCCCATCTTCCCAACTCACACAAATGCCTAGACCTTCCGTTGAAGCCATCTTAAGGATGAATGGAAATTGCTACCTGAAGGGTTAGGCTAAGATAGTAATGCTGATCATGCAGTTTGACTATGTATGGTTTCTTGTGAGTCCAAATGTTCTACACAATTACTTTTAATAATTGTATAAAGAGTTGTAAAAAACTTCTGTTGATATAACTTTTATCAACGTACATATTTTTAAATGACATCAATTTATATTGTAAGCACTGCTAATATAACTTTGCCTTCCAAATAGTTCACTTACCATTTCATTTCATGATCCTACGGTGTTGTCAGTGGAAAAACTACGGCCTAGTTCAAAAGCTTATTTATGTGTTAGACTTTGCAGCATTCTGTAGTTACTTTTGAAATTCTAAACATCTTGAGATTGAGTGAGTCAGAATTTTGACTATAGGAAGAAAGGTTGTTAGCCTTGTCCTCCTGTATTCGTGCTTGCTGACTGAACACAGAAGTTGCACTAGTAGTGGTAATAGAATAGGATCAGATTCCAGAATCTCAAAAACAGCAGTGAAAATGTGGTATAGGATAGAATGGAGACATGGAGGGTAGTCTGTGTCTGAATAGCATAGGTATGAAAAAGACACGCATTTTAGTTGACTGTGAATCTTTTTGACTTAATAGATGACTTGGCGATCGGAATACCTAAGGTGATCTTAATATTAATATGTATGCACAGAAACAGCAAATGTGGAAGAGGCATTTCATTTGTGGCTTTTTACGATTTATACCCAATTAGTCACTAAGTCCCACTATTTCTCCCTCCGGGTATTTTCACATCTTTTTCTTCTTCCTTCTTTTCTCCATTCTGTGCCTCACATCTACCCTCTTATAATCAGAGGTCAGCTTACACAGCATGTGAGCCAGTGGCATGTGGCCTGTTTTTTTATGGCCCATAAGCCAGGTTTTTTACATTTTTAAATGGTTGGAAAAAACGTAAAAGAGTAAAATTTCATGACATGTTAAAATTATATGAAGCTAAATTTCAAAGTCCATAAATAAAGTTTTGTTGTATTGTTTATGGATGCTTTTATGCTGTAACAGCAGAGTTGAGTGGTTGCAAGAGGTTGTATGTTCCTCAAAGCCAAAAATATTTACTGCCTGGATCTGGCCTTTACAGAAAAAAGTTTGTTGAGCTCTGCTCCTCATTACTGTTAGAGTGTTCATTTAGAAATGCAGAATTGGTAGTAGCACATACCTTTCCCCCCACTCCAGACATCAGCTTAAAAATCTTCAGTGGCGGGCTTCCCTGGTGGCGCAGTGGTTGAGAGTCTGCCTGCCGATGCACGGGACACGGGTTCGTGCCCCGGTCCGGGAAGATCCCACATGCCGCGGAGCGGCTGGGCCCGTGAGCCATGGCCGCTGAGCCTGCGCGTCCGGAGCCTGTGCTCCGCAACGGGAGAGGCCATAGCAGTGAGAGGCCCGCGTACCCCAAAAAAAAAAAAAAAAAAAATCTTCAGTGGCTCCTTATTGCACATGGGGGGAAAAAAAAATCCCAGCTCCTTTGTGTGACATCCAAGACTCCTTACAGCCTGACACCAACGTGTTCTTTCTGGCCTCACCCCTCACCATCTCAGTCTTCTCTGACTTACCAAACTCCCAGTGCTATTAACACTGAGATACTTGTTATTCTTTAACTGCCAGCACTGGTTTCTTTCTTTCTGTTTTTTTTCCTAGCCTTGCAGCGCTGGCATGCGGGATCTTAGTTCCCGACCAGGGATAGAACCCGCGCCACCTGCAGTGGAAGGGCGGAGTCTTAACCACTGGACCACCAGGGAAGTCCCACCAGTGCTGTTTTGAGCTTTGGAGTCTGCAAATGCCATGTGCTATGCCTGTTCTTGCCCATATTCTCTACCCATAAATCCCTATTCAGTCATCCAGACGTGCCTGTATGTTGCCTCTTCAGTGAGCATTCTTTAGGCAAAGGCTCCCCTCCTCTGTAACCTCATCACATTTTGGACATTCCTCTTCTGTTAGCCATTACCGCGTGGTATTGTGACTATAGCTAAACTCTGAACTCCTTGAAGGTAAAGACTATGTGTCTTATGCTTCCTTTTTCCTCTAGTATCCTGCATAGTATCTTGTACATGATAGATAACAAATAGTTTTGATAGAAAAGATCGATTGTAACCATATTTCTGCTATACATATACCACATATAACATTTTAAAGATCCTCAGCTAAATAATTTGTGCTCTCTGTCTCTCTTTTTAAATTTATAATGTCAGAAAATGTACCTTGTGATGGAGCTTTGTGAGGATGGAGAACTCAAAGAAATTCTGGATAGGAAAGGTCATTTCTCAGAGAATGAGACCAGGTGGATCATTCGAAGTCTCGCCTCAGCTATAGCCTATCTTCACAATAAGGGTAAGAAGAGGATCCAGCTCACTGACTCCATGAGCGCAGATACCACTTTTGTTTAAGGGCAATTGTATTCAGGGTTCATAGTCACAGAAATAATGCCTACTAATATGGAAGATTTTCTTTTAAAAATTAAAAAAAATTTTCCTTTTTAACTTTATAGATATATTTTAATTAGAAGCAAGGCAGGTATGCAATTACATTGTACACAGACAAGATGAAATTATGAATGTTTCTACAGAACAGTTTGAAAAGAAGCTAATATTATCAAATCAAAAATAGAAAATCAATAATAAAAGTGAAATTTCTAAAAACACATATATTAATAATGTTTAAAATCTATATATTCTAGGCATTTAAAAAATTTTAGATTAATTATTAGAGCAGTTTTAGGTTCACAGCAAAATTGAGAAGTTACAGAGAGTCCCAGATACCTCTGCCCGTGCATGCACATCCTGCCCCGTTATCAGCATCCCGCATCAGAGTGGTACATTTACTACAGTTGATGAACCTACATTGACACATCATTATCACCCGAAATCCATAGTTTGGATCCATAGAATCCAAAATTCTATGGATTTTGACAAATGTATAAAGATACATATCCCCCAGTATAGTACCATATGGGAATCGTTTCACTACTTTGAAATCCACATTTTAAATCCATTTAAATCCATAATTCTTCTAATTGCTTTACTGTTCTTTGGTGTTATTGCTACTGTTTTTCCTCGTGCTCCTGCTTTTTTTTCTTCAGTGTTAGTTTGGCTTACATGTGACTTTAGAAACTTCTCATTTTATAGGTGAGAAAAAGCTTTGTTCCAGAGAGGTGAAGTGCCATGGTTAGGTGTGGCAGAGCCGGTACTGGAACCCAGGGGTTCATTCAGCAGATATTTCTTGAGCACCTACAGCATTGTGGTTAGTTCTAGAGTTACAGAAGTTAAAAGACAAGGCACCTGCCCCTCAAGAAAATTGAGAGGCAGATGGGAGATGGAGTACAGAAAACAAACTGTAATGCAACATGATAATTTCTGAAAGCCATATAAAGTGCAAGGAGCATAGGTATATTAAGTGCCTCATTTGGTTTGGAAAGTCAGGGAAGAATTCACAGAGGAAGCAAAACTTGAGCTGAGGAATACAAACTCAGACGAAAAAGGGAGGGCTTTCCAGGCAGAGGGCAACAATTTTTGCAAGGGCAGGAAACCAAAGGCTTAATATTATGCTAATGTCGATTCTCCCACATTAAGCTGTAAATTCAGTATAATTTCAAACTAAATCTTAACAGGATTTTTCATGGAACTTGATAAAATTATTTTGAAATGGGTGAGACTAGTAAAGAAAACAATGAAAAAGAAGAACAGCAGAGGCAGCAGAGAGACTTGCCCTGCCATCTACTAAAACATAAAGATAAATTAATATTAAAATTTTGTGGTATTTATGTAAGAAGAGATAAGGAGAACAATAGAAACAATAAAAATTCCAACACAGGCTGGAACTGTGTAAGGGAACTGTAAATAATTAGGTATAATTGCCAGTCCAGGGCTCATTCAGCTTCATTTTTCCAGAAATTATGCCTATAACTTTTTAAGTGTAGGGAAATGATTGCTATGGATATGAACTGAATCAGTTATTTGCAAAGGAAATATTTGGTACATGAGAGTATTTGCATGTACATAAAAGTCCTACCTGAGCTCTGACATGTTCAACTGGAGATTTTGTGTCTCAGGGGTTTTTGTTTTTAATTTTGATGTATAGAGTAGGAAAGTGGTACTGATGTTGTAGAAAAATATACTGAAGTAAGTGTAGTTTGTATACGTGTTGCCAGGTTGCAGTATGTTAAATGTTCATACTGGCAATAACATACACATAGAAGTAAAGAAGTAATCCTCTATTTGAAGAGCGAAGGGCATGGGAAACCTTCCCAGGCTTGTAAGTACACGTGTCTCCCTCCTCCAGGGAATACCTAACCTTGGACAGGATCCTCTTCCACACTTACCAGGCCACTTGTCATGAAGAGCGGCCAGTTGGAGCAGCAGGGGATTGGGGAGAGGTGAGGGAGCCAAAGAAAATGGCTCCTTAAGGTTAGAAACATGGAGAAAAGGGATCTGAATATCAGGGAATAGAAGAGGGCAGGGTTACACCTGGCCCTCCTCAAATTTTTCAACAGTGGATGTTAACTGGTCAAGTACATTTATTTGTTCTATTTGTGTCCTCTCTATTTTTTCATTATCCATTTCATTTGATTTGTTGTTTATTTTCTTGGTAGATATAGTGCATAGAGATCTAAAACTGGAAAACATAATGGTTAAAAGCAGCTTTATTGATGCTAATGATGAAATGAACTTAAACATAAAGGTAAGATACTAGAAATGGTCGTAATTATTTGCCTATAAACAGTTTGATAGTGAAGTGGCAAAGTACATCCTCTTTTTAGATACATTTTGAAAGCTTTTAAACAGCCAAAACTAAGAGCTTGTGCTAAAAAAATTAAAATTTCACAAAAGAGGTTGTGACTGACAAGAATAATTTTACAAGTGGTGCTATTGAATTTTTCTAAAGTACATATTCATTTTGATAGTTCTAAATCATTAGTTAATAGCAAACAAACAGATGCTCTGAATTCTAATTAATTTCAAAATTATGCCCGGTAATGTGATGTAAATGTGTTACAGATCTAGAGAAAAAGTGCACCTTGGCTGTGCCTTTGATACTAAATTAATGCTAAAGTCTGTATTTCTCATTTAAAAATAAAGTATGTATTTCTCATTTAAAAATACCCAAACTTAATAATTTGGGTATTAATATTTATGTCCTAAGAAAAATTAATGTGCCAACTATTTATTCTTGAAGACTTTATTCAAATTAAGTGTTCCTTAATGTCAAATAAATGATGGGATACATTATTTATTACTTAGCACTTTAAAAGTGGCTGCTTTCAAAATATATGAATGTGTTAATTTAGGAATAAAATGTTGTCTGTGAATAACTTGCTCTGTTGCATTTAAATAGTTTAACAGCATTGTTGTTTTACCCAAGTAAAGTAAATGTTCTTAAATATTTCCACTGTAAACTCTACGAGAACAGGAATTCTGTGTGTCTCATTCACTCTTGGTACCTGGAGTAGTGCCTGAAGCATAGTATGTGCTCAATTAATATTTGGTGCATAAAGGAATAAATGCTCTGCAAAGAACTGAATTGGATCATGAAAGCTTTTATATATTTGATATCTGTATAAATTTTCTGTAGAGGAAGATATGTATCTTAATGCTCCAAGTAGGATCATTGTGAACAGTCCTGGAGAAATTTATTAATCTCTTTAGAAAAATAGTGATATTACATTGTTGATAGGAATATTTTCTTACTCCATGCGGTACTGGAAACTTTCCATTCAGTGTCTGTGGACCAAAAGCCTATCTTTGATTGTGTGATCAATAAATGTGCCTGTTTTTCTGCTTTCAGCCCAAGGCTGTTCCAACTTGGGAGACAAGACCAAGGGCACGTACTGAATATTTAATAACCAAATGTTTAATGACCAAGATTTAGGACTGAGCAGAAAGCCTGCAGTTGCAGCAGTAGGCCTCCTGTGTATTTGTAGCTATATTGTGGTTTTTTTCCTGTCAATTTGCTTCTCGTAGTTTTTAATAGTGTAATAATTTTTTAAATTAGTATACTCTAGAAACACAAAGGAAATAATAGTAAAGAAAAGATAGCATTTACTAGAGATAATGTTTTGTAAATAGTTATTAAAGGGGGGAGTTTCCTTGAGTGCTGACAAGGATAATGATTTGCATTTATAACAGCACTTTAAACTGGAACATAGCTTGAGCATCAGAAAAATAGATGATAAACTTACTAAGGCCAGAATGTATTTTACAGTGAAAGAACGTTATGAAAATAACTTTTTTATTTGAAAAAAAGTTAAATGCCTTCTTGCAAGAACAACTTCCTGTGTTGAACTGGTGAATTTAATTAGAAGGAATGAACAATAACATCATGGGTGTTTTCTCAAGATTCGACAAACCAAGCTTCTCTTTACCAAGTTTCTTCTTCAGAAGGACGGGTGGGTGGGGAGGGGAAGCAAGGTCCTTATTAGCAATACAAGTAAAGCCCCTCCGTCCTCAAGAATCCCTGAATTAAATGCAATACAATGCGGTGAAAGTCCTATTTGCAGAATGAGTGAATTCTGGGACTGGAACACAGGTAACTCCGTACGAGTTTCTTCTTGTAGGTGACTGATTTTGGTTTAGCGGTGAAGAAGCAAGGAAGGAGTGAAGCCATGCTGCAGACCACATGTGGGACACCTATCTATATGGGTAAGTTAGTAGACTTAAAATGATTTTTTTTCTATATGAAAAAGTAGAACAACTAGTATGGATTAAAACTTGAGCAGTTCAATTTCACGTCATGACTTAATGGCCCTGAGCAAGCTAACCTTTTCTTAGGTCAAATAATTTTAGTTGTTTTAGCAGATTTCTCATAGTTCTTATCTTCAAAGATTATAGTTTTCATTATTTCTCTGGGCTCTTCTTATAGCTGTTTATGTCTCTTAGGTAATCATACACCCAAACTTAATTATTGTTTTATTAATTCATGCTAAAATCATGAGTATGTTTTGCTTCTTTCCATTTTTTATCCAATTTCATTGCCATCCAGTGGTTTTTCATAGAGTACTGATTAAATATATTTTATAAACCAAGTTGCCCATTTTTCTAAATGTGATTTTTAACAGCTTTCCTGAAGTATAATTTAAATACCATAAAAGTGTACCATCCAGTGATTTTTTTCATACATTCACAGAGTTATGCAACGTCACCACAATCCAGTTTTAGAACAGTTCTACCCCCACAAGTTGCCTCATGCCCGTTTGCACTCAATCTCATTCCCATCCCAGCCCCAGGTAACCACTAATCCTTATCTCTCTAGATTGGCTGTTTCTGGACATTTCATATACATGGGATCATGCAATATGTAGGCTTATACGCCTGGCTTCTTTCACATAGCATGATGTTTTTGAGGTACATCCCTGTTGCAGTCTGTTTCTTTATATTACTGAACAGTTGTCCGTTGTATGTTGTTTATATATTTATTAGCTGATGGGCATGTGGATTGTTTCCAGTTTGGAGCTATTATGAATAATCCTGCTATGGACATTCGTGTACAAGTTGTTTTTTTTTTAAGCTTTTCATAAAATTTATTTTATTTTATTTATTTTTGGCTATGTTGGGTCTTTGTTGCTGTGCACAGGCTTTCTCTAGTTGCGGCGAGGGGGGCTTCTCTTCGTTGCGGTGCGCAGGCTTCTCATTGCGTTGTCTTCTCTTGTTGCAGGGCACGGGCTCTAGGCGTGCGGGCTTCAGTAGTTGTGGCTCGTGGACTCAATAGTTGTGGCTCGCAGGCTCTAGAGAACAGGCTCAGTAGTTGTGGCGCATGGGCTTAGTTGCTCCATGGCATGTGGGATTTTCCCGGACCAGGGCTCGAACCCATGACCCCTGCATTGGCAGGCGGATTCTTAACCACTGTGCCACCAGGGAAGTCCCTCGTGTACAAGTTTTTTTTGTGGACATGTGGTTTCATTTTCCTTGGGTAGCTACCAAGGAGTGAAATTGCTGGGTCATATATTATTTATGTTTATACTTTGTAAGAAACTGCCAAACAATTTTCCAGAGTGGCTCTAATATTTTCCTTTGCACTAGCAATGTATGAGAGTTCCAGTTTCTTCACATCCTTGCTAACTCTTTATATTATCTATCTTTTTAATTATAGCCATTCTAGTGGTTATGAAGTAGTATCTCATTGTGATTTTTAATTTGCATTACCTTAATGACCAATGATGTTGAGTATCTTTTCATGTACTTATTAGTCATTCATATATCTTCTCTGATGAAATGTCTATTCAAATCTGTACCTATTGAGATGATCATATATTTTTTCTCTTTAAATTTATTAATGAAATAATTACATTAATAGATTTTTTAAATGTTGAACCATCGTTGTACTTTTGGATTAAACCCCACTTGATTTAATGTACTGCCATATTCAATTTGTCACCACTTTATTTAGGAACTTTGAGTGTAGCTTTCTTTCTTTCAGCTGCCCTTGTCTTTTTTGATGTTAGGGTTATAATATCCTCATTTTAAAAATAAAATATTTTCACTTTTTGTATGCTCATGAACCACTTAAGCAATAGAAATTACCTGTTCATTAATTATTTGATGAAATTTCCCCTTAAATTTTTTTGGTCCTGATACCCTTTGGGGGATAAAGTTTCTATTATTAATTTATATTAGGTTATTCAAGTTTTTCACATCTTCTTGAGTCATTTTGATAATTTATGTTTTTCAGAAGATTTCAAAATATCCAGTGTAACATTTGCAAAAATGAATCCTGTGTTCAATCACAGAGAAAACTCCTAAAAGTTGGAAACCTTTAAGTCACAATTACCTAGTATAATGAAGAAAGCTAGACAGAAAAACCAAAAGGCTAGATAAATTAACACACTTTCACATAAGCATCAAACACATCCCAACCACCTAGAAAATTTAACCCCCCCACCCCCCGGCAACCACCCATTTGTTCTCTATATCTATGAACCTGTGTCCATTTTGTATTATATTGTTCGTTTGTTTTGTTTTTTAGATTCCACATATAAGTAAGATCATACAGTATTTGTCTTTCTCTTTCTAGCTTATTTCACTTGGCATAATAACCTCAGGAACCATCCATGTTGTTGAAAATGGCAAGATTGAATTTTTTATGGCTGAGTAGTATTCTATTGTGTATGTAAACCACATCTTCTTTATCCTTTCGTCTATCAATGGGCACTTAGGTTGCTTCCATATCTTGGCTATTGTACATAATGCTGCATTGAACATAGGGGTGCAGACATCTTTTCAAATTCTTGGTTTTTTGTTTTTTGGGTGTTTTTTCCAGAAAAATACCCAGAAGTGGAATTGCTGGATCATATGGCAGTTTTATTTTTAACTGTTTGCAGAATCTTCATACTATCTTCCAGAACGGCTGCACCAATTTCCATTCCTACCAACCAGTGCATGAGGGTTTGCTTTTCTCCACATCCTCACCAACATCTGCTACTTGTTGTCTTTTTGGTGGTAGCCATTCTGACAGGTGGGAGGTGGTATCTCATTGTAGCTTTAATTTGCATTTCCCTGATGGTTAGAGATGTTGAGCACCTTTTCACGTGCCTGTTGGCCCTCTGTATGCCTTCTTTGGAAAATGTCTATTCAGGTCCTCTGCCCATTTTTAAATCGGGTTGTTTGGTTTTTTGATGTTGAGTTGTTTGATTCTTGGTATATTTTGGTTATTAACCATTATCAGATATATCATTTGCAAATATCTTTTCCCATTTAGCAGGTGGCCTTTTCACTTTGTTGATAGTTTCCTTCTCTGTGCAAAAGCTTTTTAATTTGTTGTAGTCTGATTTGCTTATTTTTGCTTTTGTTTCCCTTGCCTGAGGAGACACATCCAAAAAATATTGCTAAGACCTGTGTCAAAGAGCGTACTGCCTATGTTTTCTTCTAGGGGGGTTTATGGTTTCAGGTCTTACATTTAAGTCTTTTATCAATTTTGAGATTATTTAAATTGTATATGGTATGAGAAACTAGTCCATTTTGAGTCTTTTCCATGCAGCTGTCCAGTTTCCCCAACATCATTTATTGAAGAGGCTGTCATTTCTCCATTGTATATTCTCGCCTCCTTTGTCATAGATTAATTGACCATATAAGTGTGGGTTCATTTCTGGCTCTCTATTGTGCTCCATTGATCTATGTGTCTATTTTTGTGCCAGTACCATACTGTTTTGATTACTGTCACTTTGTATTATAGTTTGAAATTGAGCAGCATGATATCTCCAGCTCTGTTCTTTCTCAATATTATTTTGGCTATTCAGGAGGGTCTTTTGTGTTTCCATACACATTTTAGAATTATTTGTTCTAGTCTGTGAAAAATACCATTGTTATTTTGATAGGGATTGCACTGAATCTCTAGATTGCCTTGAGCAGTATGGTTATTTAAATAATATTAATTCTTCCAGTCCATGAGCATGGTATATCTTTCCATTTGTGTCATCTTCAATTTCTTTCATCATTGTCTTGTAGTTTTCTGAGCACAGGTCTTTTACCTCTTTAGTTAGATTTATTCCTAGGTATTTTATTCTTTTTGATGCAATTGTAAATGAGATTGTTGTCTTTTTTTTTAATTGACGTATAGTTGATTTACAGTGTTGTGTTAATTTCTGCTGTACAGCAAAGTGATTCAGTTATACATATGTATACATTCTTTTTTATATTGTTTCCTTTATAGTTTACCATGGGATATTGAATATAGTTCCCTGTGCTATGCAGTAGGACCTTGTTGTTTATTCATTCTATATATAATAGTTTGCATCTGCTAACCCCAAGCTCCCAATCCACCCCTCCCCTACTCCCCTTCCCTCTTGGAAACCACAAGTCTCTTCTCTATGTCTGTGAGTCTGTTTCTGTTTTGTAGATAGGTTCATTTGTGTCATACTTTAGATTCCACATATAGGTGATATCCTATGGTATTTGTCTTTCTCTTTCTGACTTACTTCACTTAGTATGATAGTCTCTAAGTCCATCCATATTGCTGCAAATGTCATTATTTCATTCTTTTTTTTACTGCTGCAAAGTATTCCATTGTATATATGTATGACATCTTCTTTATGTATTCATCTGTCAATGGACATTAGGTTGTTTCCATGTCTTTGCTATTGTGAATAGTGCTAGTATGAACATAGGGGTGCATGTAGCCTTTTGAATTAGAGTTTTGTCCAGATATATGCCTGGCAGTAGGATTGCTGGATCATATGGCAGCTCTATTTTTAGTTTTTTGAGAAACCTACATACTGTTTTCCATAGTGGCTGCACCAATTTACATTCCCATTAACAGTGTAGGAGGGTTCCTTTTTCTCCACACCCTCTCCAGCATTTGTTATTTGTATTTGTAGACTTTTTAATGATGGTCATTCTGACCTGTGTGAGGTGGTACCTCATTGTAGTTTTGATTTGCATTTCTCTAATAATCAGGAATGTTGAGCATCTTTTCATGTGCCTGTTGGCCGTCTGTCTCTCTTCTTTGGAGAAATGTCTATTTAGGTCTTCTGTCCATTTTTTTATTGGGTTGTTTGTTTTTTTGTTGTTGTGTTGTATGAGCTGTTTGTATACTTTGGAAATTAAGCCCTTGTTGGTCGCATCATTTGCAAATATTTTCTCCCAGTCTGTAAGTTATCTTTTCATTTTGTTTATGGTTTCCTTTGCTGTGCAGAAGCTTGTAAGTTTGATTAGGTCCCATTTGTTTATTTTTGCTTTTATTTCTATTGCCTTGGCAGACTGACTTAAGAACAGTTTGGTATGATTTATGTTAGAGAATGTCTTGCCTATGTTCTCTTCAAGGAGTTTTATGGTATCATGTCTTATATTTGAGTCTTTAAGCCCTTTTGAGTTTATTTTTTGTGTATGTTGAGAGGGTGTGTTCTAACTTCGTTGGTTTACATGTGGCTGTCCAACTTTCCCAACACCACTTGTTGAAGAGACTGTCTTCTTTCCATTGTACATTCTTACCTCCTTTGTCAAAGATTAATTGACTTTAGGTGTGTAGGTTTATTTCTGGGCTCACCATTCTGTTCCATTGATCCATATGTGGGATTGTTTTCTTAATTTCTCTTTCTGATAATTTGTTGTTAGTGTATAGCAATGCAATAAATATCTAAATATTAATTCTGTATCCTGCAACTTTACTGAATTCATTTATTCTAATAGTTCTTTGTTGTCATTTTTAGGATTTTCTGTATACAGTATCATGTCATCTGCAAACCGTGATGGCTTTAATTCCTCCTTTCCAGTGTGGATTCCTTTTCTTTCTTTTTCTTATCTGATGGCCATGGCTAGGACTTCCAATACTATATTGAATAAAAGTGGTGAGAGTGGACATCCTTGTCTTGTTCCTGCTCTTAGAGGATATGCTTTCAGCTTTTTACCATTGAGTATGATGTTCACTGTGGGTTTGCCATTATGGCCTTTATTATATTGAGGTATGTTCCCTCATACCCACTTTCTGGAGAGTTTTTGTCATAAATGGATGTTGAATTTTGTCAAAAGCTTTTTCTGCATCTATTAGGATGATCATATGATTTTTACCCTTCAATTTGTTAATGTGGTGTATCACATTGATTGATTTGAAGATATTGAACCATCCTGAGTGCCTGGACTAAATATCACTTACTCATGGTATATGATTCTTTTAATGTATTATTGAATTTGGTTTGCTAAGATTTTTTTGAGGATTTTTTACATCTGGTTCATCAGTGATATTGGCCTATAATTTTCGTTTTTGTGGTATCTTTACCTGGTTTTGATAGCAGGCTGACACTGGCCTTGTAGAATAAGTTTGGAAATCCTCCTTCCTCTTCAGCTTTTTGGAATAGCTTGATAAGGATAGGTGTTAATTCTTCTTAAGAGTTTTATAGAATTTACCTGTGAAGCTATCTGGTCTTGGACTTTTGTTTGTTGGGAGTTTTTAAATTACTGATCCAATTTTATTACTGGTAATTGGTCTCTTCATATTTTCTATTTCTTCCTGATTCAGTCTTGGGAGAGTGTACATTTCAAGGAATTTATCTGTTCCTTCTAAATTGTCCATATGATTGTTATATAATTGTTCATAGTAATGTCTTACGATACTTTGTATTTCTGTGGTGTTGGTTGTAACTTCTCTTTCATTCTGATTTTATTTGTGTCTTCTATCTTGTTTCTTGATGAGTCTTGCTAAAGGTTTATCAATTTTATCTTTCTGAAGAACTAGCTCTTAGTTTCATTGTTCTTTTCTATATCTTTTTAGTCTCTATTTCTTTTATTTCCGATCTGATCTTTATTTTTTCTTCCTTCTCCTAATTTTGGGTTTTGTTTGTTCTTCTTTTTCTGGTTCCTTTAGGGGTAAGGCTAGATTGTTTATTTGAGGTTTTTCTTGTTTCCTGAGGTAAGGCTTGTGTCTCCATAAACTTCCCTCTTAGAACTACTTTTGCTGTGTCCCACAGATTTTAGATCATTGTATTCCCATTTTTATTTCTGTTTAGGTATTTTTATTTCCTCTTTGACTTATTCAATGGCCCACTGGTTGTTTAGTAGTATATTATTTAAACTTCATGTGTTTGTGCTTTTTGCATTTTTATTTTTCATTTTGCCCAATCCTCTGTGTCTATTTCTATGTATCAGGTATGTTGGTTGTGTTTTCTGATCTTGGAGAAGTGGCCTTATATAGGAGATGTCCTGTGGGGCCCAGCAGCATGCTCCTCTCTGGTCACTGGAGCTCTATGTTCTCGGGGCAACTCCTATGTGGGCTGCATGCACCCTTCTGCTGTGGTGGGGCTGACTACTCTGAGCACACTGGTAGGTGGGACTGGCCCCCAGCCTGGTTGGCTTTGAGGCTGTGTCATGTCCAGTGGCTCTGGGCCTGCTAGAAGGTGGGGTAGGCTTACTGCAGGGTTAACTGCATGGGGCTGCTGCTGGCCTGCTGGTGGGCAAGGCTGGGTTCCCACATGGCGTCTGAATGGTATGGGGGCCTTAGTGCTGGTGTAAGTCTGCTGGTGGGCGGGCCAGGTCTTGGCAGCTGTCTACCAGGGAGTGTGGGGCTGGTGTGTGCCCGCTGGTGGGTGGGGCAGGTCCCGGTGCTAATAAGCTAGGGGGAGGCATCCAAAATGGTGCTTACCAGCACCAGTGTCCACGTGTTACAATGAACTCCCCAAAATGGCTGCTGCCAGTCCCCAGGGGGAGTCCTAGTTGCTCCCTCACTCTCTGGGAGGTTTTCCAAGATCAGCAAGTGGGTCTGACTCATGTTCAAAGTGCTGCCTCTGAGATGGGATTCAGAGTGGATGAGATTTTGCGTGCGCCCTTTTAGAGTGGAGTCTCTTGTTTGCTCTAGCGCTCCAGCTCTCCCAGACAAGCCCTGCTGGTTTTCAGAGGGAGACGTTCTGGGTGCTTTGTATTCCTGGTGCAGGACCCCCTGGGCTGGGGAGCCTGATGTGGGACCAAGAGCCCTCACTCCCTGGGGAGGACCTCAAGACCGTGACATTCCTCCTGTCTGTGGCTCACCGATCTGAGAGCGTAGGTCCTAACTCTACTGTGTCTGCGCCCCTCCTATCCATCTTCTTGTAGTTCCTACTTATGTCTTTAGTTGTGGAAATTGTTTTCTGCTGGTTTTCAGGTCATTCCTATAGACAGTTGCTCTGTAAGTGGTGGTAATTTTGGTGTGTCTGTGGAAGTTCACGGCCTTCCTGCTCTGCCATCTCGGCCACCCAGTCAATATTGTTAATTTAATCTTGCTTGCTTCCTCTGTTGATTTCTAAGAGAATTATTAAAGTCACTCACCAGCGCAGGGCTTTGATAGATTCTTTTTGTACTTTTAGTAGTTTTCTTTAAAATATACTTTATTGAAACATAATTTACATATAATAAAATGCACAGATTTTAAGTGTAAAGTTTAATGAGTTTTGACAAATACCTATACTTGTACAATTACCACCCCAGTGAATATATAGAACATTTCCATCACCCCAGAAATTTCCTTTGTGTCCCTCTCAGTCGATTCCTCACCCAGACCCCAGCGACCACTGATGATTTCCATTACCTTAGTTTAGTTTTGCTTGTCTAGAATTTATATAAATTGAATCATAAGTATATATTCTTTTGTGTCTGTCTTCTTCTGTTCCATGTAATGATTTTGAGACTTACCCGTGTTGTTATATCAGTAGTTTATTCATTTTTATGGCTGAGCAGTATACCTAGTTCATTGTTTCTTTGTCTACTTGATGCATAAAGCTTCTAAATTGTTTTATCTTATTTGGGAAGAGGCTACTTTAGATTCTGTTCATATCCTCCTGTTGGCAAAAGACATCTGGTCTGTAGTTACATGGGGAAAATATATCCAAGCACCCTGAGTTTTATGCCTGCTTATTAGTTGTCTGCACTGTGAGACAAGTGAGAGAACAAGAGAGAAGGCAGATGGTTTGTGGAGCTTTGCTGACTTCCTCAATGGCTTCTTGGCCCAGCCAGTCTGGCCTTTGCCTCCCTGTGAGAGCTGCGATGACAGTGCAAGTAGAAATGCTCCTGATAATTAAGGTGACTCCGAAAGAGGGAGTGAGGGCTCCAAATTCCGGGCCCCTGCTGTGTGATGCACCTACATGATCTGTCAGGGAATCGGATCACGGAATCTGCCCTTGTCGTAGACATGCAGCCATAGAGCAACTTGAGCTTTAATGATTCCATATTTTAAAAGTTTAAGTAGAGTTAAAGAATACAAGTAATTGCTTAAAGGAAAATATTAATTTTAATTTTCAGTGATTTAGAGAAGAATTATTCAATTTGTTAATTATCTACCGTTGAGCCTGTTCTCTTTCTTCTGTTTACCTTTTAACTCCTTTGTTGTTGCTTTTTAGTTCCTTTAACAATAGGCAGAGGAAATGAAATTTCATTTGCTTTTAGTAGTTATAAAAGCTGTGTGTATGTTGGGGGGGGGTGATTGAAACTGTTTTCTAAAGTAAAAACACCTTTTACATGGGAGGCGCTGTGTAACAGTGTTGCTTTAGGTGAGTCGCTTCATATGGGTACCTGAACCTTAATTTCCTCGCTGGCAAAGTAAGTCATGGCTACATACCCATCTCACATGATTCTTAACATAATTTATACAAATAACATCATCTATACAAAAGTACTTTGTAAATTTTAAAGTTCTATTCAAATACACGCAGTTGACCCTTGAACGACGCAGGGGTGAATCCACGTATAACTTACAGTCGGCCCTGTGTGGTGCTACCTAGCTGTAGAAGTATAATAGACATATTCCTGGAATATCATATGTGACTTTTTAGAAAGCCAGCCATTATAAAAAACCTAATCATTAAAAAATGTGCTACCTCAAAGTAAAAAAAAAAGTTCTACTTTGAGAAGATTGTTTAAAGGAACCCTATTGTGGACACATTGTAAGTAAGTAGCCCAGAGTTGGGGGGTCAGGAGTGCCTGCATCCTAGTCATCATCCTGGGACTAATTGGCTTTTTGATCAAGTTATGTTCTAGGAGCTCTCTGTCTTAGTTTTCTCATTTAGAAAATGTGGAAGATAATTCATACTGCCATAGGAGTGCTATGATGTTATTATTACTACCGTTATTTTACTGAAGTGATTTATAACCGTTTATCTTAGTTTCTCTGTAAATCCAGATTTCTACCTATTGGGCTTGTTTTAAATTGTATCTACTTAAGGTATGTTTTCAATTCTGTTTTTGGCAAAGAACTGAGATATTGTTGTCTTCTACTATAACTACACAATCTTTGCAAAATCATTTCTTAACAATTTGAAAGAGATGAAGAGTTGTGCATTTAGCTATACAGTGTGTGCCATTGTTCCATTAGAAGCTAAATAGCAGGGGTGAGGATACAGAGACATCAGTTGTTAAGCCTATACATTATTCACTTAACATCTGCTGTTGGTTCTCTTTTTCCCTGTGGGGGAATAAATTACAGCACATCAGCACATTTTTCATGCTTTGTGTTTAAGCATTAAAAGTCATTTATTGTATTATTAATATTATTTTATTTCTGCTTATTTGGCAGCCCCTGAAGTTATCAATGCCCACGACTATAGCCAGCAGTGTGACATTTGGAGCATAGGTGTCATAATGTACATTTTGTAAGTACCCTGCTAAATGTACAACTTAAAATGAATGGATGATCCCTAACAGTAGAATTACATAGACTTTAAATTAAAACTAAACAATATAGTTTTAAGAAAGCGACTAAAGAAACAGTTGGGAAGTCATTCTAACAGGTGTCTTATTAGTTGTCAGGTGCATCCATTAGGTATTTTTTTAATACAATCAATTTATAACTTTCGGCCTTTCTTTTCATTGATCTATAAATGCTACAATGCACTATATGATCTGAGCCACATGAAAAACTTGCCTCAGCACCTCCCTGATCCTTTGCTACAAAACAAAAGCTTCTTTGTATTTTCTCAAGAGATTCACTTATAGAGCATCAGGTAGAGGGAGGTCCTGGGACCTGGCACTAGAGCCACCTGATGGACAGGGCACGTGTGAGGAGCGGGCAGTAACCAGATAAAGGTTCAGCCCAGGGTCCAGGGAGTATTCTGTTGTTTCTACTTCTCTTCATGCTACTGAAAATGTTGGCCTTTCTTGCTCTCTCTTCTTTCTCACTCTCAAGATTCAGTCAAACCCCATGGCCTGTATTTTTCCTTTCAAGTGTCCTCACCTATTATTTCATTTCTCTTCACTTGTATCATTTCTCCTTACGATCCCTTTCTAGAAGATTACAGTGTCTTTCTGTCGGTTCTCCTGCCTCGAGTTCACCCTTCACACAGTTGTCAGAGTTGTCTTTCTAAATCACAAATCTGATTGTACTACTTTCCTCATTAACAACCTCTGGTAATTCTCCCTTGCTGTAGAAAAATCTCAGAGCATCCCCGCATGGCGTAACACAAAGCTTCCACTGCCTGGCTCCAGAGTGCCTTTCTAATCTTGGTCTGCATATGTGTTCCCATTCACTTACCCTGTGCTGGTGGACACTCTAGGCCACTCCTTATGACTCAGGCACCCTGTATTGCATGCTTCTGGGTCTTTGCTCATGCAGCTCATTCTGCCTAGATGTTCTTTTTTCTTCTCTGCTAACCTCTTTCCTGGGTGTGTCCAGCTCACACAGTAAAGACTTCTATTTCCCTAAGTCCTACTCTACCCCAGCAGTTACTACATTCATTATGTGTATACTTTTTGGAATTTAAGGCAGTAGACAAAGATGCATGTAAAACAGTAATGTAGAAAGAAAAACAAAATAATGAGCGTATTTAATCAGGAAAGTTTGCACATGTGTAAATATGATAGAATAAATTGTTCACTTTTCTGTGTTCTCATTGCACTTTTAAAAGCTAGATTATAATGGAATATAATTATTATATTATGTGTATTGTACCTGTTTTTCTTACTCTAAATTCCATGAAGGACAGAGATATGATTCATCTTTGCATCCCTGGTATCTGGTACAATAGTAGACATGTAGTCAGTGCTCAATATTTGTTTGTTAAATTGAATTAAAGTGAATTGTCTAAGAGATGTTCTGAAAAGTTAGTGGTCACTGTTCTGCCTGTTGGTGAATATGAACATTTTTATGTTGATGCAACATTAGTTTTATGGTCATATTGAAGATTTCACTGTGCACTACCTCTTCCAGATCGTTTCTAAATATTGACATCACAGTAGTTATATTTTCACAGTCCTGTGAAATGGAATACACAGGCAGTAGAAATTGGACGTTGTGATCGTAGTTGTAACTCAGATAGCTGACATATCACCGCTTAGATTGCATAAAGTATAAATGTATTCACAAAGTTTTTGATCATTGTTCTGTGCTGATTAGAATCATATTAAAATTCTGAGCCTTAGTTTTAAATTAAAAATACAACTGTTTAAAATTAGTGTTTTATACTCTCACGACTTCCTGGACAACACAAGTCAAACATAATACATGTGAACTATTATTACACCATTCATGTGGTATTTGCTGCCTTCTTAGTTTGAATTTGGTGTTAAGGGAAGTGATAGCATATTACATACCTTAAATTTTTTTCTCCTACTTAAAGATGTAATTTTAATTTTTCTGCTTCTGAGTGTGACTGCGTATCATAATAATGACATATTTTTTTCTTTACAGTAGACTCTTACTTAGCTAATCAGTGCATATTCATTAATCTGCCTGAGCCCAGTGGTCTTACAGACAATTTCCTTCAACAAGGGCGCAAACATATTACCTTCTCCAGGGGGGTTATTTTCTTGTTTATCAATTACCCCTGTTTCATTGCTACTTAATTGGACAATGATAACATACTTTCTCAAGGTGAAATTGACATAAATACTCTTTATGGGCACTATCTTTTGCTGTTTTGATTCCTATGAAGCAAAATAATCGGAAGGCTTTAAGAGGCATTTTTCATGTCTTGGATTCCCTTTTCTGGATGTGCAGAAAATTGCTATCATAAAATTTCATACGCTGCTGATTGA
This sequence comes from Neophocaena asiaeorientalis asiaeorientalis, assembly GCF_003031525.2. Taxonomy (NCBI): domain Eukaryota; kingdom Metazoa; phylum Chordata; class Mammalia; order Artiodactyla; family Phocoenidae; genus Neophocaena; species Neophocaena asiaeorientalis. Next base: position 6,006,174 of record NW_020174438.1, read on the forward strand.
CCAACCATTAGATACATTTTGTGTGAATAAAATTGTAAAGGACAGAAAAAAGTGGAATTTTTAAAATGTAGCCCTTGAGCTATATAGTTGCATGCTAGTCAGGCAGTGTGGGAGCAGCTAAGAAATTGGTGAATGTGCATATCACTGGTTGTTAACAGACTCAACGAGCCAGGCTTTTGCTGGCCTGTACTTGCTATAATAGATTGTAATTGTCCATAAGACCATTTTTTTGGGCTTTTTTTTATTGCATTTTAAAACTAAACAGTAGTAAGGCAAGTAAGATCAGAGAGAGGAGGGTCAGAATGAGCTGGAGAAATAAAAAGTATTAAAATGAGAGTTTGCAGAACAATTTAATAAATATTTATCACTTAACAAGAACCTATTGGTAAATGAAAAGCTGTGTTATCCAGCCTAGTTTGATAAATTACTAGGATGAGAACAGCTCTCCCCCTCCCCCCCCAGAAAATCATTGTCATGTAAGATATTTACCAAATTTAGACTTATTCAAAAAATATTCATGGGAAAGGTTTTTTAAGAACTTTAAGAAAAATATGACTAAAAACAAAAATCAGTAAAAATCTGTTAAGAGACCTGGAGATCATTATACATTATACTTATGTACATAATAGACCAGCATTTGGGAAGTGTAATGGACTTCTGCCATTTTACTGTTTCCATAGTAAAGTGGAAAAGTATAATCCTGAGAGTTGAAGAATAGACATACAGAGTTAGAGTTGCCTCTGTGATGAGTCCAGATCCAACTTCTCTCTGGTTGTCATTGGGAAAATCTGGTTGTTGTCTACAGGGTTGCCCTCAGATGTTGGGGTTGATGATAAAGATGATGGCCAACGTTTGCAACTTTTATGCATGTTCTTGTAGTTTTGGACTAGATCACCTATTGAAGCATAGGCTTGCCATGCTCTTTGTAAAGTATAGCACGGTGCTTCCTTTAAAAGATTCTAAGGGCTCAGTCCCCGTACTACAGAATTTACAAATAAGCCCATGTTTACTGTATACACATGGCTTTACTGATATTGGTTGTTACGTATACTCAGCTTTCACCCTTCCAGACTGATTTTCCTCATTCAGATTTTCTTCATTTTATGTATCAGTTTTGAAGAGTTGTGGCCATTTTAATGGATTTTTGGTTTTGACTCAGAGCCTGTAGACCCCAGGGTTATTCTTACTATCACTAACATTCGTGTAGCATTTTACCACAGATAAAACTCTTACATGGTCATTAGAGTCTGATAACTCTCGTTAGACTCTCATAACTCTGTCTATCTTTCTGTAAGTCCAGTGTGAATTATGTACCTTAGGGTGTTACCTTACCTTTGCTCACGTTGAAGTGTTTCTCCTCTATCATCCACCACTATTACTGTGCACTTAAACTCACACACCTTTCTGTATTTTAACCCTTTAGTGTTTCCCCACCTGGAAGAGCTTTGGGTCATTTGCAAATGTGGAAGTTCCAATGTATACAAGAGCCTAGCACAGATCTTGCAAAAGCCCTTCGCTTCCATTTCTACATCCAGAGAAGTTCCCACCTCTTTCTCTCCTTTACTTAAATATGAAGCACCACTACTTCCAAGTCCTGTGGAAACTTAATTTTTAATAGCCTCATTCTGATTATTTTTTTACAAATCTTAACAAAACGACTGTCTTTGTTGTAGATTATGTGGAGAAGCACCCTTTATGGCAAGCTCAGAAGAGAAGCTTTTTGAGTTAATAAGAAAGGGAGAACTACGTTTTAAAGATTCAGTCTGGGATTCCATAAGTGATTCTGGTAAGTATAGATTTGTTATTATTTACTAAAGCAAGTATACATAATATAAGAAAGGCAGCCAGTAATTCAGATACTTTAGATCTCTGGTTAGTCATTAAATTTACTTGTAGAAATACACTGTCTACTTGTGGTAATAGTGATATCTTCACTGTGCTTGTTATAGTTGAAACTTTCAGCAAAAACAGAAAATGCATAATAAAAATTGAAGAGGAAATTTGCTGATCATCTAGCTAATTTTTTACTATAGGCCATAAACCAGGTAATCCAGGCAATAAAACCTCACTATAGGCCTTAAACTTTATTTAATACTAGCCATTGGTACTGATGATATTTATTTTATAACTGAGAAGTTTCCTTCATATCATACAGACCTAATCCTAAATAAACTGGAAAATGTGTGGTACTAATTATAGTTGAGATAAATAAGACTTTCAGGATTTTTCCCTTATTTGCAGCTAAAAGTGTTTTGAAACAACTTATGAAAGTAGATCCTGCTCATAGAATCACAGCTAAGGAACTACTAGATAACCAGTGGTTAACGGTAAGTTACAGTATTACTTCTTTTTTTTCTTTTTGGCATGCTGTCATTGCTTATTTCTTCTCATCTGGCCTTGTAGTTTATATATAGTCTTCTTAAAACAGTCATTTAGTTTCATCTTCTGACAAGTTAAAAAAATTATTGAGTGTTGCCACATTTCTGAAATGGGTATTTTCAAACTGTTAAAATTACTACCACAGTTGTTTATATATGTTTATAGAGGTTTAAATGAACTTTTCTTTTGTATCAAATCCAGTAAAATAGAGCTGAGAAATGTCCATTATTAAAGCTGTGGAATATTGAAGCAGTCTGTATAGTTTAGTGATGTAAAGCACTGGAAACATCTACTTCTCTTTCAACTCTTTGGATGCAAGGAATCTTCAGGGATTCAGAAAAGCCAAGGTCTTCTAACAGTGTCTGTTGCCTGGCTTGAAATCTTGAGTAATTATTCATTTACATATTGCTTTCCCCCATTGGACTAATGCCTTGAGCAGTGACCCTATGTCTTTTTTTTTTTTTTTTTTTTTTTGTGGTACGCGGGCCTCTCACTGTTGTGGCCTCTCCCGTTGCGGAGCACAGGCTCCGGACGCACAGGCTCAGCGGCCATGGCTCACGGGCCCAGCCGCTCCGCGGCCTGTGGGATCTTCCCGGACTCGGGCACGAACCGGTGTCCCCTGCATCGGCAGGCGGACTCTCAACCACTGCGCCACCAGGGAAGCCCTTGTGACCCTATGTCTTACTGATCTTTGTATCCCTGTACCCAGAACATTACCTGGTCACAACAGGAACTTTGGAAGAGGATGCTACTACCTCTCAGTATTTATTTTCTCTTTCTTCTGTGGAAATGAGGATCCTGGCTTTTAGCTGGTAACATTGCTATCTTGCCTTCTTTGCTAATTCTTCCCCATCGTTGCTAGTTATGGTGCTGGTCAATGAGATCTAAGTGGAGGTAGGAGCAATTTCTGGGAAGTGTCCTTAAATGGAGGGGGTATGGCCTTCCTCACATCCATCTTCTTCCCTAGTGACTGAAATGCAGCTGTGATGGGTGGAGTTTAAGTAGCCATATTAGATCATAGAGTGGAATTTATAAACGGGATAGCAGAGCAACAAGATGCAAGGAACCAGGGCTCTTAGCATATAGAGCTGCTATGCCAGCCCTTGACTGCCTACCTCCAGACATTTTTATATGAGCAGGAGACAAATGTCTGTCATCTTTGAGATACTGTGAAATATGCAGTTAAACCTAATACCAATTAATACAATAATAAATAATTGCTGGATGAGTAGATGATTCAGTAAATGAATATCTGTAGGCATGTCAGAAAATGTCTGAGAATGGAAATTAGAGATTGTCTTAGAGACGTAGGAATGTTGCTAAGTAATATTTATCTATGCAGAAAGTTATTTTACATCTGTGACTTGCTAGACACTGTGTTAGGTACCACAGATACATGATGTGCTTGTAATGCAGTAGTAATGTTGAGAGATGATGGTGGCTTGGACAGGGTGGTAGCAATAGAGTTGAAGAGAAATAAATGTAATATATTTTTTAGGTATATTTGATAGGGCTTGGTGATGGATCAGATAAGAGATAAGGATAAGGGAGGTATCAGGATGATTTTTAGATTTTGCTTTAACAGCTGGTTGGATGGTAGTGCCATTTGCTGAGATGTGGAAGACTGTAGGAGAAATAGATTTTTTTTTTTTCTGGGGGAAGAGTGGTGAGTCAAGAGTTCCATATGAGACATGCTAACTTTGAGATGCCTATGTAGCATTCAAGTGGAGATTTCAAATAGATCATTGAATGTATGAGCCTGGAACTCGAGAAGAATGAGCTGGAGATATAAATCTGTGATTCCTGAGTATATAGATGCCATGTAAAGCCATTGGGCTGAAGAGATAAGTTAGGAAGAAAATACATATAGAAAGGACAAGAGGCCTCAGCACCCTGCCTTAAACACTACAACATTTAGAAGAGGAGAAGCTAGCAGTGGAGGCTGAAAAGGAATAGCTGATGAGGAAGAAGGAAAGTCAGGAGGGTGGTGCCAAGGAAGTTAAGTGAGAAGAGTGTTTGAGAAAGCAGGAGCAGTCAGCTCCCAGGTAAATGCTGCTGAGGGGTCAAGATGAGAATGAGTTTTCATTAGAATGGCCAACAGAGGGGTTGATGGTGACCCTGAAGGCCCAGATAGGTTTAGATACCATAAATTTATAGTGATAGCATTCTGATTTTCTTTTGGCAATTTCTAATCATTTTTTTTAATAACATTTTCTTTAAGGACTAAAGAAATTGTCTTCACTCAAAAATGGTTTATATCTGCCCTCTTCTGTGAATGTGTTGAACTCTCAAATGATTCTGTGCAATAAGTATTTCTGGCCTAAAGTAATTGTGCAAATGAGTTAGCAGCTAGATCATTGCAAAACTACTGAGTAGATTTGCAGTACAGCAAAATAAAAACTGTAAAACAGATGGTATGCTTTAGAAATCTATCTCTTTTCAGCATCACACAACATTCGGGTTTGGCCATTTAATTATTTGTTTTCTAATTAGTACAACTTTATTTCTGGCTTTGGTCATTTTTCCAGAAGTCTCCATTTTTGAGCCTCTGTAGCATTTGTCTCTATCTAGTCTTTGCCAAATGGATAGAGAAGTGACAGATAGCGTGTACTATATCAGACTATCCTAAGGAGTTCAGTGTATGAAGTTTAGAATACTGGCATTTTGTAAACTTCGGAAAGGCAAAACTCTTTTCTTCTTAACCACTTGAAGTCTTGCTTCCTGTAATTCATATCCTGTTTGAAATAATCTAAAGAGAACACGTTAGTTCTCTCAGTGCCTTACTGCTTTATAAGCAGAACTGATCTTCCAGTACCGAACAAATAGTAACATTCTTTTCAAAGAGCTTTATGGGATAAAAAGTTTCTATGGTTTACCTATATATTGTACATTTTGAAATACAGTACATATCTGAAAAGTATTCTGAGAAAAATAATCATTGCTTCGCTATGTACATTTAAGTGAATGGGTCTTAAACAGATATTGTCATCCTGATTTAAAAAGTCAAAGATCGGGACTTCCCTGGTGGCGCAGTGGTTGAGAATCCGCCTGCCAATGCAGGGGACACGGGTTCAAGCCCTGGTCTGGGAAGATCCCACGTGCTGCGGAGCAACTAAGCCCGTGCACCACAACTACTGAGCCCGCACTCTAGAGCCCGCGAGCCACAACTGCTGAGCCCATGTGCCACAACTACTGAAACCCGCACGCCTAGAGCCCGTGCTCTGCAACAAGAGGAGCAACCGCGGTGAGAAGCCCACGCACCGCAACGAAGAGTAGCCCCCGCTCGCTGCAACTAGAGAAAGCCTGTGCACAGCAACGAAGACCCACCACAGCCAAAAATAAATAAATAAATAAATTTATAAAAAACAAAACAAAAAACCAGATATTAAAAAAAAAAAAAGTCAAAGATCAGATGCAAGGAAAAACAGCCAATAATGACTTCACTACAAAGGAAGAGTTTGATGATGACTTCCACTGCCAAGAGTGTGCCTGTTATCCTCTTTATCCTTTTCTTCTTTTTTGCCCTTTTCATTCTCAGCAGTGGTTCAGGACTTCATTCCTTATTAAGATAGTTACGGTTGCCCCTTGGTATTAAGTCCCCTGGTAACAACTAACACCAAGAATTTGCATATTTAACAAGTTTCCCCAGTATTTTTAATGCCTGCTTATATTTAAGAACTCTGCCATAAATTAACAAAAGCATTTTTCTTTTATGGCTTGTCAAAAAGTAGTTTCCAGAGTTGAGCTCTACTGGTATTATTCAGTAATTCCTTCAACAGATTTTTTGTGTGTGTGCCTACCATGTGCCAGGCCCTGTGCTAGGTAATAAAATATAGTTAAAGACATATAGGACCTGGTCTCTGACATGAGGAACTTACAATATGATAAGGAAAACAAGCTATGTATAAGATACAAAGCAAGGAAGAAAATGATAAATGACATAAGAAATTACCAGATGAACAGAGAGATACAGAGGCAAGCAAGTGTGAAATCAGGAGTTCAATTTGACTGACAAATAAGATGCCTGAAGGAAAGAAGTGGGAAATAAGACTTTAGAAGAGGAAAGAAAATTGTGAGGGCACTTGAGTCCCAGGCTAAAGAGTTTTAACTTCCTGCCATAGATAGTGGGGAACAATTGCAAGCTCTTTGACAGAAGGAAATTATTATTATAGCGCGTCAGTCTTGCAGGGCGGCTTATTTTAAATGGGACAACAGTCATTTAAACGTCTATGTTGACTGTAACAAGTGTCTTTTGATTTTAATTCATCGGGCACTATGTGGGTACAAAGACGAATAAAACACAGTCTCTCCCATTGAGTGATTTACCACAAATTACAGTGTACTTTGCTTTTTAGTCACACTTTACAAATGCTCTTGTAATGAACTGTGGAGTCTAACTTCAGAACACTCTTTCCTATGTGTGAACAGGGTCCTTGTTCACTAATTCACAAACTGTTATTTAGGCTTTGGTCATTAGCTTTTAACCTTTAGCCTGTACACTCTATGTAAAAGAATTGGAATTTTCTGATACCTAACTAATTATTGGTAATTTTTCTAATACCTATTTTTTTTCCTACTGTATATTTTCTTCCTAAATATATTAAGTCTCTTACCTTTATTTTACTATTGATATATTTACTTATTCTTAAATTCTGAATTATCTTACATATATGAATACGCTTTGAAGGCCCTCTTTAATGAAGGTTTTTTAATAAATAAGAATTATGTTTGGAAGCTCATGAACCAGGAACCTTGGGCATTTACTCAAAATTCAGTGATTGATATATACTTAATAATTCAAACAAATATTTATTGAATAACTACTATGTGCTGTGGAGGACACAAGGATGAGTCTGGCATAGTCCCTTCCTACAGGTTGCCCAAAGCATAGTGGAAAGTTTAAAACAAAAACACAGGCAGAGAATGAGTATATGATGTGTGTGTGTGTATACATATTTTATATATATATATATATATATATATATAATATATACTGTATAAAATATATATTCTATAAAATATGTATTATATATTTATATCATATTTGTACTTATTAATGTATATTAAATATATATTATATATAGTATAGTAGTAGTACTATTAGGTTTTTAAGAAGAGAGCTATTATTCCCTTTAGGGGGTTACAAAAACCACTTAAAGTGAAGGTAATATGTGATCTGACTCTAAATAAATGGGTAAAAGTAGAAATTAAAGTTGGAGTTATGGTAAGGCAGGGGATTCTAGATAGGAAGAACTTCACAAAGATATAGAGAAAGAAAAAATGAAGTATATTAGTAGTTCTGGTTTTTTAGAATCATAGAAGACGTGTAGGAAAGTAGTGGGAAATTAAGCTGTAAAGGCAGATTAGGGCTATTTTGCTCTAGACCTTGGCCTACATAGAGAAGACTTTGTATTTGACTTGTTTGACAATGGATTGCTACTGAAAGGCACTGAAGTACCAGATCATAGCTGAACTTATGTGAGTTTTGTTTTCTGCTTTGTCCCTTCAACCCTTGTGGAGTGATTTGAGTGGACTTGGATGGGGTCTGTGGGCTATTCTGAGGGGGGAGCTCCTCTTCTAATGCAGTATCCTGGCTGAAATAGTGTGAAGCCAGAAGGGCCCTAGGAATAAATTTGAGGGATCCTTATGCACAGATCATGGCTGAAGGGCAGAAACAGGATCTTAATGGGGAGATAGAACAGGATAGGCATTGGAGCAGGTTGGGAACAAGTAGCAAGAGTCTAAGATTCTTCACAGGTCAACTCTATCAGTTAGTGGGTTGGTGGATGTATTGCTGGCCAGGGCAGACAGAACTTCAGGAAGAATAATCTGGCAACAGTATGTGTGATATGGTTTGCAGAGTGGCAAGTAAAGTTGGAGAACTGAAATAGAACTCAGGTGAGATAATAAAGATTGGAACGAGGGCAGTGAGAACGGAACAGAGGAGAAGAGAGAAATAGACATTAGAAAGACAATCAACACAATTTTTCAACTAAAAAGAAATGTTAGATAAAAGAGTAAAAGGAATAAAAACTTTTTCAGGTGACTAGGAAAATGGGGTAAGACAAAAGTATAGAAGACTTACTGGTTTTGTAGATTGGAAGAAGAATGAGGTGCTTTTTGGAACAGTATATTCAAACGTCTGTGCTTGAATAATTTCAGAAAGACTGAAAAGTAACGAATCTCTTCAGATATTTTTAGGTTGAGCTTAAAAGTTTTTCATCATAAATGTAAATAATTACAAGGGATATAATTTCCTATATATTGTAAATGTTGGTAATTAAAAATAAATCTAACTTTTTTTACATATATAACACCTCCATCTCATCCACTTTAAAAAATTTATGAACAAATTATCCTTTAACAGAAACTTTAGAGTTTTGTCTCCTCAAGCACCACCAGGTCCTCCGCTTTGGGACTCGAAGGGCCAGCGTCCTTGCAACAGGAGTTCAGTCTCCATAGGACTTGCTGGGATTTGGGCTTCAGGACAACCTGGGGCTACATGTGGACAGGACCTGGGTTTGCTCAGGATCCTCCCAGGGAGGCACAGCCAGGAATTGAAGTGTTTAGAAATGCAGTTGAGAGATAGGTTCAAGATGGCAGAATAGAAGGATGTGCGCTCACTCCCTCTTGCGAGAGCATCAGAATCACAACTAACTGCTGAACAATCTTCAACAGGAAGGCACTGGAACTCACCAAAAAAGAGACCCCACATCCAAAGACAAAGGAGAAGCCACAATAAGACGGTAAAAGGGGCGCAATGACAATAAAATCAAATTACAAACTGGAGAACACTTATACCACAGAAGGCCACCCACTGGAGTGAAGGTTCTGAGCCCCACGTCAGGCTTCCCAACCTGGAGGTCTGGCAACGGGAGGAGGAATTCATAGAGAATCAGACTCTGAAGGCTAGTGGGATTTGATTGCAGGACTTTTCCCTGGGGGAAACAGAGACTCCACTCTTGGAGGGCACACACAAAGTAGTGTGCTCATCGGGACCCAGGGGAAGGAGCAGTGACCCCATAGGAGACTGAACCAGACCTACCTGCTAGTGTTGGAGGGTCTCCTGCAGAGGCGGGGTGTGGCTGTGGCTCACCATGAGGACAAGGACACTGGAAGCAGAAGTTCTGGGAAGTACTCCTTGGTGTGAGCCCTCCCAGAGTCCGCCATTTGCCCCACCAAAGAGCCTGTAGCCTCCAGTGCTGGATTGCCTCAGGCCAAACAACCAACAGGGAGGGAACTCAGCCCCACCCATCGGCAGACAAGCGGATTAAAGTTTTACTGAGCTCTGCCCACCAGAGCACCTCAGTGGGAAACACAAGAAAAGGGCCAACAAAAACAAACCCATAACAATTAAGAAAATGGTAACAGGAACATACATATGGATAATTACCTTAACGTGAATGAATTTAATGCTCCAACTAAAAACCACAGGCTCGCTAAATGGATACAAAAACAAGACCCATATATAACTTTGACACCTCACACACACCAATGGACAGATCTTCGAAACAGAAAATTAATAAGTAAATACTAGCTTTAAATGACACAATAGACCAGATAGATTTAATTGATATTTATAGGACATTGCATCCAGAAATGGAAGACTACACTTTCTTCTCAAGTGCACATGGAACATTCTCCAGGTTAGATCACATCCTGGGTTACAAATCAAGCCTCAGTAAATTTAAGAAAATTGAAATCATATCAAGCATCTTTTCTGACCACAACGCTATGAGATTAGAAATCAGTTACAAGAGATATACCATGTTCTTGGATTGGAAGAATCAATATTGTGAAAATGACTGTACTACCCAAAGCAATCTACAGATTCAGTGCAATCCCTATCAAATTACCAATGGCATTTTTTACAGAACTAGGACAAAAAATCTTATAATTTGTATGGAGACACAAAAGACCCCAAAGAGCCAAAGCAGGCTTGAGAAAGAAAAATGGAGCTGGAGGAATCAGGCTCCTGGACTTCAGACTATACTACAAAGCTACAGTAATCAAGACAGTATCGTACTGGCACAAAAACAGAAATATACATCAATGAAACAGGATAGAAAGCCCAGAGGTAAACCCACGCACATATGATCACCTTATCTTTTTTAAAGGAGGCAGGAATATACAATGGAGAAAAGACAGCCTCTTTAATAAGTGGTGCTGGGAAAACTGGACAGCTACATGTAAAGGAATGAAATTAGAACACTCCCTAACACCATACACAAAAATAAACTCAAAATGGATTGAAGACCTAAATGTAAGGCCAGACACTATAAAACTCTTAGAGGAAAACATAGGAAGAACACTCCATGACATAAATCACAGCAAGATCCTTTTTGACCTACCTCCTAGAGAAATGGAAATAAAAATAAACGGGAGCTAATGAAGCTTGAAAGCTTTTGCACAGTAAAGGAAACAATAAACAAAACGAAAAGACAACCCTCAGAATGGGAGAAAATATTTGCAAATGAAGCAACTGACAAAGGATTAATCTCCAAAATTTATAAGCAGCTCATGCAGCTCAATATCAAAAAAACAAACAATCCAATCAAAAAATGGGCAGTAGACCTAAATAGACATTTTGCCAAAGAAGACATACAGATGGCCAGGAAGTACATGAAAAGATGCTCAGCATCACTAATTATTAGAGAAATGCAAATCAAAACTACGATGAGGTATCACCAATTAGAATGGCCATCATTAGAAAATCTAAAAACAGCAAATGCTGGAGAGGGTGTGGAGAAAAGGGAACCCTCTTGCACTGTTGGTGGGAATGTAAATCGATACAGCCTCTATGGAGAACAGTATGGAGGTTCCTTAAAAAACTAAAAATAGAATTACCATATGACCCAGCAATCCCACTACTGGGCATATACCCAGAGAAAAACATACTTCAAAAAGACATATGCACCCCAATGTTCATTGTAGCACTATTTACAATAGCCAGGTCATGGAAGCAACCTAAATGCCCATTGACAGATGAATGGATAAAGAAGATGTGGCACGTATATGCAATGGAATATTACTCAGCCATAAAAAGGAGCAAAATTGGGTCATTTGTAAAGATGTGGATGGGTCTTGAGACCGTCATACAGAGTGAAGTAAGTCAGAAAGAGAAAAACAAATATCGTATATTAATGCATATATGTGGAACCTAGAAAAATGGTACAGATGAACCAGTTTGCGGTGCAGAAATAGAGACACAGACATAGAGAACAAACATATGGACACCAAGGGGGGAAAGTGGCGGGGAGGGGGGTGGTGTGATGAATTGGGAGATTGGGATTGACATATATACACTCATAAGTATAAAATGGATAACTAATAAGAACCTGCTGTATAAAAAAATAAATTTTTAAAATTTTTTTTAAAAAAGAAACTTTAGATTATTCATTCATTTCTTTGAATTTGTTTTTGTATTGCATTTCTTCCATTGCATTTATCCCAATGTATTATATATTTTTGCATGAAAGACTTTTTACTAATCACCCTATCATTTGTTTCATTTTGCAAAAAACAGCTCAAATATATATTTATATTTTTGTTTTTATTTCTCGTGACCCTAGGGCTCTAAATTTTAAAAAATTATTTGAGTGACTTTAATTATTTGTTTATAATTGATCAAGGGAATGTAATTATAATTGTTAGTAATTATCAAACATAAGTCAAATTGTATTGGAAAAATATCTGTTTAGTGGATGGATAGGGCTACATTTCCCCCCAGATAGCCATCCATCCATGATTGAATGTTACTTAATGTTAGAGAGAGACAGTATTCAGCATCAATTGTATTATTGTTTTCAGTTTTCATAGATGTAAGCACTGAGAACCTTATAAACAAGTAGAAGGAATTTTGATGTAGCAGTGTCACTCATTTCTTTAAATCTGTTTGGGTTATATGTCAAAAACCACCTAGTGAAAGGCCAGCTGGAGGAGGCTCTGGTTCCTGACAAGGTACTGAATTAGCACAGACTTCTGCATGTTCTCTGAAGATTAAACCTAGAATAACTTTAGAGAGAAACCTCATGATACCAGGATTCAGAGAATAGTGTGCAAAACCCCTGGGGAGATAAGGGGATATTCTGAGCTGGCATGTATGATGAGTGAGGTTACAGCCAGGGAAGGAAGTAAAATAGGAAGACAAAAACAACCCAAGTTCCCCTTTGCCTCGCGACGCTGTTGCCTGTCCTCTCACAGGAGTAGAAAGTAAAATCAGAGCAGCACTGAGGCCCTGCATGAGTGAGAAGCTAAGGAAAATGGGTGGGAATTGGATTTAGGCATTGACTTACCTGTTGGCCTCCACACCCTAGGACAGGTGGGTTATACTTTTAGAAGTGCCTCCTCCTTGGGTTGTTCCTCCTTGGAGGAGAAGTTTGAAAAGGTTGAAACCCTGAACTGAGGAGTTGCTTGGTGGGGGCAGATCTTTGGTGCCTAGGGATTTTGAGCTCCTGGGGCTGAAGGCCTGGTTCTGGTCTGTCCTCCTGAGGAGCCAGTACTCCCTGTGGAGTATGAGCTAACAGGCCACATTTCACACACCATTAGGAGAGTTTAGAATAGGCAGTTCAAGAATTCAGAAGTCAACAAGATGAACATGCTACAAGAGATAAGGGAAGATGTTAATAATATGAAGCAAGAAATGATAAAGCAAAACCAGGTAGAACCATTTAGGTATAATAGTTAAAATAGAGATACAGTTATATAGGATCAGTAGTGAAATGGGTGCAGCTGAAGAATGAATTAAAAAAACTAGATGATCAGATTATGGAACTTTAATAGAACTTTATAGAAGGGAACAGGTGAAGATCAACAAATTGAAAAAATAAAAGCTATAAGGAATTGAAAGTAAAAGTTACAAAATGCATATAATAGGAGTCTCAGGAAATAAAGTAAAAAGAGAGAGAAGGAAATCTTTTAAAAAATAATAGAGATAATGCGTCAGAATTAAAGAAAGAAGAAAGACTTCAGCTCTAAATAGATGATAGACTACCAAATAGGAGAGAGAAGGAAAAACTGACAAAATAGACATAATGAGATTTAAGAACATCAAAAACAAAGAGGAAATTCTAAATGTTCCCAGAGAGAAAGAGCAATATCATATAAAAAAGAACAAGAGTCACATTGACATCTTGCAACATTGGATGCAAGTGTAAATGGAGTAATAATTCTAAATGTGTTACAGGGGAAACAACTTTAAACTTAGAATTTTATATCCATCCAAATTGTCATTCAAGTGAAAGGGAATGATAAAAATATTTTCAAATATACAAGGCCTCAGGTTTGCCACACAAGTCCTAGATTTAAAACACTTGATAGAAGTAATTAAATAGGAGGTCAAAGAAATCCAGTAGATACTGCAAGAGCTATGTGTACCGAGAGTCTTCAAATACCTTAGTAAAGTGTGTTGGTGTCCAAAAAAAGAGAAAGGGACCAAAGAAGAAGAGGAGAAAGTATATTCATAATAACCCAGACTTAAAATGTGAGATAATATACACATGACAAGTGTTGAGAACGGAGAGAGAACATGAGTACACAAGAGGGGGCTAAAATGGAAGATGTAGACAATGGATTTTCAAAGTAATAAAGGATTAACAAAGATACAAAGAGTGAGACAGTTGTAGTAATAAACTTAAATGATAGAAACAGTTTCAAATAAGTTAATGAGTTAGAAATACCTGTTAAGGGACTTCCCTGGTGGTGCAGTGGTAAAGAATCCACCTTCAAATGCAGGGGATGTGGGTTTGATCCCTGGTTGGGGGACTAAAATCCCACACGCTGCAGGGCATCTAAACCCGCGTCCCGCAATTACTGAGCCCACGTGCCACAACTAGAGAGAGAAAACCTGCGCACCACAACTAGAGAGAAGCCCACGTGCCACAACAAAAGATCCCGCATGCCGCAACTAAGATCCAACACAGCCAAAAATAATAAATAAAAAGATAAATAAACATGAAAAAAATAATATTTTTAAAAAAGAAATACCTGTTAAAAGACATAAGGTCAGGTTGACTTTTAAAAAATCTAGCTAAGTGCTATTTACAAGAAGCACATTTGAAGCATAAGGACACAAATATTGAAAGAAAAAGAATAGAAAAGAACATACCAGGCAAACACTAACCAAAAAAAGCCTGAGTAACTGAATTAATATCAGTTAAATATACCTTGCCACAAACAAATCCGTTAGAGATAATGAATGTCACTTTATAATGATAAAAGTTCAATCCAAACAAAATATATAAGTTTAAACATGTATGCAACTAATAAGATAACCTCAAAAATATACATCAAAAATGACAAAATTACATGGAGAAATTGGAAAATTCACCATCATAGTGGGAGATTTTAATGCACTTCTCTCAATTATTGATATGTAAAGCAAATGAAAACAGAAACAAGGGTATTTTAACAACACAGGTAACAAGCTTATTTTAGTGGACATGTATACAATTCTGCATCCATCTATTAGAGAATATACATTTTTCTTAACCACATGTGGAAGGAACATTTACCAAAATTGAACTGGCGAGGAAGAAAGCAAGTCTCAATAAATTTCACACAGATTATGTTATCTAACAATACATAATTAAGTTAAAAGTCAATGCCAATAAGATTAAATATCTGTATATATTTGGAAATTAAATCACATGCTTCTAGATAAGTCATGGGTTAAAGAATAAATACTAATGAGAACAAATTTTTAATTTGTAGAACTGAATGGTAATAAAAATACAACATATCAAAACCTGTGAGATGCAGTAAAAGTCTGTTTCAGCAGAAACTTATCACCTGGAGTATTCACATTAAAAAAGAAGAAAAGGGCTTCCCTGGTGGCGCAGTGGTTGAGAGTCCGCCTGCTGATGCAGGAGACACGGGTTTGTGCCAGGGTCTGGGAAGATCCCACATGCCGCGGAGCGGCTGGGCCCGTGAGCCATGGCCGCTGAGCCTGCGCGTCCGGAGCCTGTGCTCCGCAACAGGAGAGGCCACAACAGTGAGAGGCCCGCATACCACACACAAAAAAAAAGAAAGGCTAAAAAAGGAACTACATATCCAACTTAAAATCTCAGGAAAAAATCCCAACAGAATATACCCAAATAAAGTAGTAGGAAATATAAAACTAAGTAAGAGTGAAAATAAATTAAATGGAAAGGAAAGGTAGAAAAGAGAAGATCAATGAGACCAACATTTGATTCTTTGAAAAGACCAACAAATAGATAAATCTTTGGCAAAAATAAGAAAGAAATAGAGAAGACAAAAATAGTATTAATAGGAAAAAGGGAATACAGGCACAGATAAAGCAGAAATTAAAAGGATAAATATTAAAAAGGTAAGGGAATACCACCAACAACTGTATACTAATAAATCTGAAAACTTAGGAAAAATGGACAAAATTTCTTTTCATAAAAAAGATTTTCCTCAAAAAATACAGCTTCATAAAATTGTCTCAAGAATAAATAGAAGGGACTTCCCTGGCGGGCCAGTGGTTAAGACTTTGCCTTGCAATGCAGGGGGTGCAGGTTCAATCCTGGTTGGGGAGCTAAGATCCCACATGCCTCACAGCCAAAAAACCAAAACATGAAAGAGAAACAATATTGTAACAAATTCAAGAAAGACTTTTAAAAATGGTCCACCTCAAAAAAAAAATTAAAAAAAAAAAAGAATAAATAGAAAACTTGAATTGTCCTAGATAATTACTAAGGAAATTGAAGCAGTAGTTTAAAATCTTCCACCAGGAAAACACCAAGCCTAGATGATTTTACAGGTTAATTCTACCAAACTTTTATGTCAAATTTATAACTCTCCTCCTGTGCCCCCAAAGAGAGAATTTTCCTCATTTATTTTGAGTCTAGTATTAATTCTGTATACTCTCGTATAACAAAATTAGGCCATTGTAAACCAAACCTATGAAAAAGGAAAATGATCCATATTACTTATTAATATAGATGTAAAACCTTAAACAACATATTAGCAAGTTGGATCCAACTGTTTTTATAAAAAAGATCATGATCTAGTTGGATTTTCCCTAAAAAATACAATGATGGTTTAATTTTGGGAAAAAAAATCTGTAAATATAAATTCACACATTAATATATTAAAGGAGAAAAAGCATATGATAATTTAATGGAAACACTTGTAATAAGACTCAGTATACATTCATAATTTAATTAGGAAAAGAAGAAAACTTCCTTAACCTGATAAAAGTTTACAGCAAATATCGTTTTAAATGGGAAACGTGAGAAGCATTTCTTTAAAATAAAGAGCTAGTCAAGGAAATCAGCTTTCAAGAGTTTTTCCCAACACTGTTGATCTTAGTCAACTTAAGACAAGGAAAATAAAGTCATGAGAATTGGAAAACAGAAAGAAAACTTTTATTATTTGCGGTAATATACAAATTATTAAACTATTTGAAATAATAGAAGAGCTGAGTAAGGTAGCTGGATTTAAGGTTGATACTCATCGATATATAAGTGTATCAAATCAACACATTGTCCACTTTAAACTTACACAATGTTATATATCAATTATATCTCAATAAACCTGGAAAAAAGAGATTGACATTGTATTTCTTTTCACTAGCAAGCAACAATATAAAATGTAAAAAAATGAAGATGTAAAATAATATTCAGGAATATATCATTTCTAGAAATAAATTCAAGATAAGATTTGGGGAAAATTATGAAACTTTATTGGAAAGCATTGAAGAAAAGTGTAAAGGTATACCATAATCATAGGTCAGGAGACTTAATATCATAAAAACTGATTTCCTCATGTTGATGTACATACATGATGCAAATCCAATCAAAATTCCACAAGCTTTCCTGACCCTAAAATTTGTATCGAAGCTTAAAGGGTGGAAAATAGCCAAAACATTTCTGAATGTTTTGCTCTACCAGATATTAAGACTTATGAAGCTGTATTAGTTAGCATAGTGTGATCATTTGCAGTAATAAGCAAATTGACCAGTAGAATAAAATAGAAGGTGCAGAAACATATCTATGCATATCTGGAACTTTTATGACAGTGGTAGTATGGCAGATCAGTGGAAAAAGGAGAGACTATTCAATAACTGGAGCTGGAATAAATGGTTGTCCATATGAAAAAAAGAGAGAAATTGGGTTCCTATCTCACACTGCAGACAAAAGTCAACTGCAAATCAATCAAGGACTTAAATAATAAAATTTATATTTAACTTTTAGTAGAAAATATAGGTGAAAATCTTTTGGACCTTGGACTGTGTAGAAAAGGATTTTATAAGCAAGATACCAAAGGCACTAACGTAAAAGAAATGGTGAATAAACTTGACTTAATATTAATCTTCAGAACTTCTGTTCATAAAACAACACTTTAGGGATAGGTTATAAACTAGGAGAAGGCTTTTGTAACCCAAAAAACCAAAAAAGGGTTAATATCATGAAATCTCAATAATTCTTACAAATCAATGCAAAGTGGACAAACAACCTAGTAGAAAATGTACAAAGAGACAGGGCCAGGCATTTTTTAAAATTAATTTTTATTGGAGTATAGTTGCTTTAGGGCCAGGCATTTTTACAGAAGAGGACCCACATTTGGCTGATGAACATGTGACAAGATGTTCAGTCACATTAGTGATTGGGGAAATACAAACCAAGACCTCAGTGAGATAAACCAAAAATTAAGAAGTCTGGGGCTTCCCTGGTGGCTCAGTGGTTGAGAGTCCACCTGCCGGTGCAGGGGACACGGGTTCGTGCCCCAGTCCGGGAAGATCCCACATGCCGCGGAGCGGCTGGGCCCATGAGCCATGGCCACTGAGCCTGCGCGTCTGGAGCCTGTGCTCCACAACGGGAGAGGCCACAACAGTGAGAAGCCTGCGTACCGCAAAAAAGAAGTCTGACAGTAGCCGATGTTGGAATAGATGTGGGTAAATAGTATCTTTTTTTAAAATTAATTTTTATTGGAGTATAGTTGATTTACAGTGTTGCGTTAGTTTTGCTGTACAGCAAAGTGAATGAGTTTTACATACACATATATCCACTCTTTTTTAGATTCTATTCCAATATAGGTCATTACAGAGTGTTGAGCAGAGTTCCCTGTGCTGTACAGTAGGTCCTTATTAGTTATCTATTTTATATATAGTAGTGTGTACTGTTAATCGCAGTCTCCCAATTTATCCCTCCCCCCCATTTCCCCCTTGGTAACCATGAGTTTGTTTTCTATATCTGTGACTCTGTTTCTGTCTTGTAAATAAGTTCATTTGTACCATTTTTTAAGATTCCACATATAAGTGTTATCATATGATATTTGTCTTTCTCTGTCTGACTGACTTCACTCAGTATGACAATCTCTAGGTCCATCCATGTTGCTACAAATGGCACTATTTCATTCTATTTTATGGCTGAGTAATATTCCATTCTATATACGTACCACATCCTCTTTATCCATTCCTCCGTTGATGGACATTTAGGTTGCTTCCAGGTCTTGGCTATTGTAAATTGTGCTGCAATGAACATTGAGGTGCATGTACTTTTTGGATTATGGTTTTCTCCAGATATGTGCCCAGGAGTTGGATTGCTGGATCATATGGTAGTTCTATTTTTAGTTTTTTAAGGAACCTCCATACCATTCTCCACAGTGGCCATACCAGTTTATATTCCCACCAACAGTGTAGGAGGGTTCTGTTTTCTCCACACCAGTCACTTCATTTGCGAATGTTTTCTCCCATTCTGTGGGTTGTCTTTTCGTTTTGTTTATGGTTCCTTTGCTGTGCAAAAGCTTTTAAGTGTAATCATTGCTGGTGAGAGTATTAATTGGTACAACTACTTTGGAAAAAGGGATTGACGTTATCTTTTAAAGTTAACCATTCACATACTTTATAACCAAGAAATTTCACTTCTAATAATATACCCGAGGAACTCTTACACATATACACATGGAGATATACACAACAATCTTTGTGGAAGTGTATATAGGAGCAAAAACCCAGAATCAACCCAAATTCCCTCTGACTAGAGAATGAATAAATTGTGGTATAGTCTAACAATGGAATATTATACAGCCGTGAAAATGATTAAGCTACATGTAATAATATGTACAAATCTATGAAATTTAATTTTAAATTAATCATAGTTTTGTTAAGATATAATTTACTTAATGTAAAATACACAGATTTTAAGTGTATAGCTTGATGAATTTTTATGAATTTATACATTTGTGTAACTACCACCCAGAACAAAATACAGAACATTTCCACCCACTACAAGAAAGTTCCTTTGTTCCCTTTTCCACCGTTCGCTTTGTGCCACTCACCAGCAATGTGTAAGAGTTCTAGTTTTGCTCCCCATCCTCTCCAGTGCTTGTTATTAATATTTTTAATTTAGATACTCTGGTAATATATAATGGTATCTCATTGTGGTTTTAATCTGCATTTCCGAATGACAAATGAAAGTGGTCACTTTTACTTTACTTATCCTTATTGGCCTTCTGGATATCTTCTTTTATGAAGTCTGTTCAAGTCTTTCCTCCATTTTTCTATTAGTTTTTTTTTAATTTATTGATTTTTAGAAGTTTGTTGTATATTCTAGATATGAGCCTTTTGTCTCTCACACACACATAAAAATAAATATATGTACAATAACAAGCATTGTAAGAAGCTGACTTAAGAAAAGAACATGGAAAGAATTACTGCAGATCCTTGCTCAAGCAGGTGACTTTTGAAAAAGAGTAGGTCATTGGAAATTGAGGGTCTTGAAATTGACTCCCTGCAAACCATCCCTGCCCATACAGCCCTTAAGAAGTCTTCATGTACAGCGAGGTGTACACATAACCGTTTGAAGAATGTTGGTTTGGAATATATTTTGTTTTTATTTTTCCAGCTTTATTGAGACATAATTTGACATATAACATTGTATAAATTTAAGATGTGCAACATAGTGATTTAATATATGTATATATTGTGAAATGATTACCACAATAAAGTTAGTTACTATATCCATCACCTCACATAGTTTAAATTTTTCTTCTTGTGGTGGGAAAAACTCTTTGAGCAGTTTTCAAAGATACATTACAGTATTGAAGGCTCAGCAACACCTCTACCGAGAAATTCTTAGCAGACAATGGAAATGCACTTCTGGAATAAGGGTAAATTACTAAATTTCTCAGTTTGTTTCCTCTTAAAGAATAGGAATATCAACACCAATTTTCTCTATTCTCATTATTTGCTATACTTGTGAAAACTAAATCACTGAGATGACTTTGTTAGGAAAAATTTTAAAGTGGTGCAGAGTTGCTTACTTCAGCAGCCCTTACTACCTTTCTATGCTGCTACCTTGGCCTCACTGAGACCCATGAGAGTATGTTTGGTGATCTTACTGGGTGCTATCAGTCCTTTGTGAGTATCTGCAACTTACATTATTTCTTTTCCTACATAGTTTATATTAATTTTTAGTCATATAATAGTTGCCATTACCCTTAGTAAATGATTTAAATGGTAAACAAGGCAGGAAAAATAACTTTCTCCCTCTGTTCCCTCATTCCGAATTACTAAAGATAACCATTGTTAAGTCTCTTGCGTATTCTTTCAAATACATTCTGAATATTTTTATTATTCACTTTCACAAATGGGTTTATATTATGCAAACTATTCTTTTTCATCTAATGTATTTTGGGAAGATACGCTCATTTTTTTGAAAAACAGTAATGTATCCAAAACTATGGATACACTATTATTTTGCCCCTATGAATATGGAATATTTAAATTGTTTCAGGTCTTTTCTGTTACAAACAATGGTGCAACAAATGTTCTTGTAAGTATATGTTTGCATACTGTGTCAGCATATCTATAAAATAAATTCTTAAAAGTTGAATTACTGGTTTGTGAGAATGTGCATTACATATTTTGATAGTTTATTGCTGATTTATCCTCCCATAAAAAGCAAGTAAATGAGAGAGCCTGTTTCCCCATACCCTCACCAACACAGTTTTATCAAACTTAAATTTATGTCCATCTATTAGGTGAAAATTGCCAACTAGTTGTTTTTGATTTGGATTTTATTAATTTTGTGAAGTTGAGCATCCTTTTATATCTTTTTTATAAAGATATAAAAAATTTTCTAATTAAAAAAATTTATTCCTCGGAACATTACAAAATAAAGAGTTCTAGCTACTTACGAAAAGTAGAAAGTGATGACCGTAAGTTAAAGACCCAGAATGTTTCCTTTTCGCTTTGCTGATTTTATGTTTCATACTATCTTATCCCAACTCATACATATCATTCATTCGTTCATTAAAAAATACTTGTAAAAGACTTATTGTTTACAGAATACTGATAGGCACTGTCCTTGAAAAGGCAAATTTTGTTAGATGAGGATGTATGTTTGGGTTCCTATTTGCAGGACCTGTCTACTAAGATCCAAATCTTAGTATTTGACCAATGCTTCTCCTCTGTGAGTGTTCATTTTTCCAGTTTTTCAAAATGAAGTCATCTCAAACTGTTAGTTAAACAAGTGGAAATTTATTAACAAAAAGGTTGGTTTTCTACTTATGATAGCCTCAGATTATCAGCCTATTACTGCTGCCTTCTTGCCATTTGCTGCTTCATGGTTGATGAGTTCAGGGTGTGACCCCTCTTAACACAGCCAGTAAAGGGAGTTAAGAGGTTACTGTTCTGGTGGTGAGGTGTCTCCACAATCTCCAGTGTCTGCCCTAACAATTCCACCCATTTTTGTTTGGTTGGTTCATGTGTAATTTCTCTTGAGCCTAGAAGGCTCATGACACACAGCTCTGGGCCACTTATTCATTGGTCAGTCCAAGTATCTGATGCAATTCTTCCTCCAACTGTTAGCAGGCAAGAAGGGGCTAGTCTGGTAAGTTATTGGCTGGACTTCAGACAAGAGGGAAAGTCTGGAATCTATACCAACATTTGTGCCCTGTTTGATATCACAAGGGAATATAGGAAGCAAATAGTTAAAAATTTATAAATGGTAGAGCGTTTTTGATGGGATAATGACCCTATTCTAGATCTTTTGCTCTTCTCCCCAGTCTCTTTGCAATAAGAAATAGAGTCATTCGTAGCGTGTCGGTCACCATGCTTTTGTGTGTATACATTGATATATGTGAACCAAGCACTTGAAAGCTGGCTAGAAATGCAGATTCAAGATAGTACAGGTAGTCCTTGCTTTGCACAGGAGTGCAGAGCCATAAAAATAGTGCAGACTGAAGCTGTGCAAAATGATTTTAATCATCAATGGGAAAAACTGTGATTTTTCCATGCCCTTTAAATTTTTTGTTAAACATTAAAAACTCCCTAACTGTTGGTTCTAAATAGAGAGAGAGAATGAAATAAAAGTAAAGCTAAATTTTTGGCACTGTAATTTAATATTGAGAGTTAAAGTATCTTATTTTGGGGTTAAAAACTTATCAAGATTACTTTAAACAGTGCTTGCCTTCTTCTTATCATACAGAGGGGAGCATCTTTTTTATGCCTTGGTGAATTGTCATACTGTTTTACAAGTTTGGATCAACTTCCAACATTGTATCCTTTGTCTTTTCAATGTCTTGAATATCTCTGAAAATTCTTTAAATGTCAAGTTTTTTTGTGGGTGTCATTTTCTCTGAAGCATCTTCATCCTTCCTCATTTATGTTGATAAGTTTGCCTTCACTAAGTTCCTTTGGTTGCGCCTCTAGATTCTCACAGTGGCAGTGGCAGCATTCCCATGGTCGGCTATTTCTTCTATTACTCCATTTACATTTGCTTCAAATTTTACTCCCAGTATTATCACTTTTAATTTCTTTGTTGCAGTTTCATTTTTGTTGGCAAGTTCCCTGCGAGACAAGGAGGCAGCACAACTGCACACATTGCTGTCTGTGTGTGAACTGAATAGCAGATGCACAGTGTCCAATCACCAACAGACTGTGAAAGAAGTGATGTGATTGGTCACTGATTGTGATGCAAATCTGTAATTTACCTGGTGATCGTGGATTGAAGAGCTAGCAGTGAAGTTTGAACTTTATGCAATTATAGTTAATGTACCATGGTGACTGAAATTTGAACTGTGTTGCTGAGGGACTGATATTATTTAAGTCATGTTGAGTAAAATTCATGCATATCAGGACTGTGCAAAGCAAAGACTGCCTAAATAAATTGGCTATCACATGGTACTGATTGCATATGATTTGTGTAGTAATTACAACTTTGTTGGGTATGCTGATTATATAGTGGGCTCACTCTTTATAAAGCTTTTTGGAGGTGACTTACAGAGTGTAAATATTTAATCTTCTGTCTATATCAGGACAGGCTAGATTATGCTGTGGTAACAAGTGACCCCCAGATCTCAGTGCTGTTTATGCCTTCCATTGCACATTGGCTGGGAGGAGGGAAGCAAGCTCTGTTTACTTTGTCTTCACTCAGGGACCCAGGCTGAGGGAGGCTCCATCTCTGTGCTTCTATAGTTACTAAGGCAGAAATTGAGAACATGTAAATTACATGCTCTCTCTTCATGTTTCTACGCAGAAGTGATACACACTATTTCAAATCACATTTTACTGGTCAAAACAAGTCATGTCATCATGTTCCAAAAGAGGTGGAGAAGCAAAATTCTACTATGTGCCTAGAAGAAATGACTCTAGATCCAAAGAGTTAACTTGTAGAGAGTTTATCAGGGAAGAGCAATTGAGGACCGGGATTACAGACATAGATGTCAGATTGTCTCTGTTTTCTAATGAAAGAATTAAGTTGAGGCAAAGTTGTGTGTACTAGTATTCCAGGAGCCTGGACACTGTGGGTTAGTGTTCAAGGTCATGATGAAGCCAGGAAGTTATAATAGAGGCTAGATGAATCACTGGGGTCAGGCAGGGCTGTTGACAGAGCCCTGAAGATCAGAACTCATTCAGATGAGAGCTCTGAGACTATCTGCCATTCTAAACAATTTCAACTCCTTTTTGCTCTCTGAGACTTCATCTGTGCTTCATTTAAGTTGACAACATCTTTGGAAGTTCTGGGATACTTGACGGAGATGACTGTCAACTTGAGCCTTGACGGAAATGTAGGCTACGGGTTGGCAGAAGGCATAGTAAAGGCATTCTGGGAGTAAATGGGTAGAGGCTGCAGAAGTGCAACCAAAAGTAGGATGCTATGAAAGTAGTAAGAATATAGACCTTTTTAAAACAGGATGACGTAGAAGAACCACAGGGAACGAATAGCATAATGATCCTCATTTAATTATTCCATGCTTAATATTTGTCTGTGTCTTTAACCACGAATATATTGAACTCTACAAATCCTCAACAGTGTACTCAGATGGCTGCCCTTTAGATGCCTGGCCTCATACTATTCTGTATCACTGTTGCTTAATGCTTCAATGCACCCACATATCAAATTAACTTAGATCACTCCATAGTTGTTCCCACACCTAAACGTCCTGTTTTAATCTAAATGTGATCCAAACTTCTTGTCCAAACTTTCTCTACTAGTCTGAGTTAGGAGCAAAACTATTTAAGGCATACCTAGTCTAGCAGGAGTCATTTAAGAATGCATTCATGCATTTCTTGGCATTAAATGGAATATTATATTTGAGAAAAATATAGTTAATATAAAATGGTGAATTTTAGTATGGTATAGCCACATCTGGGGTTAAAACAGTGCACGGAATCCATTATAATCAAATGACCACATTATATCGAAATCTTCCAGTCAACTAAGAGCTTTCAAGTCAAACATCTGTATTCTTGGACACGGCACCGGACTAATCAACTGAATTTAGATTTTTTACCTAGACATTTTGATGTTATATAGGCTTACCCTTAGTGTTGGACCCAGTAGACTTTGGGCAACTTCTTTCATTCTTTCAGCTTCCCTATTAATTTTCTAGGAACGGCACTGTAAGGGGGTCTTTGGATTCCAGGAACTTGCCCTACTAGTGGTTCTTTCACACAAGCATGCTGCACTATTATTTTAAACCAGAATATTCTCCCATCCCTACATTTTGGCATATTGTAAAAGTATTAGTGAAGAGGTCTGAGACGTGCCAGTACAAGGAGTATGCTCAAAAGGGCATCCAAAGTTTTGCTATTTATTCAGCATTATAATTTTTCCATGTGACTTACTGAATTTGTGAGACTATATTACTAAAATATGTAAGAGTCTTCCGTTTTCTAAACTGTTTATAACACCAAAAATTTATTGTTAACATTAGGGCAATATACGTTCTTCGGTGAGACCAACCAATGTGTTAGAAATGATGAAAGAATGGAAAAATAACCCAGGAAGTGATGAGGAAAGTACAACAGACCAAAAGAACAACTGGTCCGTTCAAGAAAAGTTGAAAGGTTACCAACCCAGGAGAAGTATCCATGTCAGTAACTCTTCAGATGAAGAGGAAGGAAAACAGGTAGGAAAAACCAACAAAACAAGTAGGAAGAACCAATTGTTCCATTTCTCCAAACTGTGAAATACCTTCACAACACTTGGAACATTTTTTTGCAACTCTTTTTTGTTGGTGGTTTTTAATGGTTTGTAACAAAGGAGACCTGCATGATAAAGACAAGTAAAGTTCTTTCCTCCCTTGAAACTATCATGATTGAGCAATGTGGCCTACATGCTTATTTTAGGATCCATGATTATATAGGGCAGGAGTCTGCAAATTTTTCCTGTAAAGGAACAGATAGTACATATTTTAGGCTTTGTGGGCCGTAATAGTCTTTGTCACAGCTTCTCAACTCTGATGTTATAGCATGAAAATAGGCATAGGCAACAAATGAATGAGCATGGCCATGTTCCAGTGAAACTTTATTTACAAAGACAGGTGGTGTGCCAGTTTTGCCTAATGAGTCACGATGAATAATTTTTGTATTTTACCAGGCTACACAATTTGGAATGGGTTTATGTATTACCTAGAAAAAGACTTACTAAATTATCCAGTTAGTCGTTTCCAATTTTATGGTAGCTAAAACTGTTTGTATAGTTTTATTATTTTACCTTATTAGATCTGAATATAGTTTTATCATTTTTGGTGAATAAAATTTAGTAACATTTTGATTAATTCTAGATTGTGTTCTGCTAAATTGATATCCTGACAATTTACCCAAACCCTTTTTTTTCTTTCATTTCTGTGTTTGAGGGAAAATTGTCTGTATGTTTGTTCTCTTTCTTGTCTTGAGATCTAATCAGCATATTTTCGCTCTTCTTTAATGATTGAACATGCTGCCAGTGGGGGCTGTATTTACCTCGGGAGAGCCCAGACTTGTGAGGAGTTGCTGCCTTTCAGTTCTCCGAGGCCTAGAGACGGGCAAGTGGAGAAAGGAACTGAGAGGGTAAATCCTGACCCACAGCCAGGAAGGTGCAGCGTGGCTGGCCCACACCGTGCCATGCTAAGAATCCTGTCAGAAATTTGCAGAAACAGACCCAGTAGAGTGATCTGGTTGATTTTTATTTACTCATTGGGAACTTCTTTGTCTACTTGATAGCAAATGTCTAGATAATAAGCTTGACATTTAATTATTCAGATATTTTGAAATAACCATATTTTTACCATAATATAAACATAGGTTTATTGACTCCCTTTCATCCTCTCTAGTCTGTTAACAACTCCTGCAGTGCTTAGCAGATGTGTGTATTTTATATTCTCGTTAAAAATATCCTAAAAACCCGATATTTGCATTTCCTCATATATAGTTTGAAAAATTTTCCTGTTAGCTGACTTGGCATTTTATACACACATATACATGTGCACATGCACACATACATACACATACTCACATACATACACACATGTATATATACTCACATGCATACACATACATTACACGTATTACATACATGCATCTACTGTATACTCACATATACACAAACACAAATCCATACATACACATGCATATGCACATTGTCTTTTGTAGTCTTGGATTCTGTTTGGCACTGAATCTGACATAAAATATCCTTGTGAACCAAATGTTTGGTTGTCTTCCATCTCCTTTTTCATTGCTCTGTCACTTGTCTCCACCATCCTCCTCCTCTTCCCCCTGCAAGTCACGGTGTGATGGGACTTGCCATGCTGTTCTCAGCTACTTCCAATTAGGGAACAGAAGAATTGGAATTTGAGGTTCTTGTGGATGCTAGAACTATACTCAGTGGATTGAAAATTTAAGAATATAGATTTCTACTCATCAACAAGCAGAACTTTTCCACAATCAGAGCTCACCTGCAATAGCACAGGCTGGGCCATGGATAGTAAACCTTACCTTTCAATCATTGGAAGCATTCATGCAGACTCTGGAAAGCTACTTGTTATAAATGCTGTAGCAGGAATTTCTCCAAGATGGGTAGGAGTTTGCCCTGGATGTCCTCTAAGGGACTTTCCTACGCTTAGGTTTTGGCTGTGATATCTTGGTAGGAATACCTTACCTTATTTGGGAATTTTTCTGAAAAGTGTTACCCCTTAAAAGAAAGACTTCTCATCCATATTAAATTTTTCACTGATTTTTATGAATAAATATGTTACTTTGTTAATTATATTGAAGTTGAGTTTATGTTAAGAAATTACTTCTTTTATTTTTTTCAAATCTTCATTAACAGTAAATAGTAGAGTATAAGGCCTAATGTGATAACTGAAAATAGCGTAGGCCATTTAGTCTTGAGTCCACACAGGATTCATATAGTAACTAATATTCTTAAGAGTGAGATTTTAATTTTATTAAAAATCATTCAATGAAGGGCTTCCCTGGTGGTTCAGTGGTTAAGAATCCCCCTGCCAATGTAGGGGACATGGGTTCGAGCCCTGGTCCGGGAAGATCCCACATGCCGTGGAGCAACTAAGCCCCTGTGGCACAACTACTGGGCCTGTCCTCTAGA
The DNA here is from genome assembly GCF_003031525.2 of Neophocaena asiaeorientalis asiaeorientalis. Lineage (NCBI taxonomy): Eukaryota > Metazoa > Chordata > Mammalia > Artiodactyla > Phocoenidae > Neophocaena > Neophocaena asiaeorientalis. The sequence continues at coordinate 6,034,370 of NW_020174438.1, forward strand.
GCCTGCAAGCCACAACTACTGAGCCCATGCGCCTAGAGCCCGTGCTCTGCAACAAGAGAAGCCACCGCAGTGAGAAGCCGACTCACCGCAATGAAGAGTAGCCCCCGCTCGCTGCAACTAGAGAAAGTCCGAGCACAGCAGCAAAGACCCAACACATATAAAAATTAATTAATTAATTAAAAAAAAAAATCACTCTATGAATATTGAAATATTTCCCACAGGAAAAATTTATTTGTTAAAATTAGATTATGTGGATAATTTGATATGATAAATAATTTATACTTATGAAATCAAAGAGGTGTATATGACTCTTTTTCCACTAAAATATTTGAAATTTGGCTTTACTTTAAATGGAAATCTGCCAGCAGTTCCTGCTTTACATTGTATCATTGTTCTCTCTTCTAAAGAATCTCATAAATCCACTTAGAGCTCCTGATTTTGTATTTCTCACAAGCCAGTGTCATCATATTTTTTAGATAAGTGGCAAAACACTTGAAAAACCAGCAGAGAAAGTGAGGAATTATTAAAAACCAAAACAGTTGAACTAAGCACCTTCCTCTTTCTCTGAGTAACTGTTCCTTAGTTCCAAATGCCCTGGGCATTATGGAAAAATACAGTGTGTATCTCCTCATTTTTCATGTTTGGACTAAGGTATCACACTTCACTTTTTCAAACTTATTTTTGACTAGTTGACATTTGTTAATGTCCTTTTTTTTTCTTTTCATTTTCAACCTTTAGTCTGTTTTAGGTAATTGTGTTTTTTGAAGATAGAAGTGTTCTCTCTTATATATCTTGTTTTTTACAGGCTGAGTACATCTAGATAACATTTTGTGTTACTGGTAACCCTCTGAATTCCCTACAATGGGTTCTTAATCTATTCTGTCAGACAGACCCTAGACTTAATTCTTACAGCAGCATTTACTCATCTTCGAATGAGACACTTAGCAGACCATTGCTTATTGCAGGAACATGCCTTTCGACGTTCGATTCTTAGTGATTTCCGATAAGTAGTACAGTACTTTCATTGTTCATTAAGCTCAGAAAACAACTGAAGAGAAATGAATGTCTGTAATTAAAATGCACCCCCCCCATAACCATAGAGGGAGGGACTAGCAACTCTGGATGTGATAGAAGTATATTTGCATTACAGAATTCTTGCTTCATAAAGGATAAACTTCTTAGTTGTTAAATTGTTTATTGAACACAGTCTTGAATATACTTGTTTAGTGAAAATGGAAGATTTTTGTGATCATTTTTCTTGACTGAAAAAACGTGGCCTTTACAGAATCATAGGAGATGGTATGTGTAACAGATACTTTATCTAGTCTAGAAAGTAGAAAGGCAAGCTGGCTTAGAAACTTTGAAAATTATTTTGATCAATGAAGTGTATTCATTAGCAGTTCTTCAAAGTCAAGGAATATTTGAATTTAAATAAGATTGAAATTAAACGGTTGAACTATGTGGTATATTGACCTGTTGCTGTGAGGAAAAAGTCAAGTTTTCTTAGTATTTTAGTTGAGTAAGATAAAAATTTTCTTTTCTTAACACATTAAACTTAGTTCCCTGAGCCCATGCGAAAATTTGGTGGTGCTTCCACGTTTCTGACATACTTTTATACTCCAATATTGAAGCATTGTAATCTAGCATATATGCCCAAGCATTCCATTTAAAATATCCTACTGGTTAAAAGCACAAGCTCCAGATCTAGGCTGCCTGGATTCAAATCCTGGCTTCACCATTTATTAGCTTTAGGACCTTGGGCAAGTCTCTAGGCCTCTGTTTCCTCATATCTAAAATGGGAAAAATAATGACATCAACCAAGGACTAAATGAAATCATGCATGTAACACTCTTGACATACAGTAAGCACTCATTAATGTTAGCTGTTATTAATTTTATTATTATATTGCTAAAGAACTTGCATAGAATATTACTAAAATTCCATGTTCTTTCTTGTCTGCTTTAAGGCTCCTTTGGGCATAGGTGTGGGAATAAACTAATGAACAAACTAAGAAATATCATTTTCAAAAGTGGTAAGATGATGCTTCCAACCTCATTTGCCCTCTGAGTTTGGTGAGATCCCTAGGGCACTGTGGTAGATTGGATTATTTTTCCCATTTATTTAAAACCTCTGTAAGGGATCTGTACATTCATACCCTTTGCCATGTGGTTTTTCTCCCTATTAGAGTAGATGTATATTTTCTCACCTCACTAATGTTGATCTTAGCTATATGACTGACTTTAGCAAATGAAATGTTAAAAGGTGTGATGTAAGCAGAGACCTTAAAATGGTTTGCATGATTTAGCTTGCTCTCTTGTATTTCTGCCACCTGCCGTGAGAAGAACATGACTGCAGGAGCCACAGTTCCTGGAATTATAAAGATCTGTGAACAGACTTGAACCCAGTACAAAGCCTGAAGTCTAGCCTAGCACCACCAAGCAAAAATTAATGTTTATTGTTACAACATACTGAGACTCTTACAGTTCTTTGTTAGGTAGTTGTACAGAAAAGAGTTAACATAGCAGGCCTAAACTGCTATTCTTGAAAAGGCCTGCTTGCCAGGTTGGCCCTTGACTGGCTTTTGGGAACTTAGATTTTGGAACAGTGGCTACCATTAACTGATAAGAATGATTAATTGTGCCTAAACTGTGCAAACAATATGGTTTATGCTGAACACCTGCTTTTCTTCTGGGAGTCTGGGATTTTGCTAGGTGCTAGGCAGAGGTTGCCTACATGACCAGCTCCCAATAAAAGCCGTGGGTGCTGAGTCTCTTAGAGCTTCCCTGGTTGACAACATTTCACATGTGTTGTCATAACTTGTTGCTGGGGTAATTAAGTGCATCCTATGTGACTCCTGGGAGAGGACTCTTAGAAGCTTAAACATGGTTTCCACTGGACTTCTCAAGTGTCTTTTCACTTTGCTAATTGTGCTCTGCATCCTTTCACTGTAATAAATCATAGCAATGAGTACAACTATATGCTGAGTTCTGTGAGTCCTCCTAGTGAATAATGGAACCTGGGGACCTCCCAAACACAGTAGCATAGCTGCAGCAATAGCTGACTAATACAGGTACTAGTTATTCATTGTGCTAACATGAATTTTGACCTGTTGTTGGATCTAATGCAATTGGCAATTCCCGTTGCTAGTTTGGATTCATAGGCTTCCGTAAACAATAAGGCTTTTGTCTGTACTTCTATTCCCAGTAGAATCTCCTGTGTAAGGCTTAGGTTTCACCACGGGTTTAGCCAGACGTCTATGGTTGAAGGGATATATTAGTGAATCCTTTCAAATCATTTCCCTGCTCTCCCAAGCCTGGCTTCTGCTCAGCTCCCCTTAGAGATTATAGCTTCTAGTATATGCTATGTATATTTTCCCCTGTGGAGAACCAACCCATTGGGTTATAAAAAATATTGCTTCAATTTCAAATGTATTAATTTGGTTCCACTCATCTCTTATCCTGCCTTTATGCTATAATTGTCACATGTATTACATCTATGTAATTATAAACCCTACAAAACAATGTTTTAATTTTTGCCCTAAATAGTTGTATTTCCAAGACATTAAAAGGAAAATTGTCTTTTATATTTACCCAGATATTTACCATTTCTGATGCTCTTCTTTCCTTTCTGAAAATCTGAGCTTCCATTTAGTATCATCTCCCTTCAGCCTGATGAACTTCCTTGGCATTTCTTGTATTGCATGTCTGCTAGTGATGAATTCGCTCAGTTTTCTTTTATCTAAAAATGTCTTTATTTTGTCTTAATTTTTGAAGGACGTTTTCTCTGTTGAACTTGCATAGAATATTGCTAAAATTCCATATTCATGGTTGTCTTAATTTTTGAAGGACGCTTTCTCTGTTTACAGAGTTCTGGTTTGACAGGTAATTTTAGTCCACACTTTAAAGGTGTTATTCTTCTGCCTTCTGGAATCCAGATTCTCTGATAAGAGGTCACTGGTCATTTGAAATGTTCTTTTCGTATATGTAATGTGTCACTTTTCTCTGAATGTTTTCGAGATTCTCTATCTTTGGTTTACAGCAGTTTGACAAACATGTTGCTAGGAATGTGCTTCACATTTATCTTGCTTGGGATTTGCTGAACTTCTTGAATCTGTATTTCTGTCTTTTGCTAAGTTTAGGAAATCTTGTGATTACTTTTTCCTTATTTTTTTCTGAGAGTCTTAATTACTTGTATGTTAGACCATTTGATATTGTTGAATAAGTCCCTGAGGCTGTATTGATTTTTTTCAATCTGTTCTTTAAATTGGATACATTCTGTTGATCTGTCTTCAGTTTTACTGTTTGCTCTGTTGTCTCCATGTTCCTGTTAAACCTATCTGGTGAATATTTAGACTATGTTCCTCCGAAAAGTGTTGACCTTTCTGTTTTAGCAGGCAATTAGTTGATTGGATAAAAACTGAAAATTGCCTCTTAGCCAGCAGTTCAAATCTTAGGTTGGTTCATTTATCTTTAGCTGAGCAGAATTTAGGATTCCCCCTTTCCGGCTATCTCCTTTTAGGAATTCCCTCACTATTCTTTGGTGTCTGTGGTTGCTTTGAATTCCATCCTTTAGTTCTTTAGATCAGAGAGAGAGAATTGTGAAAGCATCTGGGGTAGAGGGTGGGCGCACGTTGTCATCAAAGGAGCAACTTTTGACAGCCCAACAGAAATAATGGAAGCCAGAAGACAAAGGAATTATATTGTTAAACTGCTAAATGGAAAACAATACAAAACAAAAAACCTGCCAACTTGGAATTCTGTATCTGGTGATAATTTCCTTCAAAGATAAAAATAAAAAGGTTTTCAACTATGTAAAACACAAGAGAATTTTTACCAGCCTATCTTACTATAAGAAATACTAAAAGAAAAGTTTCAAGGTGAAAGAAAATGATCCCAGATGAAAGTAACTGTAGGAAAATATGAAGGGCATTGGCAAAAGTAAATATAAAATAATGTTGACTGTTTAAAACAGTAGCAATAATAATAAGAACTAAGCTTTCATCTCAATAAGCTAGAAAAAGAACATCAAATTAAGCACCCTCCTAACAAAAATAGTAGGAAGGAAATAATTTTTAAAAGAACATATTATGAATCATTTAATGCTAATACATTGGAAAACTTATATGAAATGGTCAAATTCCTTTAAAATACACCAAAACAGATACACAAAAATAGAAAATTTAAATAGTTCTATTCTTATTTTTTAAAAACTGAATTTGTAACTGAGAACTTGCTGGTGTAGAAAACTCCAGTCCCAAATGATTTCACTGGTTAGTTCTTCCAAATATTTAAGAAGGAAAGAGGAGAAAGCTTATGACACAAACTCTTGAGACTATTTCCCAACTCATTTATAAGGAAGGCATAACATTATGATCAGGTGTATAGTATATTCCAGGAATGTAAGTTTGGATTAACATCCAAAAGTCCATCAATGTAACTTACCATATTAATAAGTAAAGGAGAAAAGCCATATAGTTATCTCAATAATTTTGAAAAAACTATTTGATAAAATTTAACACTCAAGCATGAGAAAAACCCTCAGCAGATTAGGGACAGATGGGAACTTTCTTTTACATACTAAGGGATTTTTACCAAAAGAAAAGAAAACCCCTCTAAAGCTAATATAATTCTTAATGGTGAAATATTGAACACTTTTCCACTGAAGATAGGAGATAGACAAGGATGTCCTTTCTACTTTTTTTTTAACATTGTACTACAGGTCTTAGCCAATGCAACAAGGCAAGTAAAAGAAATAAAATTATATAGATTGGAAAGGAAGAATAAAACTGTGGCTACCTGCAAATGCCATGGTTGTATACATAGAAAATCCCCAGGAATCTTCAGAAATTGAACTTAAAGTGCAAGATGCAAGATTTGTATACAAAACAATGAATTGTATTTTTATATACTAGCAATGAACAATTGGAAAACAAAAGCTTTTTAAACGACTTAACATATCACTTGTAAAACATAAAATATTAGTGATAGATCTAACAAAATATATGTGAAATATATATACCAACTCCCACACCATATTGCTGAGTGAAATTGAAGAAGGCTGACATATATGGAGAGATATACCATGTTCATGGATTGGAAGATTTGATACTATTAAGATGTTTCCCCAAACTGATTTATAACTTTAAAGCAACCCCAAGTGAAATCTAGGGCTTTTGCTTTTCTGATAGAAATTGACAAGTTGATTCTAAAATTTATTTGGGAATATGTAAGACCTAGAACAGCCGAAATAACATGAAAAGAACAAAGTTGGAGAACTTATATGATCTCATTTCAACATTTACTGTGTAGCTTCAGTAATCAATACAGTGTGATATTGGTTTAAGAGTAGATAAATAGATCAGTGAAACAAAATCGAGAGTCTGGAAAGAGACCTACACTTATGAGGTCAGTTGATTTTTTACAGATATTTCAAAGCCATTCAATGGAGAAAGGATAGTTTTTTCAATAAATGGTGCTAGAATAATAGTACATCTATATGGGAAAATAATAACTTTGACACCCCCCCCCAGCTTACACTGTATACAGAAATTAGTTTAAAAGTTTAAAAGCTAAACTATAAAGCTCTTATGAGAAAACATACGATAATATCTTCCAACCAGAGAATAGTCAAAGATTTCTTAAAACACAGAAAGCCCTTTAAAAATGGATAAAATAGACTTCAGCAAAAGTAAACATATTAGCTCATCTAAAGCATATTAAGAAAAGAAATAGGCAAGCCACAGACAGGGAAAAAATATTTGCAATAAGCATATCCGACAAAGGACTTGTATCCAGAATATAAAGACAATTCCTACAACTCAATAATAAAAAGACAACTAATTTTTTTAAATGGCCATAAGACCTGAACAGACACTTCAGATAGAAAGATATATAAGTAGTCAATAAGCATATAAAAAAAAGTGCAACATCATTAGTTATCAGGAAAATGCAAATGATATCAGGAAAAGTTACAATGACATATCACTACAATCTTTCTAGAATGCCCAAAATTTAAAAGGACTGACAACTCGAAATTTTAGCAAATATTGGAGCCACCGGAGTTTTCCTACATTGCTGGTGGGAATACAAAATGGTGCAGTCCTCTTGGGCAGTTGCTTATAAAGTTAAGCATTTACTTAGCATTTACCCAGCAATCCCAAATGTAAGTTCAAAAAAGGGTTAGTAGAATATGTTTATAGCAGCTTTATATAAAAAAAGCCCCAAACTGGGAACAGCCCAAATATTCATTAATAGAAGAACGGATAAACAAATCGTGACATATTCATACAATGGAATACTGCTTGACAGTAAAAAGGAATGAACTACTAATACACAGATGAATCTCATAAATGGTATAATACTATGAGAATCTGTAACTATCTCAATAAAAATTTCAATTAAAAAAAGCATGTTGGGGCTTCCCTGGTGGCACAGTGGTTGAGAGTCCGCCTGCCGATGCAGGGGACACAGGTTCGTGCCCCGGTCCAGGAAGATCCCACAGGCCGCGGAGCGGCTGGGCCGGTGAGCCATGGCCGCTGAGCCTGTGCGTCCGGAGCCTGTGCTCCGCAACGGGAGAGGCCACGACAGTGAGAGGCCCGCGTACCGCAGAAAACAAAACAGAACAAAACAAAATTTAAAAAGCATGTTAAGCAAAAGAAACAAGGCACAAAAGAGTACATACTGTATGTTATTTTGTTTATATGAAGTTTTAGAAAAAACAAAAGTAATTTATGTTGAAAAATGTCAGAACACTTATAGCCCCAGGATGGGAGGGAGTTGACTGGAATGTGGCATGAGGGAACTTCTTGGGTAATTGTTCTATTTCTTGATTGGGGTGTTGGTTATATAGCTCTATGCATTATCAAAACTCATCAAACTATACTTTTGAGATTTGCACATTCTACTGTATGTAAATTATACTTTAATTAAAAAGAAAAGAGAGATATTTATATCTTTCTCTAATTTACAAGTTAGATTTTGTTTTCATTAACGCCATAGAAGGCCCTGCTCTTTATATGGGTAGGCTTATATAAGAAATCTATGTTTGGAAGTCAATTTCTTGTCTTCCCTTTGCTTTTTTTTCCCCTTCCTCTTCCTTCCGAAAACCACAAGAATGTGAAAGAAAGTGGGTGACCATTGCAAGTAAAACTATAGCTGAAAACTTATATCCGAATATTCTGTCACTTGGACCTTGTGCAGGCCTATAATTTGAATGTGTGACTCTAGAAATGGTTGCTATGGTGATAAACCACTTGACTTAAATAGCATGTATTTTACTCAAAATTTAGAGAAATGGTAACAGTTTCTGGTAATGGTGCACTGGTATTAACTTGCAGAGATATGCCTAGAGCTTACAGATTTTGCATCCATTATCACCAGATGAGTTCATCAAGTTAAAGTTATGCCAGTGAATAATGAAATATGTGTATTTAGCCCATTTTTTCTGGTTATATATCTCCCCTTGCACACATGGAACCCCCTTTTCAAGATTAATAATATCATCTGGAGAAATCAGGCCCAGGGTGCTGAACTACAAAAAGATGGAACCAGAGGGAACCTTGTAAGGTCATCTTTTCTATCACTGTGCCTCTAGTAGGAATGACTCTTCTTCAGCAGTCCCACATGGTAAGAGTCTGTCAAAGATGAGGAACAGCTGAAATGCTGCTTGGGGGAACCCCTGGTGTAACCATCCTGACTGCAGCACTCAGAGATGCTGTCTAGCTTCACAGTGCTGAAATCTTACCCTTCTGCATGTAAAAATTGTGATTATATATATATATGTGTGTGTGTGTATAAATATGTATGTATATATGTCCTCTTATTCTTTATATTTTTAGGTTGAAGAACTCTCTCATAAAGAACCTCCACCCATTAGCACATCAGTAGCCTGTCTGTAAACCTTCTCTGGTCCCTTTATATCTATTTGGACTGGTTGCAGTTTTTCAGATATGAATTATTCATGATAAATAAGGATAGAAGAATTTTTTTCTTTGATGTTTAAGATGCTTTCTGATGATAGCCAGGTTCTCTTGGTCACTGTGAAATGGCATATTACAACAGTATCTTTAGAGAACAGTTTACAGTGATTTTTAAATCCTCTCTTGGAAAACAGTCTACAGTGTTTTTTAGATCCTCTTTTGGACTGATAATTATGACCAACAGTCTGATAATGATCATTTAGATAGACTCTTTCCCCCTAGAACTGAATATTGAAATCCCTCTCTCATCTTTCTCCCGCTTTGTACAATCTTATGGGAGCTCATCACCTTCTATACGCCTTTCATGACCTGGAAGATCTTAGTAACTTCTATAGCCTTGGCAATTTCACTTTCCATTCCTCTGGAAATTTCACTTTCCATTTCTTACAAAACTGTAAAATTGCATCAGTTACAGCATAGATCCCTGAAGAATCCCATCAACTATGAGAGAAGAAAAATAGAAACTTAAAATTTAGGTAGCCTAACACTTACAGAAGAAATCCTTTTAAAAATCCTAGAGAAAAGCCTGGAAGTTGGAATTTGCCTTGGCTGTTTATATTCCAAGGAGATGAGAGGCTTGGCTTTTGGTGAAGAAAGCTGTAACTTGGCCTGAAGGGCATCATGTGGGCCAGCCTTCATCCGTGTTTTATTAGCATCAGAGAACGGTTTTAGTGAGGGGCTATTTAAGAAGGGAGACTCAGTCTTTAGGAAAGCTCTTAGGATTCTGATTCCTAAATAATGGCACCCTAAACTTAATGAAACTGCAAATTAGCAAAGAGAAATGGTGAAGTACATACACACATAATATTTTACAAGGTACACACATATACACAGAAGCTTTTAAGCATTTGCAGTAAATACTTGCGTTTAGGTAAATAGGCTTGCATTGATGTTACCAGGGAGTTAAGGAACGAACATTGTGATTTGTTTCCATGCAGCCAGTTTTAGGCTGATTTTGAACCTCAGTTAAAATATGGTTGACTAAAAATATTTGCAAACAATGCTACCAACAAGGGATTAATTTCCAAAATATACAAACAGCTCATACAGCTTAATACAAAAAAAATCCCAAAGAACCCAATCAAAAAATGGGCAGAAGACCTAAATAGACATTTCTCCAAAGAAGACATATAGCTGGCCAAAGACACATGAAAAGATACTCAGTATCACTAATAATTATTAGAGAAATGCAAATCAAAACTACAATGAGATATCACCTCATACCAGTCAGAATGGCCATCATTAAAAAGTGTACAAATAATAAATGCTGGAGAGGGTGTGGATAAAAAGGAACCCTCCCACACTGTGGGAATGTAAATTGGTGCAGCCATTATGGAGAACAGTATGGAGGTTCCTTAAAAAACTAAAAATAGAGCTATCATATGATCCAGCAATCCCACTGCTGGGCATATATCCAGAGAAAACCATAATTCGAAGAGATGCATGCACCCCTATGTTCATAGCAGCACTATTTAAAATAGCCAAGACGTGGAAGCAACCTAAATGTCCATCAACAGATGAATAGATAAAGAAGATGTGGTTCACACACACACACACACTGGAATATTACTCAGCCATAAAAAAAGAATGAAATAATGCCATTTGCAGCAACATGGATGGACCTACAGATTATCATATTCAGTGAAGTAAGTCAGACAGAGAAAGGTAAATATGTAATATCACTTATATGTGGAATCTAAAAAAATGATACAAGTGAACTTATTTACAAAGCAGAATTAGACTCACAGACATAGAAAACAAACTTAGGGTTACCAAAGGGGATACTTGGAGCAGGGGGAGAGACAAATTAGGAGTTTTGGATTAACACATACACGCTACTATGTATAAAATAGGTAAACAACAAGGACCTACTGTATAGCACAAGGAACCATACTCATATCTTGTAATAACCTATAATGGAAAAGAATCTGAAAAAGAATATATGTATAACTGAATCACTTTGCTATACATGTGAAAGTAACACATTGTAAATTAACTATACTTCAATTAAAAAAATAGATTCATAATAACAAAAAAGTGGTCGACTATATTAGTTTTAATATGTATTAAATACCAAACTGAAAAAGAAATAAGAAAATAGGTACTCATAATGTTGCTGGTAAGAGTATAAGTTGGTACAACTGCAGTAGAAGGCAATACGGTGATGTCTTGCAAAATCACAAATCCATACAACTTGTAACTCAGAAGTTCTACTTCTAAAATGTATATCCTGTAGATATATTATTTACACATGTACACAATGACACAAGTACAAGGTTATTCACAGCAGCATTATTTTTACTAGTTAAGATTGGAAACAACCTGAATGTCCATTCTCAAGGAACTGGCTACATAAATTATGGTACATTCAAACAAGAGAACACTGCATAGCTGAAAGAAGAATGAGAACTCTTTTATGTATTGACATGGAATGATGTTCAAGATAATTGTTAGTTTAAAAAGATCAAAGGGGCTTCCCTGGTGGCGCAGTGGTTGAGAGTCCGCCTGTGGATGCAGGGAACACGGGTTCGTACCCCGGTCCGGGAAGATCCCACATGCCGCGGAGCGGCTAGGCCCGTGAGCCATGGCCGCTGAGCCTGCGCGTCCGGAGCCTGTGCTCCGCAACGGGAGAGGCCACAACGGTGAGAGGCCCGCGTACCGCAAAAAAAAAAAAACAACAAGGTGTAAAAGAGTGTTTACAGTGGGCTACCATTTGTGTAGAAAAGTGAGAGTAAAGTGCGTCAATATATGGATTAGATTGAACCATATGAAATTGCCATTATTAGGCTGTTTTGACCTGCAAAAATGATGACGACTTCCATTTGGTTCCACCTAATATTCGCTTGAAGTTACATAAAATCTCTTCAGAAATGTGCATTGTAAGCTGATAGTATTCGTTGTCTTGGGTGGGAAGCAGAGCTGAGTTAACTAGGGGGCAAGGAGGAGATTTTGAACACTGTGAATATTAAATCATGGGGATGTACTGCCTATTTAAAAACTGATTCACTTGAAAATTATATATAAGTAAATAAAATAGATAAATGTGGCTGAGTAATATCATTTTCTCATCTTGCTCTAGAATGAAACAGAAATATGTTCCTACACTGAAGCAACCAAACAGTTTAGTTTAGTTTCCTTTTTCCTTCCACTGCGCCAGAAGATTCTGCAAATTATCTTAAGATATCTTATCCAGGAAGAAATCAGAGCCTTCAGTGTTTTTGAAAAAAAGAAGACAATATCTATATCACTAATCCTGCCCATAGAGACTTTCTGAGTATTTCTTCCCAGTGACTTCAACTTCTGAGTCTACTTTAATGACTCAAGTACATTAATTAGCAAATGGAACAGTGAAGAAGAATGGAAATGTTAAACCAGATATGAATATGAACACATTAAAAAGAAAGTGACTGAGTCTCTATTCCTGTTCTATAGATTATTTGTTGTAGTGGACATGATGAAAACCATTTCCTCAACTACTCAGGTGATAACTCAAGAGGTGGAAATGTCAAAAGAGAGAAGGTTAAACTTAGATTCACCTTTTAAAAGGATTTGTATGTCAAGTGACTTAAATTTTTATGAATTGAAATGTCCAAGCTAGGGACCAGTTCTATACTAAACAAAGCAGCTTGTCTTTAGCCAGACACTGGAACATCGGGGGTGTTGTACTCTCACCCTGTTGCTAAACGTAAGGAGTTTTCAAGGAGAACACACAACCTGTATTACTGAAGGCTAGCACATTTTGTTTTCTGTTTCTTGAAAGAATACACAGAGAAACAACCCAGAAATTTTCCTGAGAAAATGAATCTATAAAGAAAAGGACCTTTTTACATTTCCAAATTTATACAAATTAATTTTTCAATGTGCAACGTTACCAGCTCAAGAATTAGCATATACTGTTATAAGGTCATACAAGAATGATAGTTTGAAGAGGCACATATTTAAGGACTGTCTGCAGTAAGCAAACATCTGGTAAATTTCCTCTTTTCTCGAAATATAGGTACCAAAAATCCATAAATGACCTGAGGTTTTGCTGCAGCCCTGGGAGTTCATTTATTCATTGGACAAATATGTACTGCTACTGTGTATAACACATGGTCACTTGTATCACAAGAGTGATCAAAAAACAACAACACACGCACACACCAGGTTTATTTGTTTTGTGTTACGTGTAATCTTTTCACATTCTTTGAAAATTGTTAACCTGATTATTAACTCATGTGTATGCTTTCAGTTAACCAGAGTATTAAACTTACGAGTCCTTTCCCAGCTCATTCTGTGTAAATGAGAACTGGCTGCATCTATAGCTCTGTGTCTCATCCCCCATCCTGCTTGTGCCGGTCTCCTGAGACGTTCTCTGCTGTTTTAGAACTCTATGCCCAGCTTCATTTAATGGGAAGTGAGCATTTCTAAAATGGGTCTAAGGTCAAAATGGACTCTGCTTCCCTCACAACAGCAGGATTAGAGACCATTTCCTCCACTGTGGGGTGCAGTGACCTGAGAAAACACAATTGCCTGTTAAAATTCCTTCTACTTGCTTCGTGCTTTAAAGCTCACAGAGTACTTTCGTGGCCACCACCTTAGTTCATTCTCATCATAAGCCCATGTAGTAAATGTGCAAGTACCATTTTCCTCATTTAACAGTGAGGCATCAAGACTACAAAAGGTCTTCAGACCTGCCCAAGTGGTGTGACTGGGGTTAGAAGCCAGTCCCTGGAATCGATGCAGAGAATGGTGAGCATGTGAGGAGTGGGCCACATGCAGCAACTTTATACCCAGGTTAGAAAGAATAATCATGATGTGCTTGTCAGGGAATCCATACACGTGTCGAAGCTCATCTAGAAACCCGGAAAGATGAATGATTACGACTGTGTCCAGATGGACTTGCCTGTGTGAATGGTACCAGGTATTTACTTTCATTTTGCAGGGCAGTGGATTTGAAGTTGTGCCTGTAGTTTGCTCTACCCCAGGCACTAAACAATTCCGTTTTCTTGAAGATGCTAAAGGAGCTTTCTTCGACATTCAATAACAGTTTCACAGTGTGATTAGTTTACATCTCACATCCGAATAGAGCTCCAACTTGCACATCCTAGACAACTTGGTAGCGCCTTGCTTCTTTGAATTGATGTAGATTGCCTTGTGTCTGCAAAATTAATCCAGGCCTTTTTTTTTTTTTTTCTAGCCCACTGCTTATGAAAAGACTTCTGTGCCCAGTAAGAAGGAAAACATGGATGACTTGGACATGAGTTACTCAAGTTACATATCTAGCAGACTCCCTTCAGTTGAACTCAAGGGAGAAATAGAGAAACCCCCCACGACTTCAGGGCAAGGAACAGCACCCAAAGGCACTGCTAAATCCATTGCCCTGCCTAGAACCAAGAAGAAACTCAAACAACGCTGAACAGTACAGAAACAGAGCTGCTCTTTCTAGTGCAATGAGGGTTTAGGAGGGGAAAAGGACAATAGTATGCCGGGGTTTCAGCGTTTCAGCCGCTCTGAGCCCTGCCAAGGGTTTGCACCAGTTTTAAAATCGAAGCAGTCAACTCCAAAGTGGGGTTAAAGGACAGCCGGCAACAGGCTTGATGGCTTGTGCAGCTGAAATCAACTCAAGGCGTTTTCGAGAGTTGTTCAGAGGAGCGGATGCCCTCAAAGCAAGGCTGTGGGCACACTTGTCCAGTTGTACTTCAGATTCTAACATTTAGGCACAATTATTTGTAGGGGAAACTGAGAGCCAGAACCTCAATGGAGGTTCCAAATGATTATGTGCACTTTGCACTAGAAGATTTGTTAGGAAATGACTAATAAACTTGTCTATAAGCGTAACAGCAGAAGTGCTTCAGCCATTCACGTGTGTTCTTGTGATTTTAGGTTGCTCTAGATTGTTTAAGACAGCTTATTTTAAATGTAGAAAAATAGATTTTGTAACTGTTTGCCATTAACACACTGCTAAATTCCCAACGTATTGATCGAATCAATAAAAAACCAGATGTCACCCATGCATGTTAATTTTTACGTGAACAAGAGGTGACTATAATCAGGTCCTCTACGCCCTAAAAAGCAAATTTTGAGCTTGGCCTGCTGCTGCAAAGGTAGGCACACATCTTTGGGGATGGTCATGAGGCTGGACACAGGGGAAGGTACATCATTCCTCTTGGTATTATAGGTCTCTCCTTTGCAGCTGGACAAATAGTTTTGTCATTCTAGGTCACACTGGGTGAAGAGATGCTTCCCTTGGCCTCACAGACAAACTCTGAGGAAGCAATTTGCATCTGCTTTTGCCTTTATAAAGTAAGTAACCTAGGTTCATTCCAGCTCCTCGTGGGATTGTCACTTAAGCCTCCAAAATGCCCCACACCTGGCCAGCTGAGCAGGTACTAGTTGCACATAAATCCCCTCAATGGCTGAAGGCAGTAGACGTGCTTCTAGTGATAAATTTGGAAGACACCGTCCAGCCTCCAAATGGGTCAGCGATAACACTGACGTATGTTGCCCCTGGCTGAGTAGTTTGGCCAGTATTTTCTCAGTGCCTTCAAGGTGCTTCCCCGGGCGAATCTGCCAGCTTTACTTTAAAACTGGAGTTGAAGCTTCTTCAGGGTCTTTCTCCTTCCTGACTATTACTTCCCATCCTGCCAGGAGCCCGTAAACCATCTCTCCGGGATTAGTGAGCCATCTTTGAGGAGCGTGTTCTGTTCACCTACAGAGAAGCCAGCCTCAGCTGAGTGGAGATTTACGTTGCCTAGAGCTGCTCCCAGAGGCAGAGGTGAGGTGACTGGTCTCCCGGCAGAAAAGCCAACCGAGACAGTGGCTTGGATTCTGTCCTTCCCCTGGGCCCGAAAATGGGGTAGTTCCTGTGTTCAAAACTGCTCTTACTTTCATGGTGATACCTTCTTCTCTATCATGTACTGGAGAACTCTTGTTAAATTGAATAGTATCCAAATTTCTATCCACATTTTTCTTCAGTCTTTTTGTTTTTTTTATTTGGGGTATAGTTGTTTTACAGTGTTGTGTTAGTTTCTACTGTACAGCGAAGAAGAAGAGTTCCCTGTGCTATACAGCAGGTTCTCATTAGTTATCTCTTTTACACTTATTAGAGTGTATATGTCAATCCCCATCTCCCAGTTCATCACACCCCCCACTTTCCCCCCTTGGTGTCCAAACGTTTGTTCTCTACATCTGTGTCTGTTTCTGCCTTGCAAACCGGTTCATCTGTACCATTCTCTTCAGTCTTAAATTAGTGATTCTGCTCGGTAAACTTGAGCAAAGGTCCAGAACTAAGTGAAAGGTGAAGTCATTTTATAAGCTTTTAGTACATCTGTACCTTTTCCCACCCCAGCACCAGGCCAGGCCAGCTGTCCATCTACCAGAAAATACGTTCTATTAGCTGTCCTCTGTGCAGGCCTTCACTTGATTTACATAGAATCATTTTGACCGGGACTTAGCTCACTCTTTCTAAAGAGAATTTTCGTATTATTTCTATTTGTTATTTATTTGTATGGAACACACTTGGGCCAGGCCATATCTGAGCTTTGTTTTCCAACTGTGTACCTCTTTACTATCTGGGGATCTGTGGCCTTGATTTCTCCATTTACTTTCATGGCTGTGAAAATAGTTACTCTTCTGTTTCAGATGTGTTTTCAGTGACTGCTAGGCCCACTCCAAGGCACTGATAATCACTCTGACACCACCTGTGCACCACGGCATGGAGGGCTGGGCTTCCTTATGACCCACAGGGACACAGTCTGCCCAGGACAGTGCAGAGCAGGTGTCATTTCCAAGGAATGCAAATGCCAATCAACACTCTGACTTGAGTAACAGACAGGTCAAGGCAGTAGGAATATGATAAAAGATAAATGCCGGCCGGGGGCTGGGGAGAAGTTCAGCCGAGGAGAACAAGAGGATGGCAGAGACAGACTTAAATCACAGAAGACAGGAAAATGGGTTGGGGTCAGGGGAGCAAAAAGAGAACAAAGTGTAATTAATAAGGAAGACTGGTTGGATAACAACACATGGTTCTGCCAAACCCGGAAGCAGGAGTCAGAGGACGAAAGTGCTCCTGGGGTAATTAGAGAGGTCCCTGTCCTAGGCCAGTCTGCATTAGGACTGGCCTCTCGTGGCCTGGACAGCAGCACACCTGGGTGAGGACACAGGCTGAAGAACAAAGACCTGGGGAAATGGAAGCTGAGAGGCCGGTTGTAAGAGGTGGCCACAGAATAGTCCTGACATTTTGAGTAGGAATGTTACGTGGCGTAGGGAGGGGAAAGGAGAAAAAATTCAAAACACTTTGTGCTGATCACTGAAATGCTTTGTTTAAATAATTCTATTTGACTCCAAAATGTAAGTTCCAGGTTAGAAAGATTGAAAGCAGCCAGTCTTGAAAATGAAGCTTTTTAAATTCCAGCCCTGCTGTTGGAATAGAGAATAAAGGCTTTGTTCAAACATGCATTCCCAGCAGTAAGCAGAGCTTTGAAATTGGCCGGGGAAGTTGTGTTCCATAATGGCTGCACTTGGCTGGAGACCAAGAAGCTGTGGCCTCTGGGAAATGACCCTGGGCTGGATATTTTCCATCTGCCCCTCCAGAACCACTCTGCCCTGCTCTGCCCTCTCCACTCAGAGAAGTGATCTTTCAGGAGTGAATTAACAGGCTCCCTTGGCCTCTGGCTTCTCTGGGCTTCTGTCAGTGGGGGACACCAACAGGCACTCAGGGAGGGGAGAGGTCTAGGCCTTGATTCCCCCAGTGCTGGGCCACTGGGAAGTCACTGCATTCTCTTTCTATAGACCTCAGCTCCTGCCGGCAGCGCTCCCTCACAGCTGTGTTCCCCGCCCCTTCAGGCTAAGACCAGGGCTATTGCCCTGGGGACTGTGTCTTCCTTCATGGGTTTCCCTAAACTCTCTGGTACCTTTACAAGTAGGCTCTTTGTTAGATTCTCAACTACCCCGATTGAGTGAGTACCATCTGTCTCCTCCTGACACCCAAGGTGATCGAGACCCTTGTCACTTCTGCATTGTTTTGACCTGGGGCAGCTTTGTCTATGGTTGCCAATCTCCTACCAAATGACAGTAAAGTGAAGAGCAGAGAGCATAAATGGGTTCTTCCTGAAACAAACTGATGCCCTTGGGTGGTCACTGCGGCTTGAGCGAGGGGGTGACAGGGGAGATATTCCTGAGCTTGGAACCTAGACCCAGTGAGATAAAGCTAGCATTGCCCAGGTGGATCTGAGATTGTGTGGACCCAGAAGGTTGAAATTTAGGTCTTAAATTCCAACCGTGGCCTCTGGGAGCCTAAAAGAAAGCCACACTTGACTTGTAACAGCCAAGAGGACCTACAGGCTGGGACGGGAGCTACCCTCGCCGTCTCCTGGCTGTGGACTCAGGGCTCGGCAGAGGCTTCCAGGGCAAGCACAGGCAGCCTGAAGACAAGACGTCTCCCTGGGCTGTGCATTTGTTTCTTCTCTACAAGTGCTGACGTCACTTTACAAAGCATTTTAAAGTAAAAACTTTCGCTATTCAGAGGTCTCACATAGTCCACTTTTATTCTTCAGGATCCTGTACTTTGCTGTGTGAGCAGCTCAGGCTTGTGATTTCTGCCCAGTACATGGTTATCGCTTCATTCTCTCATGGGTGAGCCAATTTTCTTTGCTTTTGTTCTTCAAAGGAAGACCATAAGCAGTGTCTGTCTTGCTTTTTTGTGGCTGCCTTCCTCAGTTGCTGGTATAATCAGCTCTCTCTGTTCCCTGAATTATCCGGAGCAGCCCTCAGCCGGAGCCATGCGGATTCCCACCACTGCCCCAGTGGCCTCACTTCAGGCAGCAACACACAGGAGGCAGTGGAACACTGGGAAGATTAATAGGGCTATGGCAGTGTCACCACTGGCTCTCTTAGAGCCTTCCCCTCTTGGTTGCCTGCTGCCACCCCAGACATCTTTGAGGGACCCAGTGAACTCAAGGTGAAGACCTCAGAGGACCTTCTCCACAAAACATGCAGTGGTTCCTGGCCTGGCACAGAGGACAGACCCGCAGATGCAGTGCGGACCCCTCCCCCCAGTATGAACTTCTCCTAAGTGGACTGCAGCATCTCCAGACCAGACATATCCTTGGCATTGATACAGAGGTTACATAAATCTCCCTGCCCTTGGGGGACTGAGACAGCTTTGACCCTCTCACCCACGGCGGGGTCTGCAGGCAAGATCCTGACATCACCCTGTTGTTTGGGAGAGACTCTTCTCATCAGCACAGAAAGCTGTCTCCGTCCCCAGGGCAACTGTACCGTCCCAGGAGTCAGCATTTCCAGTCTGACCAGGGGCAAGGCAGCAGCCAGTATTTCCTGGTCCAGGCACTGGTTCACACTGAGTTTACTAGAGATCAGAGTCCCCTTGTTAGCTGGACTTTGAGCTGTATTAGTGGAAGCAATCACTGTCTCTTAACTAAAGCCCCTCTTCAGGGTCATAATGTAATAATAGCAGCAACATCTACAGAGCACTTGCCATATGCCAGACACCATCCTGAGCCCTTTACACGTATTCTTCTGATCCTTATAACAATCTCTAAAGAGGAATAAATTAAGGCACAGAGAGGTTGAGAAATTTGTCCAAGGTCACACAGCTAAGAAGTAGCAGAACCAAGATTTGAACGTAGGCAGCAGGCTCAAGTGTGTCTCCAGGCATTTGTAGTTCAGGCCTGAGACTGCTGTAAAGTTCAATCTCAGAGTTCCAAAAGGCCAAGTGGTTCCTGAACATTCTGTCTTCCAGCAAAAATCGAGGTGATTTTGTGAAGTTTGGGCCTTGAGGTTTCGGAACAGAGTAGGATTATTTTGCATGCTAATAAATTTGAGTAAGACCCAGCCACACCCAGGGAGAGCTGCACTCTGCAGGACTTTGCATAATACAAATAAGTTCTAAATGCTCTAACAGGTCATTGTCAGGAGCAGTCTTTAGAAGCCTTTGAATATGTCTTTGACAGAAGAAAGAAAAGGGGCTCCATTGCCTCCTCAGGAATTCACGCAAGCCGCCCTGTCTGTGCGAACATGAGAGATTGATGCTTACCAGGCGCCAAGTGCTGTAATTCCCATCGCAGGGCAGTGGGGGTTAAGAATCACTATAAATGTTTTGATTTGCCATATTTCTTCATCAGGTAGTGTGTGTAGCTGTGAAAATATGGAGTTCACAAGTCAGCTGCTGGACCATTTCTCCACCTCGCCCTTCTCCAGTATCTCTAGCATTTGCCATCACTTACCACTTTAAGATAATGCCAGGTGGAGTGATGATTTTCCTCGTCATGCGGACAGCTCCCTGCTTCAGGGAGCACAGACTGTTTCTGAAGCCTCGGACCCCTTCTTTGGTACAGGATGAGGCAAACATCTGCTCTGGAATGAAGCCCAGCAGCTAAGGGTGGTGCCACCTGCCAGCCGCCGCCCATCTCTGAGTCTGCTGCCGGCGCTGGTCCCCGGAGGAGAGAGGGAGTTCTTACACAAGATCCTCATTGCTGTTCTGGAACTTTGATAGAAAGGGCTTCTAATGGAAAAGATCCCAAAGCCCATTGAAATGGGTAATTTTTTACAAGAGTTGTTTTCCCTCCAGAAGCAGTTACCTGGTTGTAGCTTGACATCCTTCCTCCCATCAGTAGAGAACTTAGTCGTTCAGCCACTTGAATTTTATAGCAACTTTCAGCTGACTCTTTTTTTAACACAGTCCCTGACCACGAACCGTTGTCGGGTCCCCCACCCCCGTATTCAATCTCAGCAGGGATGTCTTGCCCGCAGTACACTCTGCTTGCCTGGAGGGGAAGAGCAGTCTGAGCACTGCCCACGTCTCCTTTTTCCTCCATGTTGACCAGCACCACGCTCTGCAGCACCAGCACGAAGAACTCAGTAGAATTGGATTGAGAGACTCAGTCCTTCATCCAAGAAGTGTTTATTGACCATCTACTATGGGCCGTGCACTGTGACAGGCACTGGACAGAAAATGATGGAAAAGACTGTCAAGGTCATTGCCCTTAACGAGCTTGCAGTCTTGGAAGAGGGAGGGAAAGATGACGGAGACCTATACAAATAGTAGAATAGCTGTGTATTGTGATTAGAGCAGTAAAGGAAAGAGTAATGTAATAGAGAATAGCAGAATAGAAACCTTATCTGAGAGCAATTCTGAGGATGCTTGAAGGCTAAAGGGAAGAATGCTTTAGGCAGAAGGAAAGGGGGAAGAGCTTGTTGGGTTCTAGGACTTGGTCCAAAGGCCAGAACAACACGGGTGAGGGAGAGGCAGAGGCCAGGTGCTGCACGACTTCAGGGGCCACGGGAAGGAACCGGTTTATTCTCAACACAGCAGAAAACCATCAACAAGTTTTCAGCTGGGGAGTGGCATCTGATTAAAGGATCTCTGTGCCTTCTCTGTAACAAATGACGCAAGTGGAGCAAGAGGTGGGAGATTGGTTAGAGGACATGGAGTAAGATGGTGGCAGAGAAGATGGAGAGAAGTAGGTGGATATGAAATATGTTTTGGAGATAGAATTGATGGGATAAAATGATGAGTAGATGTGAAGTGTGAAGAAAAGGGGGCAGGGGGTCAAGAATGACTTCTGGCTTCAGTAACCAGACTGATGGTGGTTTCCCTCACTGAGGAGGACCGAGTCAGGGGTGGCAGTGGACCGAAGAGGGCTAAGCTGAGATGCCATCAGACCTTGAAGTGGAGATGGCTGCTTGAGATGGACAAAGTCTGGAGTGGATCAAGGTGGATGGAGAGAGGCGAAAGTGGCCTAGAGGAGAGAAAGCATGTGAAGAGAGACCCAGAGTTAATCGTGAGTTTTTGCACAAGGGCTTCTGGACACTGGGCAGGGGTCACAGAACCCAGGGCCCAAGGGAGACCCAGGCATCAAGACACCATCTTGGTTACCCAGCAGCCTGTGTCCCTCACTCAGGAACTGGGCAGTGACTGTGCTTTGGCAAGAACAAGGATGAGAATGGAATGGGATGACATGAATGCCATTTGGAGAAGTATCCCTAGGGGATGTGGCCACACCTCCTTATAGCTTGATTAAGCGAATCTGGATAGTGATAGGTAACACCCTCAATAGCTAAATCATCATTCGATAGCCTCCCATCAGCAGTAAATGAGAAGATGATGGACCAGATACTTTCCTGAAGCCCAAATTTGCAGAATCATGGACTATCTGCACTATTTATTCTGCCCAACTCTCCCCCAGGGGAGGGATCCCAACCTGCAGCCTCAGGGGACACGGCCCCTGGGATGGACAGGCCCCCTATGTCTCAAGGCAGATGAATTCCACCGTGGAAACACACAAGTGCTAGAAGAGTCTTCATATTAACTGACACCTGCTCCTTAGTTGCCCCCTGGGAACTATTTAAAGTCTGTTCCTTCTGCCACGTAACGGCCCCTTAGGAATTGAAGTTATCCCCATAGCCCTGTGAGCCTTCTCTAGTCTAAATGTCTCCACTTCTCTTGGACTTCTCCTCAGATGACATGTGTCTTGGCCCTTCATTCTGGCCCATCCAAAATGAACCCAGGCCTCCAAGTGTGGCTGCCACCCCCAGTCCTCTGGACACGGGGCCCCCATCCCTGGGGCCCGTCATGTTCCTATTAGCAAGGAGGATTTGTGGGCAGTCTGGTTTGAGTTTACTAGGACAGGCTAGTGAGCCTTCTCTAGTCTAAATGTCTCCACTTCTCTTGGACTTCTCCTCAGATGACATGTGTCTTGGCCCTTCATTCTGGCCCATCCAAAATGAACCCAGGCCTCCAAGTGTGGCTGCCACCCCCAGTCCTCTGGACACGGGGCCCCCATCCCTGGGGCCCGTCATGTACCTATTAGCAAGGATTTGTGGGCAGTCTGGTTTGAGTTTACTAGGACAGGCTTTAATGACGATGTGTCCCTGAAGCATTTTATTTTCCTATCGATGTCCTTGTGGCAGACTGTCGGTGACCACGAAAGAGCCCCTTCCCAGCGGGCTGCCAGCAGGGGGCGACAGAGAGCGCACCTGAGTTGAGTCTGCAGCACGGAGCCCTGAGATTAGCCGGGAAGACAGCCTCACTTTCCTCAAGTGTCTGTCTATTTACCCACTGAGTTACACGGAGAGGGGAGAAGGCGCAAACTGAATCATAAGGCTGCTTGCCCGAGGATGCATTAGTGGCTTCCTACTACTGGGTGGCACTGTGGGGCAGGAGAGGCTTGCAGCCTCAGACGGGACCTGTCCCGGGCCCTCCCAACAGGACCAGCACAGGGCGTCCTCTGTGTCTGCATAACCGAATGTCCCCAACCCTCCCTGGCCACAGGGACGCAGGAACATCTATGCCTAAATTAAATGACTCTGAGCCGTCCCCCCTGGTACCAGCAGGAATCTGAGTCTTTGTCCGAGGATTGCCTCCCCAGACCTCCGTGAAAATTCCTGGGGCTGCTCACGTGTGTTCTTGTTCACGTGCTGCTCTTTGCCTGAAGCAGAGGCTCAGACGTTACCCTCGAAACCAGGGCATAACTTCTGAGGCCCTTGCCCCTCACTTTTCTCTCCAGGGCTTTTGCTTCCCCAGCTTCTGTGCAGCTCCTGGGGAGCCAGGGCCTGTGGCAGCAGCTGCCCAGCAAGATGCTATGTGTCCAAAGTGATGAGAGCCAGGCCCAAATCGCAGGTGTCCCACCAAGACATGGTGGGACGGAGCAGCCTGGGCACCTCCTTATGTAGCCCCTGCTGCGGACTCAGCCTGTATGATGGTGGATGTGGGTGGTGATGAGTGCTGAGGTGCCTGGGATGTGGGATGTGAGCTGCTGGGCGGGGAGGGGGTGGAGTTTGTGGGAGGAGGGTCACTGTGCACAGAGGGACGCGGTGGGAGGGCCCTCGGAGACCTCTCAGGCCTTCCCCGCTCCCAGGCCTCAGGGCGCCCCAGGTAATCCTGACACACAACAGCTCCGCTTCCTATCTGGGCCCCAAAGCAGGTAATGGGATTTGCAGGCTATTTTCAAATGTCAAGGAACGTCATGGAGAGAGCATCTCTGTCTGTGATGAACGGCTCTGGCCACACTCATACCTGAAGTTTTTGGGTGACAAAATCTTTCAAAACACAGAGTCCATAAAAGAAATAATAAAAGGCATCTTTGGGGTGAAAAGGGTAGGATGTGGTCCAGCCCCTCTCTGTACAGCAAGGCTCAGTGAAAGGGCTGCTCTGGCTGCTCGACGGCCACTGGATTAGAAGCCAGGCAGGTGTCCCAGTTGGAAGTGGGAGCTGGGAGCTGGGTGGTCTCTCAGAACTCTATATTCAGGATGTCTCCCATGGGACGAACCTTCCAGATCCAGGGCAGGCAGAGCAGGCAGAGGCTCCAGCATCTCCTCAGCCAGCAGCTTCCCTCCTCCTTCCCTACGAGGCTGCAGCAGGAGCCTAACCCTCAGGGGGCGGGGCCAGCAGGAGACCCTCAGCTGACCTGGGTTTCTTGGAATACCCTTTATCAATCATGCACGGGTCCCCATCACCGCCTTTGGGGGTTAAGAGATTTAAAATGAGATTGAATGTTTTTTAGAGAGGATTTGTGCAGATTGAGGGGCCTGCAGTGCTCCCACCTTGACAGCAGGACAACTGCATCATTCGAGGGCTGTGGGGTAGTTATTGGTCATTCTGGGTTAACGAGGACACCATTTCTACCTTCCAGGTTTTGCTTTGGCTTTGACATGTTTAAAGGAAAATGGAGGATTTTACAGGGTGTGAAAGGGCACAGTCAGGTCACTGATTTTGATGAATGGACCACCTTCCGAGGGATATGGGACACCAAGGAGGAGAGAACAGACGCTAGCAGAACAGCTTCAGATTCTGCCACGGAGGGGCCTTTCCTACCCGGGCAGAGTGTTGGGAACGTCAAGGACTGTAGGAGCCAGTGTGTGGCAGCCAGAAGACGTGATGTGGCTCATTTAAAAGAGATGAAAAGCAAGGCTGCCAGACAAGGCGTTAGGGCAGACCTCGTCCACTTGCAGAGATCCCAGCTGATGACATAAGCACCCAGGTGGGAGGAAGGAGCTCCCAACTGTGCCTCAACTTCCTGCCTTCTCCTGGCCCGGGCTAAGGGTTTTACATAACACCCCACAAACACACACACTCGTGTGCGATCTCTGACCCTCACTGCCTCGGGGAACGGGTTTGAGCTGCTCACATGACAGGCTTAGACACAGATGGCTCACATTCACTGTCTGCCCCACCTGCCCAGGACCCAGGTGCCCGAGACTCCCGTTCCCAAGAGCCCTGCCCCAGCTGGGTAGCACTCAGTGATGCCTGGGCTGGAACCACAGCACTGACCCTGCTCATCCCCCTGGGGCCTCTCTGGACACTTTTTTGGGTGGCTGGCTCAGGAAGGAAGCAAGGGGGTGCACGTGTCCTGATGGAAGTCTGGAAATTTCAGTGGCCCGAGTGCCCAGGCAGTGGACTGTGTTCTCCAAGCTGAATTTCCCCCCAAGGCTCACCCACCTGCTTCCATTTTCTAGGCAAAGAGAATTCTCAAGTAAGTAAGTTGCAGACAACTGGCTGCTGGCAGCATGTATGAACTGCATATTTACTATTAATGAATATAAGCTTAAACAGATTATAAAACAATTCTCTGTGAACTTGAAAATCATGCAGTAGTTCTATTATTCTTACCTTGATGGTGCACTGCTAGTTATTCAACTAATGCAGATTCTAGGGTTTCATTACCAGTAATGAGTTTCTTTCTGTGCAGCAATGTGGGGAGGGATGGTGAGTAACATGTACCTCCAAGGTAGGAACAGGATGGAAATGTTCCATGTTTGCACCAACGTGAATGCCCACTTCCAGCCCTCGGCAGTGGGAAGTTTTATGCCGGGAACCCTGTTTTTGCAACTATGTATCCCTACACATTGCAGGGTTAACCAACAAGCAACTGAATGGATAATGATGAAGCTAAATTAAGAGTAGCCTGTAGCTAATTAAAACCACAACCACTCAGGAAAGCTTGGACCCTGCAAGTGCACTCAGGTGCCGTGGACTCTCAGGGGGGCTGGGCATCAGGATCTTTCACAGACTCTGGAAACACACTAAGAAATTTCATTTAGGCTACGTGATGGGGAAGATGTTATTCACTGAAAGTCCTCCACTTGTTTGCAAAACACTGCTTGGTGGGTCCTTGCCTAGAAGAAGAGAGCGACAGGCCTGAATCAGGGGGAAGTGTTGAGGGAGATACGAGGTCGGGGAGGCGCGCCCATCGCTCTGAGAAAGGAAGGGAGAGGAGCACGAGATGGTCGAAACCCTCCATTTGTAACGTGACCTCTGCGTCAACATCCCTGTTACGGACTGAATTGTATCCCCCCTCCCAATTCATATATTGAAGCCCCAATCCCTAATGCGACTGTGTGTGGTTGTGGGGTCTGGAGGGAGGTAATTAGGTTAAATGAGGTCATACGGGTGGGCCCTGATCCAATGGGATGGAGGTCCTTATAAGAGGAGACATAGGAGAACTCCCTGTCTCTCCCTGCTGTATGAGGCCACAGTGAGAAGGCACAGTCTGCAAGCCAGGAAGAGGGCCCTCACTGGGAACCAACCCTGCTGGGCCTTGATCTTAGACTTCCCAGCCTCCAGAACGGTGAGAAAATAAATTTCTGTTGTTTGGGTTACATGGTCTGTGTTATTTCATTATGGTAGCCCAAGCAGACTAATTCAATCCCCTGCCTCTACTGATCTCCCCCTCCTCCCAACTTGCAAAGTGCCTGAGTGCAAGGGGTGGGGATGGAGCCAGATGGGCTGGGCTCTGTGCTCTGAGTGCCCCTGAGGTGGGCTCAGGTAGACCCAAGAGCAGAGTGAGAGGTGGTGGGAGCCCAGAGGCAGAGAGAGGCACGGGAGCTTGGAGAGGGCTCTGGAATCCCTCCCACAGGCCGTGTAACTGAAATGTGAGGCAGCTGGGAGCTCAGGTGGGAGCCAGGAGGCACACATAAGTATTAGCATTAACCTCGAAGGCTTACAACGCTTCGCATTGGTAAAGAAGCCTGGGGTGAAGCAAGACAGGGAGGAGGGGAATGCATGTGATTCGTGGCTAAGAGCCAGAAAAGGGCCTGCGCGCTTGGACTGGTGGCAAGAGGAGGACCCTGAGCTCCCGAGGCTGCAGTCACAGCCCCGCTTGACAACCAGTGCTGGAAGGTAGGAGTCCCGGGATGTACCTAGGAGGGAAGCAGCTTGGGCTCTTCCAGCTCAGGACAGTTGTGCTTTTCCAGGGGCTCCAGGCCCCACTTCCTGCTGCCTGGGCCTCTGCCGCTGGGATGAGCCACCTGCGAAGAGGGTCTGTCCCAGTGGCAGTGGAGCCAGTGTGACCTGGTGATGCTTTGAGCCATCGGACCTGAGGCCATCCTAGGCTCCTTGTGGCAGGCCCACCCCCTGCCCGTTCCCTACCTTTCTTCCTTCATATTCTTCCCAGCCATGCCTGGCCTCAGCCCGGCCCTCACACTGTCACTGCCATCCTCTGCCAGGCACTGCCCCCCCTCCATCCCTGTGCCTTTATCCCCGGGGTTCCCAGGAGGGTGGCAGTAGGGATGTCTTACCAACATCACCTGGGAAGCTTTCTCAGCATCCATGTGTGGCTGGGCTCTCCACATGTAGCCGCACCCTCGCAGCGTGGCTTTACTGTCTATCTCCCTGCCCCTGAGCCCGGGCTGGCCTGTGACGTGCTTCAGCCAGTCGAATGTGGCTGGAGGTGACTCATGTCATTTCTGAGCTGAAGCTTCCAGAGGCCTCGTGTGCGTCCATTCACACTCTTGCTCCCCTGCCTTCCCATCAGAACGAGCCCAGATCAGCCTCCTGGAGGATGAGAGACCACGCAGCATGGAGCCCAGTCATCTAAACCGAGGGCCCAGTCAAGGTCAGTGGAGGCCCTCAGACTTGGGCCTGCCTACGGGGCTCTTGGCGGGGGGAGTGACACACAGACTCCGCCGCTGTCAGAGCACTTGTTGTGCAAACCCCCTGCTCTGGGGCCATCTTTCCCGCTGACCTTCAGTTTCCTGGTGAGCCCTCCTGGCTGCCTCCATGCCGGCCCTCATCTTCCCAAGGGCCGTGCAGGGCTTCCCAGAGTGACTGGCCGGTGAGAGGGTCCCAGAGCATGTGGAGGGTCCGGCACCCAGGCTGGTCTGGCACGGTCTCCACCTCTCTGGCCGCTTGGCCTGCACGCTCTCTGCAGTTACCAGAGCAAGCTCAGTTAGATGTGATCTTGGTGCGCCTTTTCCAGAGGAAGGTGTTAAAAGTGAAGAGGTGCTCTTGGCTGTGAGAGGCCATCGTAAGAGCCTGCAGTGGGTGACCCTGAGCGCAGCTTGGGGCAGTGGGGGAGATGGCGCCTGTCTGAGTCGTGCAGACCGTGGGCGCAAGACCGGCTGACCTTCGCCCAGGCCTGTGGGGTTGCCAGCGACCGGGCTGCATGAGGAGCAGGCCTCAAACCCCAATGCCCGGCACCAAAGAAAGGCACACTGTCTCCAGACCCCTCTTCCGAGTGCCTGCATTTCTACTAGTTTCTAACTGGGTGGCAAGGGTCTTCCTGACAGACCGCGGTGTCTACTGCTCGCGTTGGAGCCCAGGCGTAGTGAGAATGCAAAGTATGGGTTAAGCTTCCCCTGCCCCACTCCCACCCACTCCTTCCCAGGCCAAGCATCAGCCCAGGTCAGAAATACCGGATCTTGGTCTGATTAACCTATGTGGGTCACCAGAAGCCCCCACCCTTTCCAGAGTGGGCTCCTCCACCCCTACAATGGCCTGATGGTGTTCACAGAACTTGGCCTGAGCCCTTACGGCAACAGGGAGCTGATTACCTTACAGGACAATCTGCTTTTCTGTGTGATTCCAGCTGTTAGAAAAAACTTTTTTTTAATTTAATTTAATTTATTTTTTTATACAGCAGGTTCTTATTACTTATCTATTTTATACATATTAGTGTATACATGTCAATCCCAATCTCCCAATTCATCCCACCACCGCCACCTCCCCTGCCACTTTCCCCTTGGTGTCCATACGTTTGTTCTCTACATCTGTGTCTCTATTTCTAGAGACTGTCATACAGAGTGAAGTAAGTCAGAAAGAGAAAAACAAATATCATATACTAATGCATATATGTGGAACCTAGAAAACTGGTACAGATGAACCGGTTTGCAGGGCAGAAAAGCCTTCTTATTACTCTAAAATCTTCCTCCCATCCATCTCCCTGTATCAGTTTCCTAGGGCGGCCGAAGCAAATGACCACAAAGTCGGTAGCTTAAAACGACAGAATTCTCACGGTTCAGGAGGCCAGGAGTCCAAATCAAGGTGTTGGTAGGGCCATGCTGTCTCTAGAGGAGGAAGCTTCCTTGCGCCCTCTGGCTTCTGGTGGCTCCTGGTGCTTCTTGGCTTGTGGCAGCATCACTCCAATCTCTGCCTCCCTCTTCACTTGGCCTCCTCCCTGAGACTCTGTGTGTCCTCTCCTCTTAGGATTTAGGGCTATGGTTTAATCTAGAGAGCCTTCATTAATTACATTGCAAAGACCCTCCCTATTTCCAAATATGGTCACATTCTAAGGTTCCAGGTGGACATGAATTTCAGGGGTGGGGGGGACACAATTCAACCCCGTGGTCCATCCTCTGCCCCTGTCAGCCCAACGGAGATCTGACAACATCAGCCATGCCCCTGGCTTTGTTTCACAACAAGCTGCCCCACTGCTTCTCTCACTGTCTCCTCTCCTCATCCCAGTTCATGGTCTCCAGACCCATCACTCTCCTGTTCATCCCACTCTGGACCACCCAGGGTGTCAAAGCCTCTGAAAATATGGTCCTTGAAACTGAGCCCATCATTGAAGCCATGGCTGAACAGTGGGACTGAAGCAAACCTCCCGGCCACTCCTCGTGGCTGGGCGCACTCTGGCACTGGATGCCTGTGGTCACGGCACACTTGCCCGGGGCTTCTAGGGTCTTTCTCCAGCCCCGTTTTTCATGTGAGCTGCCTGGTCTCCTCCGTCTTCAACTCCAGCAGTTCATTTTTTTTATTGAAGTATAGTTGCTCTACAATATTATGAGTTACAGGTATACAATATAATGTTTCACAAATTTTAAAAGTTATACTCCATTTATAGTTATTATGAAATATCAGCTACATTCCCCATGTTGTGCGATATATCCTTGTAGCTTATTTTATACCTAATAGTTTGTACCTCTTAATCCCCTCCCCCTACTTTATCCCTCCCTCCTTCCCTCTCCCCACTGGTAACCACGAGTTTGTCCTCTATATCCGTGAGTCTGCTTCCTTTTTGTTATTCATTAGTTTGTTGTATATTTTAGATTCCACATATGTGATATCATACAGTATTTGTCTTTCTCTGACTTCTTTCACTTAGCATAATGCCCTCCAAGTCCATCCATGTTGCTGCCAATGGCAAAATGTCATTCTTTTTTGTGGCTGAGTAGTATTCCATTGTGTGTGTATATGTGTCTCCTTTATCCATTCATCTGTTCATGGATGCTTAGGTTTCTTCTATATCTTGGGAATTATAAATAATGCTGCTATGAACATTGGGGTGCATGTATCTTTTGGAATTAGTGTTTTGGGTTGTTGTTTTTTTTTAATACCCAGGAGTGGAATTGCTGGGTCATATGCTAGTTCTATTTTTAGTTTTTTGAGGAACTTCCATACTGTTTTCCACAGTGACTGCACCAGTTTACATTTCTACCAACAGTGTACTAGGTTTCCCTTTTCTCCACATCCTTGCCGACATTTTTTGTGTTCTTTTTGATGGTAGCCATTCTGACCGGTGTGAGGTGATATATCTCATTGTGGCTTTGATCTGCATTTCCCTGATGATTAGCTATGTTGAGCATCTTTTCATGTGCCTCCAGCAGTTAATTTTTTGACCAGAAATTCAGGATGTTGCATTTGCCCCTGTGAGGTCCCATCTTGAAGGTCTGGATGTGGTACTTCGGCCTCAAGAATGGAGAATTTTGGCCTGGTGTTGCCCTGTGCTTCTCCCTTAAGGCCTCGCTTGGGGAAAGCACTGAGGAGAGTTGTCTAAACGCTCAGCTTTTCATGACTTGGGCCTGAATAGGCTGTTTTTTCTCCCCTCCCGACCCTTAACTCTGCTCCAGGCATCCCCAAGCCAGTCCAAACTCAGACCTGGCCTATGGGAGGGGCAGGTGGCCTGGGCTGGCCTCCTCCTGCCTTCACTGGCCACAGCTGCAGCTGGAGCCCGTGGGCTATTCTGTTCCTAAAGCTGAAGGACCCCAGTCAGAAACTCAGAGATAACAGACACCTGCCTCTGCTTGGGGTCCCCCCCCAACCCAGGGCTCTGAGTCCTCATTGAAGAAAACAGACACACAGGATTGGGTGCTTGGTCTGCAAGTCTGCCCATGGCATTCCTCGGGCTTGGCCTTGAGGTTAAATAAAGCTCCAGCCTCTCAGGCCTAAATGACCCTTGAGGCCTCCAGAGCAAGGTGGACCAGGCTTGACCCAAACCCTCAGCTGTTCAGGGGGCCGTCTGCTTCTCCCCAAGTCCTGGGGCCTTGCTAGGCCAGCCTCTAAGGAGTCTCCACGCTCTGAGAGTTCAGAATTTTCCAATTAAGAAACTGAGGTCAACAGAATGGGAACCAAGGCCTGCGAGCTCCAGCCCCGGGGCTTTCCCTCCCTGCACAAGCCAGAAGTACTCTCTCCCCTGCTGGAGTGGGGGAGAGGAGGGACAGGAAAAGAGAGGCTGGGCCTGTTTGCCAGCTCCAGACCTCTCCTCCAGGCCCCTCCCGTCCCCCACCCCACCCTCTGTCCCAAATAGTCTTGCTTTCCACGCAAATGAAGAAGTTTCTTCTGGCAGGACTTGCTCAGCTCCCCTGCCCTCTGGAGGCTCCTCCCGGGCCCTCTTCAGTTAGAAGATCCCACCAGCCGCCCCTGGGGCCCCGAGTGCCCGCCTATCTGCATGTAACCTTTCAGTCAGCGCCCTCCATCAAATCAGTGCACCTCTGCGGGACTTTATGATTTGAATATATATATGTATATATAGAAATATAGAAATAGACATATTCAAATATATATTTCACCACAAAGAAATGGAAAAAAAGGAAATTAAAAAAAAAAACAACCTGATTTCACCACTGAGAGATAATATCTGTTAACATTTTGGGAACTTCAAAACATCCGTCTCTTGAGCCTTCTTCCTTTCTCTCACTCTCTCTCAAAGAATAAGATTTTCTGTAAATGTCATGTTATCAACGCACTTTAGTAACCTACAGCTTTGCCAAAGCAGTGTATAAAGGACAGTTTCCATGGCAGTAACTACGGATTTATGTCACTGTTATTGTGTCACTGTCTACAGGACTGTTTGCCCATAAGAAGCCATCCCGTACCCATGGACGTAGTTGTGACTTTGGGTTGTGACAATCAGCTCTGTGATGGAGCTCCTTCTACATGTTGCTCATTTGTGTGATCAGCTCCTTTCCATAAATTCCCGGATGTGGAGTGGAAGGTGAAAGGTCATGTATATTTCATGTCTTGATCTGACTGCCCGACATCTTGGGGTGGCTCGGGCCCCCACTGGGGGCCTGAGATGAATGGGAAGCTGCTGTTAAACAGGGAGTCAAGACCAGCTAGCCTGGGGTCCTTAAGGGCAGGGGCCGGGCTCCCTTCCAAGGGGGGGCAGGGCTTTGGAACTGGAGGGGTTAATTAAAGAGGGCTTGAGAAATCTAAAAACACCCAGAAATGACTGACAGGTGCTAATTTCTTCTTTAGTATTCACAATGGCTTCCTGTTAATTAAGAAGAGAGAGAGCCCAGGGGAGGGATGGCAAGCCGGCTTTCTGGCACAGGCAGGCAGGGCAAGCTGTCCGGGGCCTTCTGGGTGTGAGGGTGCGGCCGGGGCACTGCTTGACCTTGAGGGCACAGGCTAGGGACAGCCTGGCCCTCAGGGAGCCTCCTTGGGCCAGAGAAAGCATCGTGCACGGGGCAGGCAGCAGCTTTAGTTTTTATCTTTTTGAACCTAGGTGGCTGCTGGCCCTTGAGGGGACTGGGGACATGTGAGGCTTGGGTGGGATGGGGGTTCCCATTTCCCAGAGAGTCCTTTCCACAGGCTTGGGCAGGGACAGGGTGGGCAGCGTTCTTCCCCCACGGCTGCTGGAGAAAGTGAGGCCATGCTGAGATCTGCAAAGCAGGTGTGTTTGTTCGGGTGTGCTGCGTGGGGAGGACCCTGCCCTCCATTCTTGGGCTGCATGGGTAGGGTTACAAGGCAGAGAAAACCCCCAGGCACCTCCCTCTGGTCCTCCTTCATCTCATGCTCACCGCCTTCCTCCCCCCAGATGCCCACCCCAGCAAAGCCAGGGCTGAGCTAGAGCTCTGCTCTGGTCTGGGTCACTCTGGACAGCTGGGGACACTGGACACGGCCTGGATATGGGCGTGTGCAATGTGTGTAGGTGCATAAGTGTGTGCCCAGCATGTGTGTGTGATCATGAGTGTGTGTCCATAGTCTTGTCTACATGAGCATTGTGTATATGTGCCAATGCGGGTGTGAGTGTGTGTCTGTTCGAATCCTGATTGTCCCACTTTTAAGCTATGTGTCTTTGGACAAGCTACTAAACATCTCTTTGCCTCATTTTCCACATCTGTAAAATGGAAATAATGATAGTGCTCACTCCATGGGGCTGCTGTGAAGATTATATGAATATGTGTGTAACACACTTAGAACATTTAGCCTGGAGCCCCTTCCCTCCTCTACTACTTGGTGAACTCCTATTCATCCTTCAAAACACAGACGAAGCTCAGGCAGCATCAGGTCCATGTCAG
The DNA here is from genome assembly GCF_003031525.2 of Neophocaena asiaeorientalis asiaeorientalis. NCBI lineage: Eukaryota > Metazoa > Chordata > Mammalia > Artiodactyla > Phocoenidae > Neophocaena > Neophocaena asiaeorientalis. Next base: position 6,068,085 of record NW_020174438.1, read on the forward strand.
AGTGCAAGAAGATCTACCCTTGAGAACCCTGGGCTCAAGAGCAGAACCCGAGTCCCCAAAGAAGCAGAGAGGAGCCTCTGCCCCCTACCCCACGCCCATGCAGCAGAGGGGGAATCTGCTGGCCAGGGCCCCTCACAGTCAGCACACGAATGTACAAGCACACATTCACAGGCACGTGTACAGTGAGGCAGGCAGACACAGAATGCAACCTTACACACAATCCGAGTGGATACAGAGGTGCAAATCCTTTGTGTTCTTGGTGTTCACCAACACAGGACTCACACACAGAAACTTCATACACACACAATGCACACAGATAAACCTTACATTATGTACAAACGTAATATAGAGGCATAATTTATATGCACATACTTTGTACACATAACAACATACCGTACTTTGCACATATATAATGCTTTACACTTTGTACCCATAACCATTTTGTATACAGACAATGCACACATACAGAGTACACACGTGTACACACGTAAACCAGTAAAAGATGAACATTGCCTTTATACACACGCAACGCAAGGGTAATGAACACATGCTTATACACACATGCCACACAGACCAGCCTGTAACTCATCCTGGAGAAGAGCCACCCTGAGCCAGTGCCCCTCCCTTTAACCTTCAGCGCTGAAGGCTGCAGGGGACCCACAGATGGGGAATTAATTGGTGTCATTAAGATGTGGTGATGATAATGGCTTCCCGTTGATCCCAGTGGCAGACGTATGGCCACCCTGAGGTGGAGTTGGGAACTCAGGATTGGGAGGCAGGCCGGCCGTGCAGAGCCCTGAACTTTGGTGGCCACACCAGGCAGCCCTGGCCTCACCCAGGCCATGGTGAGGCCCTACCTTGCAAGGTTCCCTTGGAGCGCAGTGGGGAGGCAGAACTGAAATCCAGGGGAGAGAAGCGACTTGCCCAAGGTCACAGGGCTGTGGGAGCCTGGGACCACCTGGGCTCTTCCCCTCTGACTTTCCTCCCTCCTCCCGCCCCCTCCCACCCCGTTTTCTCTTCTCTTTCTCCCATGCCCTCCGTAGGAAAAGTCACTCTGTCTCTCCTTGCCCCTTCCAGGCTCTAGCTGTCTCCCATGGGGCTGGCTCCATCCCCAGTCTCTGGCCTCTGCCCCTGGAGCCTTCAGTGGGTCCGAGACCCTGTGGTGGAGGGGCTCAGCCGTAAGGAGGGGAGGCCTGGGCTGCAGCGAGAAGGGTGAAGGCACAGAGGTGGTGGTCTGAAGAGCAAGCAGCAAACTCCTGCTCCTGGTTCAGATGCTGCCTCCTCCAGGAAGCCTCCCCTGACAGGTCCAACCCCTGGGGTCCTGGAGTCCCCTCTTCTGATGCGTCTGTAGTTTTTACTCCAGCCTTTATCCAGCCTTTACCTCACAGGATTGTAATGTCTGTTTACTCCTCTCCTTCCCGCTGTGTCATGAGTCCTTTATTAGGGACTTGACGTAACCTAGCTTTGTAGCTGCTTCAGACTTAGCCCAGAACAGGCAAATCATAGGTGCCTAGTGAATGTTGAATGAATGGAGATAGTCTGAGACAGACCAACAGACAGAGCTGCGACCGGAGCTGGAGGGACGAGTGGAGAAGGGTTTAGAGAGCATATGTCCCAGGACTCAGTGAGTGGACGGGGGGCACTTGAGTCTCCCAGGCTTGGCCTGGTGCCCAGTGTTGGGCAGAGAGTCTGGGCTCTCTGGGGTCCCTCGTAGCTTTGGGGTCCCCCTTCCTATCTTGGAGCCAGACTGCCTTCTCCTATGTGGTCCTCACAGGAGAGGAGCGCAGGGGAGGGTAGCTAAGGGTCCTAAAGCTGGGGGCAGGGCTGGAAAGTGTCAGTGGGCAGGTGGTTGGGGGAGGGGATATTTTAATGGTATCCAAGGATTCAGACTGAGGATTCAGACATGGGCACAGTGGCTGAGCTCATTCCCAGTAGCCCCCCACTCTGAAGCCCAGCCTGGGTCACTCCCCTGGGGACACCCCCGGACTGCCTGGTTGCACCGAATTTGTTACTGTCACTGCATTCAGGGCTTCTAATGAGTTGCTAATGAGCTGTCAGCTAATTATGAAAGTTAAATGGGGCAGCCAGGCCGGCTGAGCTTTTACTGAGAGCTTCTGGGGTATCAGGAGAAGGTAAGGTTCCCGTTTTGGGCCTCCCGGCCCCATACACCTGATTTGACCTCAGCCCCATGCGGATGGGATGAAGGTATTTTCCCATTGAGATAGAGAGAGTCCCACTAGCCCCAGAATAAGGCAAACTCTAGCTCCACAGCTGGGACGGCTGACCCTCAAGGGCAGCCCTCGGCAGGGCAGGCAGGCCTCCTGGAGGGCAGGTTGAATGGGGCCCCATAGATCTGACTCTGTGTGACCTCAAGCAAGTCCCTCTGGATCTAGAGTCTATCTTCCTATCTGTAAAATGGGTCTGGAAGAGGGGAAGGACCTCCCATCTCAGTGCAATTATGACCCTGTGATCCCTCTTTCTTTACAGATGTTGCTCAGATGCCCCAGCTCTGTGGGGATGGGGACTTGCCTGGGGACACATGAGATAATTGGGTAGAAAAATCTTTAACCAACCAAAATGAGTTCACATGTTGACAGAGACAGGTGCAAGGATATTCGTAGCAGCTTTATTCATAATAGAGGCAAACTGGAAACAACCCAAGTGTCCATCAACAGCGAGAGGAACAAATAGATTGGGGCATAGTCATACAATGGAGTAGTACACAGCAGTGAAAAAGAACCAACTATTTATACAAGCAGGCTTCCTTTGACACGGTTCCAATATGCACAAATTTCAGTTACCACAGTTTAGTTGGATAATACCAGTTTCCCAATAACACAGTTCAAATTTTAGTTACCATGGTATATTAACTGTGACCGCGTAGAATACAAACTTCCCTACCTGGTCTTCAGTCTGCAAATCACGATCTGTGACCAGCCGTGTCACTTCTTTGGGAGTCTGTGGGTGACTAGCCACCGGGCATCTGCTGTTTATGTCACGAACAGACAGCAAAGTGTGCCATTGTGTTGCCTCCTCATCTCCAAATTATAAATACATGCAACACTTTACAAAACGCGTTAAGTGAAAGAAGGAATTAGTCACAAAGATGAAAGTGCAACAAAGAAATGAAAATCGATAATGATGGAATTGAAATTTGACTCAGATGTTAAGTGGAGCTACAGAAGAAATAGCTGATCATGAGAATGCTGACATAGCCACTGTCTGAACCTGATTGTGACTGAAAGGATGAAGATGGCCCAGAGAAAGTGAAGCTCACACAAAACTTCGAATTAAAGGAACTTTCAGAGATATTTCACCACACTGAAAGCACAAAGGCACAACGTTGGAAGCTGATCCAGACTTAGAAAACAGCAGGACAGTCTGCCAAGGCACAGAAAAGGCGCTCGCTCTGTATTGTAAGTTACATAACGCGAGCAGAAGGAGGCGAGGACTGTTCAAACGGCTCTTGATAAGTTTTTTTACAAAGAAATACAACACTTTAATTTTTAATGCTTTAAACGACAGGTTACTAAATATTAGTGTTCCTATTTTTTCATTTCCCTATACATTTATAACCAACAGGAAGAGAGTTTTTAATGTTTTGATGAAAAATTTTAAAAGTCACAGAGCAATCATAATACTCCCCATTGATCATCAAGATTGCTTTGCATGGTTTCAGCCTGCATATTCATTTCACAGTCCTGCTGTGCAGAGCAAGGACTGCCGGTACATACCGCATGGATGAATCTCACAGATACAACGTTGAAGGAAAGAAGCCAGTGGCAGAAAAGTACATACTTTATGATTCCATTTATAAGAAGTGCAAAGGCAGGCAAAACTAACGTATGGGGATAGAAGCCAGAACGGTGTTTACCTAGGGGGATGCAGGGTTATTAATTCTGAGGAATCATGAGGAAGGCCGCTGGGGTGCTGGAAATACGGTCGTCCTTCGGTATCCGTGGGGGATTTGTTCCAGGGCCCTCCCTTGGATACCAAAATCCAAGGGTGCTCAAGTCCCTTATATAAAATGGTGCAGTATTTGTATAAAACCTATGTACATTCTCCCGTATACTTTAAATTGTCTCTAGATTACTTATAATACCTAATACAATGTAAATGCTATGTAAGTAGTTGCAAATACAATGTAAAGGCTATATAAATAGTTGTCAGCATGTGGCAAATTCAAATTTTGCTCTTTGAAACTTTCTGGAATTATTTTTTCCAAATATTGTCAATGCACAAATATTCTGAATCTGCGGATGCAGAAGCCATGGATACGGAGGGCCAACTGTGTTCCATATGTCCATCTGGGTGGTGGTTACAGGCATATATAAATTTCTAAAACTCTCATCGAGCTGCACACTTCATATTTATGTACTTTGCTGTAAGACAGTCGTAATTTAAAATTTTTTTGATTGGAGAAATTCTGTGAATGCCTTGGAGTTTTATGTGTCTCCATCTTCTAGAATTTGACAGTATTTGATATAACTGGTCTTTTTCCCCTGCTTCAAACTCTTCCCTTGCCTGACTCGTGTGATCCAGCTCTCCTGGTGTTCCTCCTTCCTCTGGGCACTCCTTGTCCACCACTACCTGGCTGTGGGTGTTGTTCTTCGTCTGCTGTGCTGCCCTGCTGGGGGGCACCACCCTCCACCTTGGAGCCCAAGCACACCCAGAACCCTCTCTGCCCTCACTCTGTCCAGATGGCCCGTGGTTTGACCCTGCCACCCTGCCTCCTCACCCTCTCCCCAGAGGGAGGGAGGAAGGGAGGGAGGAGGGAGGGAGGAGGGAGGAGGAAAGGAGGGAGGGAGGAGGGAGAAAGGGCAGGAGGAGGGAGGGAGGGAGGGAGGAGGGAGGAGAGAGGAAGGGAGGAGGGAAGAAGGAGAGAGAGAGGAGAGAGGGAGTAGGGAGGAAGGGAGGGAGGAGGGAGGAGAGAGGAAGGAGAGGGAGGAGAGAGGGAGTAGGGAGGAAGGGAGGGAGGAGGGAGGGAGGAAGGGAGGTCTGGCTCTGGGGGAAGAGGGAGTGCCGGGAGAGGTTGTGCAGGCAGCAGCTGCTCACGGTGGATTTGGGCCTGATCCCTGCTCTAAAGAAGCAGCACCCCATTAATGCCTTTTCAGCCACCCAATGCGTCTCACTGATTGAGCCTGGAACTCCACACTGTTAGCCACAAATGGCATTTTGAAATGGCTTTTTTCTTTTTTTGGGGCGAACCCCAAAGACATTGCTAAGATTTACATTTTCAAATATATGCTGACCTTTTTTTCCTCTTTCTTTGAGTTCATTTGTCATGAGTGTATAATTGAATCAATGTATTTCCCGATCAGCCCCAAGATTGAATAAGGTCACGGGGAGCCATGTGTGGGCATTAGACATCATTATTTCACTCTGAATGAGCGGCCATGGCACGGAGCATTCCGGGCGCCAAATGAAATTCTATTAGATTCTATTACACTTTTACAATTATAGAGACGTTCCAATATTACAAGGGGAAATGAAGTCATAATAAAAAGGCCCAGAGGTGTATTACAGAGAAATGGGCACACTATTTTTCTGGTTAAAAACTTGATGGAAGGCGCTCGACTGGCTTTCGGTTGCCAAGTTGTGACCTTGTGCTCAAGGCCCCTCAGCTGCTCCGCTAGGCCCTCCCTTCCCAAGACTCTGCCAGCCAGAGAATGGTCAGAGCCAGAGCCCAGGGAGCTAGCTCACCCTCTCTGTTCAAACTGAGTCCAGGTCCTGAGTCCCAGGAGGTATAGACACTTCAAAAACACATCACACCTAGGGAAACAGAGGTAGCCCAAATACTGAACCATTCTGGGCGGGGGTCCCAGAGTGTGTGACAGAGAGCACAGCAGCCCGGGCAGGCATGTGAGAGGGTGGTGTGGGACACTGGAGGGGGGTGGTTATGGGGCCGTGTGGGCTTGGGGGCAGCTGCCCCTGCTGGACACCCCCTCGTGAAGGGCAGAGTGTCACGTAGGGCAACACCGGCATTTTAGGGTGCTTACTCCCTTCCAAGGAACAACCCCCATATGTAACTGTGCTACCACTGGGCAGGGCTCCCCCCACCCTGTCCTGACCCTTCCAGAAGGAGTTCCACCCAGCCCTGGAGCAGAGTAAGACAGGGGCCAGGGGGTAGTCTGGTAGGGCTTCCTGAAAGAGTGAGTAAACTAGGCCTTGAAGGATTGGAAGGATGTGGGTAAAGGGGTCAAAGAGGAAAAGCCCTGAAACTCAGCAGGAGGGGCAGCCAGCGTGATGAAAGGCCTGGAGGTTGCACGAGCCTGGTGCTCAAGGGCACTGCAGAGAGCAAAGGCTGGAGAGAGGCAGATGGCCTGGGGACCAGGAGGAAGGGACTGGACCTCAGCCTCTGTCCCAGCATGGGGGGAGTGTCTTGGGAGATCAAGGGGCCTAGTCAGGACTGGAGGGCCTGGCTCACCCAGGTGAAGTGAAGGCTGGACAACCGCCCGCAGTGAGACAGGATAGGGGGCCAGAGGAAGGGGGTTCAGAAGGGTCCCGGGGCCTGCGTGGGCCTCAGACACCCAAGTCCATCCTGGGAAGAGAACAGTGATGGAGCATCTTGGGAACAGGCCTGGGGCCCTCCCTTTCTGTGGGGTTCTGCCCAGGTACTGCTGAAGATTGTCTAGTGGTCAGATGAGTGGATTTGGAGAAGGTTTTTCAGGAACACGTGATAGATAAGATAATGGTTCAGTAACATTTCACTTGCCTCTCTGGGGAGGTGCATGTTTTCCCACCCATAGATGCTGGACTTGGCCATGTGTGCTAAGCAGAATTCTAAAGATGCCCTCCAACCCCCGAGTCTCCTGACCACGAGTTATTCAATGAAACATGAATCTAGGTGCTGCTATGGAGGGATTTTGCAGAGGTAATTAAAGTCCCAGGTCAGCTGATCTTACAATGCAGAGATTATGCAGGTGGGCCTGACCCAGTCAAGTGAGCCCTTTAAAAGCAGAGCAGTTTCTCTGGTCAGCAGCAGAAAGGGAAGTCAGAAAGGTTCAAAGCGCGAGATGAATTTGTTGCAACGTTGCTATATTGAGGATGGAGAAGGCCATGTGACAAGGAATGTGGGCGGCCTCCAGAAGCAGAGAACAGCTCTGGCTGCCAGCCAGCAAGGAAGTGGGGACTTCAATAGGCTCAAGGAACCATCCTACAACCACAACAGCAGGAATGAGCTTGGAAGAGGATCCCGGGCTCTAGATGAGAACACAGTCAGCTCACACCCTGATATCAGCCTGAGCAGAGAACCCGTCACGCCAAGCCTGGCTTCTGACCTACAGACTGCGAGCTAATAAATGGATGTTGTTTTAGGTGGCTGGGTTTATGGTAGTTTGTTACACAGCAGTAGAAGACTAACACATCCTGTGAGTTGTCTGGACAGTGGAAGCGACAGTGTGTGGGCTCTGCGACAGGGCCCTGTGTTTCTGCTCAGCCTCCTGTCTCCTTTGATGGGCTAACAAGCACGTGCCTAGGGAGCTGTTACCCCTTCTGCTGGGCCCAAGGAGCGGGCTTAAAGCCAACAACGACCTGCAGCCAGCCCAGCCAGTCTGCATCCTGAAGTAGCCACCCACCTCACCTGTCGACCTGAGAGAGAGGAAAGAAATGTTGCTGTCTCCGTGCACTTCTGGAGGGGTTTGTCACAGTGATGTCACGGCAGTTGTTGGCTGTTACAAGCATCTGTATCTGAGCAGCAGCTGGAACAAGCTGGGGTAGGAGGCAGGGGCTGTGTTAAGGTTCTGGAGCAGGACTCTCATGCAAAATGAGCCCTGGAGGCTGCGGACCGGTGCTGAGTAAGCGCTCACTTTGACCCATGGACTTAGGGCACTCAGAACTCAGCTCACTGTGTCCTTTCAACCACCCTGGGCTTCTGTGTGCCCTTCCTGTTGGAGTCACCTCCTGAAGTCACCGTGCTGTGCCCCGCCAGGCAGTCTCCTTGGGGAGGATTCTTCCAAGAAAGCTGAGCCCTGTGACCTTTCCCTTGCTCCTAGGGACACCCTCGCCTTCGTCCAGCCAAACTCCACCAGCGTGCCTGGACCACCCGGGGTGGTGAGTTCTCTTCTCTCTGCAGCACAGATGGCTGCAGCTGACCTCTGACCTTCAAACTTTCCTGGAAGATGTCAGAAACCTGCCCTCAAACTCAGGGGACAGGCCATGTTCCCTCAAGAACCCCCTCGATGGCCTGGCAGCCCTTTCCCACCGTTGGGGCAGGTGGAAGGTAAGCAGCAATACGTGATCTCTCCAGAGAATTCCTGGCTCCCAAATCTTTCTTTGGTCTCTGGCTTCTCCCTCCGACCATCTGGAAGCAAGTGACTGGGTGAGGCACCTGGGCCGATTTGGGCCTCCCCTTGGCAAGCCTTGCCTGGAGCATCTAGCACCTCCCCTAGAACATGGGCAACTGTGGTCTTGTTTCGTCCAGCTTTGGGCCTCAGCCCAGAGCAGGACCTCCCCAACATTTTTCAAATTTAATTCTTTTTAAAAAAATTTATTTTACCGAAGTATAGTTGATTTACAATGTTGCATTTATTTCTGCTGTACAGCAAAGTGATTCAGTTATACATGCCTATATATTCTTTTTCATATTCTTTTCCATTATGGTGTATCACAGGAGATTGAATATAGTTCCCTGTGCTATACAGTAGGACCTTGTTGTTTATCCATCCTATATATACTAGTTTGCATCTGCTAACTCCGCACTCCCAGACCTTCCCTTCTGCAACATGCCCACCCAGCAGCCACAAGTCTGTTCTATCTGTGAGTCTATTTCTGTTTTGTAGATAAGTTCATTTGTGTCCTATTTTTTAGATTCCACATGTAAGTGATATCATACGGTATTTGTCTTTCTCTTTCTGACTTACTTCACTTAGTATGATAATCTCTAGGTCCATCCATGTTGCTGCAAATGGCATTATTTCATTCTTTTTTATGGCTGAGTAATATTCCATTGTACGTATATTCCACATCTTCTTTATGTATTCCTCTGTCAATGGACACTTAGGTTGTTTCCATGTCTTGGCTATTGTGAACAGTGCTGCTATGAACATAGGGGTGCAAGTATATTTTCAAAGTATGGTTTTCTCCAGATATATGCCCAGGAGTGGGATTGCTGTATCATATGGTAGCTCTATTTTTTGTTTTTGCTTTTTTTAAGGAAAGTCCATACTGTTTTTCCTAGTGGCTGCACCAATTTACATTCCCACCAACAGTGTGGGAGGGTTCCCTTTTCTCCACACCCTCTCCAGCATTTGTTATAAAGTTTAATTCTTATTTTGAAATAACCTCAACTTTACAGAAAAGTGGCAACTACAGAACACATGACTGTCTTTTTCCCTGAACCATTTGAAAATAAGTTCCTTACATTATGCCCCATCACCTCCCATCCCCATGGGTTACAGTACATTTCCTACCAAGAGGGACATTCTCCTACATAACCACCAGCCAGCCAGCAAAATCGGTAAGTTAACATCAACACCTAACTACCATTTAGTCTTCAGATCCCACTCAAGCTTCACCAGTTGTCCCACTAATGCTCTTTATAGCAAAAGGATCCAGGTTTGGGGGATCACGTCTCATTTAGTTGTCATATTTCTTTTGTCTACTTCAATCTAGAAACAGTTCCTCAACCTCTGCTTGCATTGTCACTTTTGAGACTACAGGCTAGTTCTTTGGTAGAATGTCCCTCAGTTTGGGTTTGTACAACGTTTTTCAAGATTCAGTTCAGACGGAGCATTTTTGGCAGAAATACGACAGACGTGATGTAAGGCTCTTCTCATTGTCTCCAATCAGGTGGTGCCTAGTTTTGATTTGTTCCATTACTGACATTCACTTTGATCACTTGTTTAAGATGGTGTCTGCTGGACTCCTCCATTGCAAAATCACTCTTTTTCCCTTTGTAATTAATAACTATGTGGGAAGGTACTTTGAGACTATGTGAATATCCCATTCCTCATTAAATTTTCCATTTATTCATTTATGTCAGTATGGATTCATGGTTTCCTATTTTATTCAATGTGCTGTAAACTGCTACCATCATTATTTATTTTGCCCCAGATTTGGCCCATGGGAGCCCCTTCAAGCTGACTTCTGTTTCCTTTTGATATATGCACATCAGGATTTGAGTACACTGGCTTTCTGGCACAATAAGATGTCCTAGGTTCATCTGGTACTTTCCCTGCTCTCGCCCTGGAATCGGGCATTCCTCCAAGAAATCCTGGTTCATTTTAGGGGACAACTATATTTAGAATTCAAGAACTGGGTGCAAGGTATGCTCTTTGCTGTTGGTGTGTCACTGTTCCCAGGTCCTCCTGGTGGACTGAGCAAAGGAATAGATGAATATAGGTCAATTGATTGACAGATCATGTTTATGTCTGTTTTTGCTTCTATCTGTCAATCTATCTATTATCTATCTGTCTCATCTGTTTCTACCGAGAACTGTGAGTTCCCATCGCCAACTCCAGCTCCGACCCAGGATCGTTCTAGTTTTCTCTCTTTCCTTATTTGTAACTCCCTTCCCCCATAACGTGAAACACGGATCCCATTAGCCTCCGTATATTTATGCATTTGATACCCTGTATGTAATCAGGCTCCCCCTGTTGCAGCACCCTCCCAGGTGGCTTCCTCACCCTGTGTTCTGACCCACCAAGGCAGACACTCCCCTTCACATGGGAGTCCGGCTCATCTGCTCAGGCTCCAACATGGCATCCTGCTCTGGGCCACTGTGGCCTCCCCTGGCCTTCGGTGCAGACAGTGACCTTGCTTGGCCTCACCTAATGGCTTTGGGGCAAAGTTGTTCATAAAAGGAAGAAAAGGGAAGGAGTGGGCAGGGGAGGGAGGGGAAGGGAGGAAAGAGGAAGAGGAAGAAGAAGAGAAAGAGTAGAAAATCCATTTAAAATCATTCTCATTTGCCTGCCATGGGAAACCACCCCCTTCCCCGCAGGCTCCATGTGGCGTTGCCATTTTGCAGACCTTGGGAATCAGACTGGTGAGTGGCTTTGCTTGTGCTCACCCTTCCTCTCTACTCCCTCTATTTAACTTCTCTGTGCCTCAGCCTTCTCATGTGTAGAAGGCAGATTACAGCAGCGTCCACCTCACACGCTGTTGAGACGATGCAATGCTCCAGGCCCTGATCATACCAGACCTTCTGGGGGGCCTGCCCCAGGGCCTTGTCACAGCTCCCACCTCCCCCTCACTGTTCCAACCTGTTCCTGGTTGTTGCCCAGGATGTCCCTGGACAAGCTTAAAGTCCAAGCTTCCACCCTCCTTCATTCACTCTCAGGCTGGCATGATGAGCGCCCATCTCTCATCCCCACTGGAGCTGAGTCTGGACAGGTTTGGATCTTCGCTGGAGGGCAGAGGCAGGCCCTTAGCCCGGTGGCAGACCTCAGCCCCTGACCCTGGCTGAAGCAGATCTGGGGCTGAGCCAGGGACCTCCTGGCACCCCACCCACCAGTGTGCTGGAGGCAGGATGGGCTATTGGCTCAAAGGGGTTCTGCACAGCTGCCGCTGGTGTGGGCTCATTCCCAGGGCTCAGACATGCCCTCCTCCTGGGCTGTGACTCCGCCCAGTCCCTGGCCCTGAGGTCTTCTTCCCTGTTGTCTCCGAGTTGAGGATACTTTGCAGGCGAGGGTAATGCTCAGCGTGGCTCTGCGGCCACCTGCAGGCGGTCTATGATTTTTTAGGATGCAGAGAAGGCCTGGTGGCAACTGTGTCATAATGGAGGACATCTGAGCAGAGTCTGGGGAAACGAGAGAGGGTGAAGAAGAGAGGCTGAGTGACACCAGGAGCCTGGGTGGGGCGGTGCCTGGAGTCCCTCTGGCTACATAGGCTGGACCCCCAGAAAGCCAGCCTTTAGGGTGAACAACAGCCATGCTGGGCTGAGTCCCTACAATTTTCTGGCTTCAATTCTCATGCATCTCTAGACAGTTCCTGGTGTGGAGCTCTGATTACAGACTGGGCGTGAGCCCTCTGGGCTGACAGCCTCACAGAGGAGCAGTGTGTGTGGTTCAAATGTGACTCTCGGGTCCACCTGAAGATCGCAGTTCGCGTTAATGCCTGTGGGATTCCCGGAGGGGATTGCAGGCTGCCTTCTTCTAGCGGGGAGGGGTCTCAGGGCAGAAGCACCCTGGAGTGTGCAGGGTCTTCCCTGCAGGCCGGTCCCTGCCCCTGTCACCGTTAGAGCCCGGTTCCTGCGGTGCACAGGCCTGGAGCTCCAGGCTAATTGTGAATTAGAAGCCCAATTATGCCCGGCAGAATTGGCTCCGCGCTGCCGCCTCTTCCCGACAGACATGTATATTAATAGTTGGCACTTATTGAACCAAATATGAATATTCATCTTCATTTATATTTCAAGGCCTTTCCTCCCGGAGGCCCGCGGGGCTGCGACCAGCTCCAGCCCCATCACGGAGCTGACAGCTCGCACTCCTGGGCCCTGACTCCTGGCTCGGCGGGGCGGCGGCGGCGGCCCGGCTCCCAGCTGTCCACAAACACTCATTAGGGGCCGGACCCAGCGAGCTGCGGAGAATGTGTAATCGCGCCGCGCGCTGCTAATTAGGGAGCTGATGGGGCATTGAGGGCGAGAGGACGAATTCTTTAAACAGAGGACGGGAAACTTGAAGAGCTGTAATTACTTGGAGCAGAGTTCATTTCAGAACTTGGGAGCCAATGAGTCTGATGACAGCCCTGCCCGGAGGCGGGCGG